>NC_134950.1:130513099-130823277 GCF_965638725.1 Aptenodytes patagonicus
GCATTAAAAAGCAAGGTTGCAAATACAAAGAGAATGCCTAGGGGCTAATAATTCAGAAGCACGTATCAAGAGTCTAACCAATATATTTAGTACTTTATTTAAAAGTCTATAATTAAAACTTATTTACTTTTTAGAGCTTAGAAAAGCCCAAGATTAGAATCAATGTTAAAAATCAGTCATCAAGAAACTGATTCTGCATTAGAAAATAGAAACTATTTATCTGAAATAAAGTTTTACCATTCTTATGGACTTACTGGAACAGGCTTAGTCTGATAGTATAAGAGAGAAAACCAAAGGTTGAAATAGCGTGATAGATCCTTTGTGGTTTCTGGGGGAAAAAAAAAACAAAACAGAAGCTGAGATTCTGCTGTCCATGACTTGTCTGCCTTTTGGATGTCAGAAAGTTCAAAGGGTGAGAAAAAGTTTCTTTTGAACACTAGAGAATGCCACTGTCTTGGAAGTTTGGATATAGTAGTCTGGTTCAAATAAATAGGAAAGGTATTTCAGATTGAGCGAATATAAGCTGTTAAAGAGCTGCTTTCCCCAAAGGTTTTCATCTTGTCTGTGTTATCTCACTAAAGAAAACATACGAAATAACCATAACTGGGTGTAAGTTATGGACTGGTCTGTCCTTTAATTGAGTATCCTACATGTGCCAAAAATTAGTTCATGACACAAGATACATCATCAGATACAACAAGCAATCTGACTGAAGGGCCTTCCTCAGAAATGCAATTTTAAATACATGAAGGGCCCATCAGAGAAAATAGATATATTTTCCTTCCTGACAATCTATTGCATTTTGGGAAGTAAGGCCAAAAGGCAGAAGATACCAAGGGAAGGGCCACCGTGGCTTTCCAGCCATGTTCCTGTTCATTTGCCCTCCATGCCAGGTATAACAGGATAGGATATGGAGCATGTAAAACTGCCAGGCTTAGGAATCACAGAGTGCAGTTGAAGATACCTCTGTGCTTGAAACAAAACAGAAAGACTAGCATCTGCTCAGGTTCGACATCTTCGTTGCAACTGAATCCAAGTAATGTAGGTTACAGCTGAAGCCACAATAAAGCTGAGGAGAGGCCCTTCAGAGCTAGTAAAAGTGGATAAAAAAGACAAATGGGCCTGATGACAGACTCCACCAAGCCTTGAATTTTCTTATTTACAAATTACCTGAAGGGGAGGCCACTAGACTCCTGAAGTGGATGGGATTTTTATTATTGACTTCAAAATAACGCAGATTCTCATCCATTTGGCATGTGTGTGTGCTCTCACTGACCTAGACATGTTTTATTTGAATCCACTTAAACTCCAGAGTTTAACATCTGCCAAATCCTATAGCATAAACAAAACACTGGAGTGGATTTTTTAAAATTATAAGAGATAAGAACTGTATTTTTAGAAACAGTTATTTCTGTCTGCCACCTTACAAATACATTGCTAGTTCCCAGAATAGGGAATTCCTTATCTCATTACCACAACGTTGCTCTTTTAACTCTACTTAATATGCAGAGAGAAGAAGCAATTGGTTAACATTAGTTTCTTGACACAATACTGCACCAGAGCAGGTGCAATTGCAGAAGAGTTATGAATACAAAGTAGAACAGCAGGAAATTAGCAGGGATATGTCATTTAAGGCTGTCTTTTTTAGTTCAACTGCATTACTGAGAACAGGAGAGGAAAATACATGTTACTACTCTGGTTAATATTTATATCTTACTATATGGTCCATTGGCATGACGGGATCTCTGTATTCAAAATACCAGATGTTACGGGAGCAGTGCTAGAAGGTAAACAAATTGACTCAGAGATCATAGCATATACATACTCAGACACACGAAGCTCGGAAAAGTAGAAAATTCTCTATCCTAGATGAAACACTTACTATCACCTTTCCTTTGTGCATCTCTGAGCCTGTTTGGAGACAGGGTCCAATTATCACGCAATAGGAAGGAAGGCTGATGTGCTATTTTCTGCTATGCTGTAGCCAAGAGAGATGATTTAGTGAAGTCAGTGCCATGTTCTTAGGTAGACAAGGCCTTCTTTCTCCTATAAAGAAATCTTTACATTTCACAGGCTGCCACTGAAATCTTCCAAGTCAGTTGCGACTAAGAAAATGCTTGCAGCAGGAAGCCTAAAACAGCAACTATGAGTCCTTGTCTATTTCTCTGGGGCATTAACTTGTGTAACCACAGATGATGGATTAAATACTAGCATCGTTAACTGCTTCACTGACAGAAATGGAGGACTGGCAAAACTGCAGTGGTACATCCTGTGGAGGTACCTCATTTTATGAATAACAGAGCTATGTTCCCTTCCCACTCTTCAGGCTGGAACTCTGAATGACAAGGTTTTTCTAACTTGACCTCTCTTCTGTGTTGAGAGTACTGCAGGAGCTGCTGGTTTTTTCTGCTCATCTTGATGGGTAGTTTAGGAAGTCTCATTTTCTCTCATTCTGTGCCTCAGGATTGTTCAATCCCAGGAAACGTTACAGATTTTGTGTCAGGAATAGTGCAAGAGAGGAGTAGGGGAAAACAAAAACATTAGAAATTACTCTATAGCATACTACCAGTGACTTCAGGAAAAGAGAGGTAACCCAGATGACTCTCTTTGACCATCCACCCATTCTACACAAAAGTGGGGTTTCTTTACATTTTGCACTTGGAAAATTTCCATGAATAGCATTTTTCTTTAGAGAAAAGATGACTTGATCAAAATCTGATAGATAATGTAGCAAAAATGCAGTTAATTATCTTGCCCATGGTCACTGGAACATCTAGGGGGAGATTCCAAGTCTCACAGAGCTCCAGCCATAACCAAGAGCCCAATGTTGCTAGTATGCTTCATTCCTCTTTTCTACCCCAATCATTTCCAGAGATTTTACTCTTTATACTTCCCTGTACTTACTTTCCTCTACTCATTTCCAAAGTCAAAAAAAGTAAATCCATCCATTCCAGCTGCAAAGACTCAGCACTTTATCCCTATAATCTGACACATTATTTTAGAGGCCTAATGAATCTGTACTGTAAGTTCATACTGTAGTTGTGTTACAGGATGATATTTTCTTTAGAGAATATTTGAAAGCAAAGAAGGGAAGGAGGGGTTACTCTTCAATTAGCTTCAAAAAGTATGTCAAAAGCCAAAACAGTAAAAACCTCCACTCTGAACCAAAAGTGACTGATAAAATAAAATCTCACTAAAAAAAAAGGACAAAGATAAAAAAGACATCAGCACAATAAATTGTGATAAATGGATTACTGAAGCGATGGCCCAATTTTTTTATTATGTCTAAAGGCTTTGTTTTTAAAATTTACCTTAAAAACAAGTTTAAGGAGAATGAATGTTCATGGCTTTTAAGGGGCATGTAAACCTTTCCTCTCCAAATTGCTGCTTTATTGGTTTTAATTCAGCTCAGGTTGCTAAAGACTAAAAGTCATTACCACTGGAATACCCTTGGTAGATATCTGTGAACCTTATTTAATGAATCTGAAATCCAGTCAAGGTTCAGCACCTTCCCAGACAAACTAATAATGAACTTGCTTGAGTACTAGTGAAGGATTTATTGCTTTCACTCAATCCTATGTGAAATTTGACAATTTTGCTTTGATTTTGAGGTCCTCTGGAGGTAACAATAGTCAGAACAACAAAAGTTAGAGACAAAAATAAATCTTCCTGTATCTAATGTTGGTGTCATTCATACGTGCTTAACAAAAAAGAGATCATAGTTTTGTATTTTCCAGAGATCAGATAACTTCAATTGGTAGCCAACTTTCTGTTGCCAACAGGTGACAAGACCACAATGTATGTACTCAGAACTAGCACAGACTGACAATCTGAAGAAGAAAAATCAAGGTCACAGTGAACAGGCAGGTCCAAAAACCTGTTCAGGCCCTTAAAAAGTGACCATCCATCTTTGACTACCAATCTCCAAGTCCAAGCTAAATCTTTCATCCACATTTAAAACCTTTAGATGGGAGACTGACAACAAAAGCAGTGACAGGCTCATAACTGGATATAGGTTAATAACTGTGTTGACTAATCCACAAATGCCTTTAGGTAAATCAATTTTTTGGCTAAGTACACACAAATAATCCTGAGTTGAAGCTAGCAGCTAAGAATAGAACTTTTTTTACTCTACTTTCATCACCTTTGGCTTTTATCACCTTTCATCACCTTTGGCTACCCAAAAAAATGTGCAGTGCAAACCCCAGCAATTCAAGGTCATTCAATTTACCAGTTTCATGTAAAATTTTAGAAATTTGACCACCATTACATATCACAAGGCTGGAGGCTGATTTACAGTCATTGGAAAAGGGTGATAAAAGAATTTCTTGGGACACACTACACACACCTGATTCATTTTACATTAGCTCAGTCACTCTCAGTGTATACTCCGCAGACCCTGAGGACCTCATCCAGTTCTACAGAGTCAGTGAAAGACAACCAAGAAAAGGAAAATTGTTGTCACTAGGACTGAATTCTCTGTATATGGGCTGATACCTGCTTCAGAAAATGCTTAAAGATCTGCAGGTGAAAGGAGACTGACAACAAATGTATTAGAATAATATTAATATAGGCTTTGGAGTCTCACAAATCTTGACACCGGTGCCTCATCTCCACAGACTTCTGCTGCTGAAATGTTGCCCAGCTGGTGACTCTTTTCAAACTTGCCAGTCAGTTGAAATCAACTGATGGAAAGGGTATTCACTTTTCTTCATTATGGAGAAGAAAAATGAAAGCATTCTTTACATTTCCAGTTTTCCCAGATTCCTCGATCTTTGCAGCTGTGAGTTTCCAAATCTGTTCAGAATGAAAAAAAAAAAAATCCATCCAAAAATTTCTATTTTTATTTGGAACACCTCGGTTTCAGTAATATGGTACTGAATCCACAGTGTGGTTCTGAAGGAACCATGCTTGGGGTCCTGCTGAACTCCTGTATGGACTAATGGCTCCTGCCATCCTGGTACAAGAATGATATTTCCATCAGATCTGTTCAGAATTAGAGACATGGATGGCTTCTGCATCTCCTCACTGCCATTAACATCCTACTCAACTTCACTACACTCTCAGTTTTAAAAGTGACAAGAATATCATTTTCCTCAGCAGATGCAGGGATCTTATAGTCTGTGGGAAATCTTATGTATGTAAGTGTGTCTGTGTGTGTGTATAATATATACTATATTATACATATGTTTTAATATAATAAATATGAGATATATGTGTGTGTGTATGTCTATATATCATTTTCAATTTAAATACAAAAACCCAAACAAGTAAAAGGAAAATCCCTAACAGGGGAAGGGGTGGGAAACTGTTTCTTTTCTTGATATCAACTCTGTAATATTACTGCTTCAGCTGCTAAACATTTTTATCATTTCCCAGGGGCATAGCACCTTCCATTTCTTTAAGCAGCTCTATTTCTGTCTCGCTTCCTAAGTCAGAAGTTCAGTGCAGGTCATTCTTCTAGTCATCACCCTTCTATGACTTCCCATCACCTTCTGTGTCAAGTTCACAGTCCCCGTCCCCAAGGGACAAGCTACAAGCTGCTAACATCCAAATTCTCATTCCTGCTTTCTCTGTGTATTTTACCTTCCTTCCACAAAAATCAGTTCTCTTTTACCATTTTGCCTCGTAATTTTCATTTTTTATGCCAATTATTTTCTTCTTTCTATACCATCCTCAAGGCATTTTTCATTGAACCTTCCAACAATGTATCTGTAGTGGCATTTTACCTGGCCCCATTGCAGGACACTACCACAAGTGCTGGGCACACTTCACCACGGCTGGCTAGAAGTACTCCATGGAAACACAGACCACACAGACCATGTCACTCTATGTGACAGGGTCTTAAATAGACATGCTTGTAGTTTTAGTAGTGCAGGATTCCGCTCCTGTGCCAGAAATAGGAGGTACAGTGACTCTTAACACCGGTCCTCAGGTTTTATAACAAAAAAAATTGTACCATGAGCTGTGGTCTCAGCTCATTCCCTCTCTTTGCAGCATCATGGAGATAATGGAGTCCTCTCTGGCAGAGCAATGAAGTGGGTAGCCACATACCCTATCAACCTGCTCAAGCAAAGGAAAATATGCACAACAGACACAGCAGGTTATTTACAAGAATCCCACAATGCTTTGAGGGTATCCTGGTTATCAGGGATAGATTGTGCAGCAGCAGCTGTGCTGCACCATCCCTCCAGTTTGGGTTGTAAACAACTGGGGACATTCAACAAAGTAGGACCTCTGTGTGAGTCTGCATATATTATGTGGCATGGCTGTGGGCAAGCCTGTAAAAAAAACTTCTGGGTTTTAAGCATCACCCTCAGTTCTTTTAGGAAATTGCTGCCAAATGAAATGTGTGCTGCTCTATGACTTCCCAGGCTGATTATTTGCTGCAAGGAATAGATGGGCAGGCATGTTAACCATTTGTTACCATATGCATTATGTAAGTAGTTATATTGATGTGTCATCCGTTCATTACGAAGTGCTGCAATGAATGCACTTTCCATTCTAAACATTCAACACTTAAATATTTCCATCCTGGCCCCAAGTAACGCTCCATCTAATCCTATATCCGCTCTCCTGCAAAAGTCATTCCTTCACCATTTTGCTCACACAGGTGTTTGACACATTAAGTGATTACGATGGACTCTTCATTACTGACAATTTGTGCGGTTTAGCTGCTCGTGGTTGAAGTCTGCATCTTAGAAGTTCAGGCCAGCAGATGGGCTGCAGATGGTAGATCTGCTGCCCTGAATTTAATAGTTGCTGTAGAAGAAATTGTCATGCTAGCTTGCAGCACGGTGGGAGTTTTGACTGTGATATCTGAAGCATCAGAAAGCAACCTAACAAAAGCTGCTGTGATGTAGAAAGTTAAAGAAGCTGTGTTTCAGTAAAATTTTAGATTGTTTTAAAGTGAGAGACTCCCTTAGAATATCTTGTCACTATTGCTTAAATAAAACAGCGTGTGATCCATTATATATCATATACACTACGTAATCAAAGACAGTATGCTTATAATGACTAAATTTCACACTTCACGTATTGATGCTTGTTCTTCCTATAAACCAATAGACAACGTGGAGACATAGCCAACTGAGAGACCAAAGCAAAGTCCTGGGAGGTGAGCAAAGAAAGAGAAGAGATCGTCAACTTCTGTTTGGAAATTGCATTTCTCCAAAATGAATGTTACCCCAAAAAACTCCCTCTATAAGTCAGAGCCATGATAAATTGGGAGAGAAAAGAAAAAGGAAAAATACCCCACTGTTTCAACTGTGTTGTGAAAGAGCTGCATCAGGAATCCTGATCCACTTTCAGAAATAAAGGAAAGCTTCCTCTCAAGAGGGCACTCCTGGTGCCTGCTCTAAACTATTTGTTATGAAAAGCCAGAATTTCCCCTTGTATTTCCAGAGAGGTGAGTTCACCTTCTCATCTACACAAATGCTTGATGGATCTCAGCTTCAGCGAGGAAAGAGGTTATTTTATTATTCTTCCTTTTAGGAATGACCATTCTGTGTTGCACAGCCTTGGCTTTGCCACAATTCACTTTATGCCATGTCAAGCTTTATCACGCCAGGACTCCTTCTAAAGGAGGAGGAGGGAGGTAAGCCCACAAGAGGTCCAAATAAAATTCACACTGTCAGTGAAATCAAGACCTCCCACGTGCCTGCTGAACCCCCTTCTGCACAAAGGCAACCCTACTTTCCTATCTCTCAGAGCATGTTTCATGTCATATTTTCCATTTCTGACTTCTCAGCAATGAGCAAAAGAGCAACTCCCATCCACCTGTTAATTCTCTTTAACGTGGATTTCCATGTATCATAAAAAAACCCTGAAAACAATAAAAACTCCTAGACATGCTGAAAACAATTAGGCCACCCCTACCAGATGCATGACTGCATGGTGGATGTGCTTCTGGGTACAGACCCACCACCCAGTTCATGTTTCTAGCTGTACACATTTGAGGTGCTCAGGTGGTGCACAGATGTGACTCCTCATCGGTGGAATTGCTAGAAGGGTGTAGCATTGCCACATAAAAGTGTTTCTCCCCTACAGGAGCTTTCCCCCTGTTTGGGAGTGCAGTTGTGCTCTACCACCTTATGTCACTGAATCTTCCCACCCCTGCTCTCCCTTTGTGTCACGGAGTCATCAGAAACAGAAGCTTAGACAAAGCAATATTTACATCACCTGTATCTCTTCCTCTACAGATGTCAAGCCATGTTGTTCACTTTAGAAACAAAGAAGGAAAAAGACACAAAATTTGTTTTATGAGTCTCACAAATAAATTCTGCCCCTTCCCCCATATTGAGCAAACTCTGGGCAACCCTCACATAAAGGAGAAACGGCAGCACTATGAAAAAAGCTATCTAGCATGATATTTCTAAAACCAGAAAACTGTTTCCAATGGCAGCACACTAAACAATTAAGAGACACAGCTGTTGGCCTCACATTTCACTTGCAAATGTTCTGATAGGAGTGCACAAGGCCTTTGGTAAAAGCACTGTTGTTTGCATTTACCTCACCTAGAAAAATTCCATTCAGAGACAGCATCTGGTATCTAACCAGGTCTTATCTTTCATCCAGTTTTCCTGTTGGACCAGGCAAGGGGCAGGGAGATTTAACTAGCTGCCTGCGGTCACAGAGGCGCCCATAGCTCCATCAGGCGAGAAGCCAGAACCCCTGCTCACCTCCGACTTCCACAGGGCTCTGCAAACCTGGACCTGCCAGACCCTCTGTGCTAAAACACTTACTCATTTGGCTCACAGGCTGGATACAACTTTTTCTTCTCTCTCTCTTTGTTCTGAAACTGTGGCAGACGTGAGTCTTTGTTTCAGCCAGGTTATTTTAATAAAGAGAACAATGGTCTTTCCAAGGCCATATATTGAACGTATATTTGCTGGACTGCCAGCAAAACCAACCAGAGGTAAGAGTGCTGAACAGTTTCCTAGAACCATGCACTTGAATGTTAAATCCATCGCTTCAGGCTCCCTGTGACCTGGCAAAACAAAAGTGTGAGGGTGAGATCCCTAGTACAATTAATATATTTTGTCCAAGGCATACTTCTTGAGTGTCCAACAGTTAGGTCCATACATGTGCAACACATACCTACATGTATTTTATGTAAGTACATTTAAAGTATATTCCAGAATATAACTATGTGAATGGAAAAAGAAAGCAAAGCTCTCATAACGTGAAATGCAGCAATTTTACCCTCCAATACGGCCTCTGTTTATTAAATCATTAGCGAGTAACTTTATAGGGGAACACATTACATAAATGCACATACAGTCTTCAAGTTTAAATGGATCATTATGTTTTAATGGGAGCTAAAGGGATCATAACTAGGAAATTTTGAGTCTTGTAAAGGAGTAGCAAGGACCTGTTGCTTCGAGGTTCATATTTCATTTATTTTCAGTCTTCCTTAACTATACCACAGGTTTTTTTGCATAAACACATGCATATACAGAAGAACTTCAGTGATCTTTAAAATCTCTCTGTACCATTATAATGTGGTAAGCTCAAAAACAAAGTGTGAAACAGAATGAAACGAAACTTGTTTTTCTATAACACCTTTTGTACTCCAAGTATCCTAGAGCACTTTAAAATAAATGACTTGGAAACTGCTAGTGCAGTCATGCAGTAGTTGTTCAAACTCAGGCCTGGATGTCAGAACTTATTTTGGTAAAAGGAGGAAAGTACTAGCCAAAACCAGAAGTTTCCTCCTCATTCCTTCCACAGTGTCCATTAGCTCTTTAAATCTCACCTGGTGTAAGCAGAAGAGTCCAGCCTGGTATCTTATGTTGCCAGCTATTCACCACTGGTTCAAAAACTCTTTTAAACTATGTGCATAGAGATGTTCACAGACACTTCTATACACACAAATGTTTAAAAAGCAATTCAGTGCAAACATTTCCACACCTTAATTTCCACTACAAGACCAGACGATTCGCTCTCCTTGTCAACAGCATAATACCCACTTAGAAAACAAGATTACAAGAATCTGTCCCCAGGAGGCTTTCAACTCTCTGCATGTCCAGCTAGTGGCAATCCCATTTCACATCAACAACCACCAAACCTTGGGTCGGTCTCCTGGGCTTCTCCTGCCCACTGTATTAGCCTAGACTAAGAGATAATAATTCCTCGGGCACTTTTGCTTGCAGGAACTATTTGCAACCCCGACTAACTTCCACAGGAGTTACACCTGTGTACATAAAACCAGTTCTGGACTCTGGCTATTTTGCTAAATAGCTTCCTCTAGCTGTGCAAAATCTAGTGCTTTTATTTGTAAGTCTGAGTTCTTAGTGTGTCTAAATATCCATTTCCAAACAAGTGTCATATAAAAAAGAGCAGCAGTCTCTTTTACACTAAACCTAGATGTATTTCAGAAAGTGGCAACTTTTCTCAGAAATAATTTCCAGAAGCTGAAGGGCAGGACAAAAGCATAGTAGAGTTTCCTCTTCACCTGCCTCCAGAACATACAGTTTCATCTACAACAGGGTTCATATGGCTTGTCTGTTTTTTCAAATTCTTTCAGAATTAATATCCTTTATTAGACTAACTAACACTCTGCTAAAAAAAAGGAAAGATGGATTTAAAAATGCCTCCTGCAGCCAAAACACCAGGACAACTGTCAAACCATGCAGTGGACTCTAACAGAAGTCCTGACATCAGACCAGCAGCAGGCAGATGGTGGAAAGCAAAAATGGTGGAGGACACACTGCAGAAAAAGGAATGACAGAAATGAGAATCATTTTTAATCAGTGTAAATTCACTGACTTTGAAGCAAAAACTCCAAGGTAACATCAAAGTAAATAGGAGACTATACTTGAGGTCTGATCCTCTTGCCTCTTGAATATTAGCCTCTTCTAAGTAGCTATAAACATAGACAATGATGACAGAGAATGAAAAAATTTGGGTTTGGCGACATTTCAGTGCTCTAGGCACAGGGACAATGGCCTAGACAGGTTGTAAGCAGGTGAGGTAGCTATTTCCATTACCAAAACATCCGTCAGATCTCTGCTGCATGGAACTGGGGAATAAGCAGGGAGACAACCACATGACATGAGGAATATCCAAGGACCGGAGAAGCAGGCTGAGCTTATCTTTCCTCTTATCACAGTGGTAAAGACTGCTGGGCTGTCTAGGGAGCTGTAAGAGGTAAGAAAGATTTTTCAGCAAGGCCACCAACACCAGCAGAGGAGCAAGCACAGCACTTGACCCCACCACATGCTAGGAAGATGCTACTCATTTGTTTACAAGTCACGTTCTGCTGCAATTCAGACAAGAAATAGGAGCAATCAGGTAAGCAGTTAAACAAGGGCCACTAGTATGCAGGCAGAAGAACCACGCACTAAGGAGCTGGAAGAATGGGAGATGCACTGTCTGCCCTCCTCTTCACCCCCCCCACCACCTGCCTTTTCCTTCTGCTGTGGGGCTGCTGTAGCCAGCAGCTATGTTGACTCTTGTGTGACCCTCTGCAAAGCAGCACCTTCAAGAACTCAGAATGATCAATGAAATAAAAGACCCTTTCTTCCAGTCTTTATTTTTAGCCATGCTTGTGCCCTTTGCCCAACCACTGCATGAACAACAACAGCTGAAGAGTCATGCTAAATGGCAGGCTGCTATCTATCTGAAATGTGGCAGAATTGTTTGTCACCTTGCCAAAAGGAAAAGAAAAAATATCTTTGAATAATTCATTGAAGGGTTTGACCAGCTGACCAGTGTCCCTGCTCTCTTTTGTCCCCTGCCCACATCTGAGGAAGGAGAGAAAGTCCTCTGTGCGATTTCTTCTCACACCCTGCCAGCAGCGAGCCCTGCTTGCAAGCCGAATTGACTTGACTGTAGTAATATCGTTCTGCTGAGACAAGAACAATGATCAGCACAACAGCACTGTTAAAAATGTTATAGGCTTCATAAAAACAATCACATCAGCTATAAAACGGTAGGTGATCATGACTGCTGCACCACTCTCATCATAACTTAGCTTGACTTGTCTGGATGGAGAAACAAATTAGAGACAATTCCCTTTCCTTTCCCCCATTACTGTGCAAAGTGATACAACGTCCCTATTCCCTGCCAGACCTCTGTCGCTATAAACATAAACAATGATTTTTAAAAGATAGGAGATGAGATTTGGGGTTGAAAACTGCCTGCATAGTGTTACAAGGTCTGTTAAAAAGCAGAACTAAGTAATACCCAGCAAATTTTTAAGGTTCATGAGAACCAGCAATGGCACTCTGTATAGCTCAGCTGTAAGTGGGGAATCGATCAAGCAGCTCCATTTTAGACTCAACATCTGCGTTTCTTGTCTAGGTAAGACTCCCTCTGTAAAATCACCAATAGTTCAGGATCAGGTCCTGAACATATGTTGTCTAAAAGGCTTACACTGATATATAAACATCATTTTAATTCTCTCTCATGTCATGCACCTGTTTGCACTGCATAAGGCAAAAACAGTACTGAGAAGATCCGTCATTCAAGCAAGACTTTGCTTGACTTAGGTCAGAAAACTGAGTGATGGTGTCACTCAGACAACTGAGACAGCTTTCAGTTCAGAGCAGTGCAGGACTCTTCAGCAAGGTCTGTTCAGGAAAGAGGATTTGTCTGCCACTGTGAGGGCTGTGCAAATAACTGATTTTCCAGAGGGCTATCCAACTGCAAAAGAGAGACAACCAAGCAACACGCTTTAGTCTTCATCAGACCAGATTTGTTTGCATTTTTGTTTTCCTTGCTGAAGTTAAAACCTCAGGGAAAAAAAAAAAAAAAACCAGTGTATTAAATGGAACAGACCAAGGGGTCCAAACCTAAATGTGCTGATTTTGATGAACTGTGTAAAAGGGAAAGGAAGCACACAGCAGTATTTACAAAGCAAGAGCAAGAAAATGCCTTTCCCTTCCACCCACAGTGAAGGAGGATTTGGCTCAGTTTTTTTCTCCTGCCTGAAGACACTTGAGTGAAAGCTCCTGCTGATGCAAACGCGAGCTACAGCACAAGATGGAAAAGGGGAAGCAAGAAAGGGAAGTGAGCCTTGACCCTCCCTTCTTACAAAGTTCTACTTTGTGTAAATAATTTAATAATGATTGGAGTAGTAACGGCTACTCGGTGTCCCCAGTCCCACCCTCCCCCAGTTTGGCCTCTCTCTTAATTAAAGCAACTTTACAATGAATGGGGTTTTCCCCCTAAATTATCGAGAACATTCATGCAGTTTTTCCATTTCCTACACTTGGTCTTGTGACTTTTGAGTTACCTCAAACTTTATTGATCTAACAACAACATGTGAAGCATACCAAATTCACAAGAAGTCAGTTAAAGATGTGACATATTATGAAGAAAGATAAAATTATCCAGAAATGAAAAATTTATATGTAAATATTCTATACACAACCTAAGTACAAGATACCATTCAGAATAGCTGTTTGTCTTACAGAAAGACTAGGGTCTTTTTTCTCCTTAAATTCTCAATGTGTAAAGTCAAGCACTATTACTATAGTAAGAGATAATCATAAAAGCCTCAGATGGAAGGAAACAAAAATTAATAAGTTTTAGAGCTTTCTATATTCCACATGCAATAATTCAGGCATGCTAAGATTCACATTTCCTGAATATAGGGATTTTGAAACCAAAGCCTTATCTGTTG
Source organism: Aptenodytes patagonicus (assembly GCF_965638725.1). Lineage (NCBI taxonomy): Eukaryota > Metazoa > Chordata > Aves > Sphenisciformes > Spheniscidae > Aptenodytes > Aptenodytes patagonicus. The sequence continues at coordinate 130,526,730 of NC_134950.1, forward strand.
AGAAGTAGTGAGTCATGACTTTTGAATGACAGCAAGCTGCGGTGTCTAGCTCTGATGGTTCACAAGACAGTAAATCTCAGACCTGTCACTGATCCAGATGCAAGTGTTTTCAGTTCTGGGCCTTTGGGAGGGGAAAACTGGACAAGCTGACATCACTACGAATGATGCTATAGAAGAAACCAGATAAAACTGAAATTCCACACTTGGAAGACCACAAGAAACATTTTTTCGTGGTCTGGTGTTTTAACCATGATTTATTGCAATGATACCTATTTGAGAGAGACGCATTCTCTGATGGAGATGTATTAGTAAAGAGGTTTATAAGCTTAATTGGATGACATAGGTATCACAAAGACATGTATGACTGGCTATTATGCCATATGCTGTTGTAACAGTGATTTTTCAAAAGCACATTATCTTTGTGCTGAGTAACATTAAAATCTAAAATAATTTGTAAAGTAACCAGGAGAGTTTAGGAAACAGGGCTCAACACAGTTTATCATTCACTACTGCATTTACAGCCTTAGAGTCTGGTGTAAAACGTTACAACGTGATTTGAAGCATTACCCCACTTGCAAAACTGAGGTGGCTGAGCCCTCTTAAGAGGAGATGTTTTAACATGATTTGCTGTATTCTTTTACAGAATGAGTCCTTTGTAATAGTGATTTCACAGTTTGCTGCCCCTGCATTGATCCTCCCTAAACTCATCCTGATTGTCTGAATGTAAAAATCTGCTACACAGTGCCACAGCCTTTTTGTCAGTGGTACACAATACACAGACAGGCTTTGCAAAAGACACAATAGGACTGGGCAAACCAGGGGGTGGGGGAGTAGATTGAAGCAATTACAAGTATTCAAAGCTACAAGGTCTACTCTCAGCAAGGTCTGCACACCCCAGACCTCTGGAGCACAGACTACTACTACATGACTGTGAACTTCAAAACCAAAAGAAAAGTAACTAAAAAGCACAACTTATCTTGAAATGTGCCCTTGCCACAAAGAAGGTAAATGGCATCCTGGGCTGCATTAGGCAAAGCATTGCCAGCAGGTCGAGGGAGGTGATCCTTCCCCTCTGCTCAGCACTGGTGAGGCCACACCTGGAGTACTGTGTCCAGTTCTGGGCTCCTCAGTGCAAGAGAGACATGGACATACTGGAGAGAGTCCAACAAAGGGCCACGAAGATGATGAAGGGACAGGAGCATGTCCTCATTTCCTATGAGGAAAGGCTGAGAGAGTTGAAACTGTTCAGTTTCAGGCTAGAGAAGAGAAGGCTCAGGGGGATCTCATCAAAGTGTTTAAATACCTGAAGGAACAGTGCAAAGAGGACACCCTTTACACCTAAAGGGTGTAAAGAAGACGGAGCCAGGCTCTTTTCAGTGGTTCCCAGTGACAGGACAAGAGACAACGGGCACAAAGTGAAACACAGGAGGCTCCGTCTGAACATCAGGAAACACTTTTTTGCTGTGAGGGTGACCGAGCACTGGCACAGGTTGCCCAAGGTGGTTGCAGAGTCTCCATCCTTGGAGGTATTCAAAAGCCATCTAGCCATGGTCTTGGGCCACTGGCTGTAGGTGGCCCTGCTTGAGCAGGGTGTTAGACCAGATGATCTCCAGAGGTCCCTGCCAACCTCAGCCATCCTGTGATTCTGTTATTCTGTGAATTGGAGGAATGTTTCTCAAGGACAAGTGCCCCCTCTCTTTCAGATATTTCAAAAAGTTACATTTTTAGTCTGCATTAGACTAAAATTATGTTGCAAAAACTTGGGTTTGTTGTTTTTGGGGTTTTTTCCAAAACCTAGAAGCACATGTTTCCAGCCAGCTCTCCTATTAACGCCTCTAAACTGGGAAGAGCAGAGATTTGAACCTTTGCCTCTCATCACATTTTCTTTAAAATCGAATACACCTCTGTGAAACATTGTGACTGAACAAAAAAGGGTTCAGGCCTAGGACATCCATAATGACTGTGGAAGCTTTTCTTTCTATACCCAGCTTAGCAGTAGAACAGCAGATGATATGAGTTAGTGCCAAATGCAAATTACAGTCCTGTCACAGTGAAATTCACCTGACTATTTTTTAAAAAAACTTTCATCACTGAAAAGGCCAAGGACTGGGGTGCTGTCCTACCCACGCATCCTGAGCACTTGCTCCACCACTCCACAAAACACGTGACACACACATCCCCAACCCTCTGCTGCGAATGTGCTTGTGCTGGGTCTGGAAATGGGCTATGTACATGGTACTTGGCACTGCCAGAGCTCGCTCAAGACCTCGGCAAACTGCAGACAAGGACTTAAAGCCAGTGACAGATGTCCTGCATCCTGCTGTTATAGAGAAAGACAACTGAAGTCTTTGGGGTTAACAAAGTAAGCACTTTTTTAGTTGACCTAAAATCTGTGCAGTTTTAATCTAAAAATTCAGCTCTGATTAAGAATTTCCTTCTCCCCTTTTCCCCTCATCTGGCTGTTTATTGCTGACTGTCCTTCCAGCTGAGAATAGTAACTAGCACATCAACACCCACAGAGACTCTCTAATGATCCAGGGGAAAGTTAATCACACTGTACCATCATATAAATCACAGCAGTTGGTCTGCGACTTACTCAGCCCTAGTGAGGGCCATATCTTGAGCTTCCAAATCAGCCTTTCTTTTTTTTTCTTTTGGCAATAAGACTATTTTCATTCTTTCATTTCACCTATTGAGTCAGTCTGAGGCATCATAATGGCCCACAAAACTACCATCTGGGACATAAAATCTCAGGTTTCTGCACACCAACAAGTTCTGCTGCCTTTTTTAGCTTCCCCCACTATGATGTGCTCTGCTTAGCCCAGGATGTTTCAGAGGGAGATTGCGTATGTAGACAGGCTACTCAATCATGGCAGCACAGCACCTTAGAGGGTTAAAGCCTTTGCTGTTTTTTCCCTGCCAATATTTTAATTTAATGTAAATGAATTTATTTCTGGGAAAAAATCCTATTCAATGTACACACGAGGACATGCAAACACACAAAATTCCTACTCATATCTGCTCTGCTTACATAGCCATGTCTGAAATATTGTGTTGTTGTGATATACAATAAATATAAAAGGAAATCAGACACTCAGCCAGCACCAGCTAAGCAGAAGGGCTATTTTTCCTTTTCCCAGGAGGCTACTGTTGACATCAAGCTGTGCTGAATCAGGAGAGTAATGGCACTCAGAAGCCAATAGAACCTGCACCTCAAAAGCGCCCATCCTTCTGAGCACCCACAACACCCCATAACTGTACTGAGAACTGAAGATTCAGTTCTGCTCGGGGTAAGGGCATGAAAGCATTAACCCAACAACAAAAAAAAACCCATACAGTATGGAATGACAGAAAAGAAAAAGTCCCCCATAGAAATCTTTTTGTGGATCAAAAACTGCATGAGGTTTATAGTATTTACCTGACAATAAAACAAACCTAACTTCACATAGCTTGCTGGGGTTCAACTCCTCCCTTTCCTCCTAGTTTTCATTTTAGCCAAATGGTTGAAAACCTTAGGGGATAAATTTAACTAATTCTGACTTATTGTCTCTACAGATAGCAGTTACCCTATCTGAAAACTAAAATCCTTCCTAAAATTGGTTATCATATATGTAATCAATATTTAAAGTATTCCTAAAATCTTTGTTTATCAAAACATCATAAACATGAGTTCAATAACCATGTTAAAATATTTAAAAGATGTATTAAAACAAACATTTGACTAATTTTAGCCCCTGACTGGAGGACACAGCAAACAGCATATCAGCTTGTGTGATGTTATAACATTGGCTTCTGCAAGATCAGTGTCTTCCCAGATTTCAGTAGATTTTAGGTCTAATATTTGCAGATTTGGAACGCTAAGTTACAGTAGGTCCTTCAGAGAAAGCTACTTTTTCTTTGCACATAAAATGAAGCCCGAGTGTGACTGCCTACTAGGACAGCCATTTGAAGGAAAGAAATAATACAGAAAATAAGTTTTTGCACCCATTGAGGATCAATTTCACGGCACCATTTAGTTTTGCTCGTGATCTTGATGTATATTTAGCTTTCTTGGTTGGACAGCTGTCATCTCTCAAGATCACCAAGTAGAACCTGAAACCTCTGTCTTTCCTTAGCTCCAACACAGACTGTATGACTGAGCTGAGAGACTTCTCATCAGTGTCTAGTTCTAAATTTGTGTGAGAATGTCAATTCCAAACCCAAAAGTCTGAGACCAATAAATACAAAGCATTAAAATTTCTCCCTTATAAGAAATTACTGCAATACAAAAGCAGCGTGATATTAAGACTTTAAAACAAACAAAAAAAAATTAGTTACCAATTACCAACTCAAATTGAACAAGATCTAGTTAATAGCTCTTTCTCCCCCCCCCCCCCCCCCCCCCCCTTTTTCATTTTCCCTTTTAAAAGAAAGAAGAAAATTCTAATTTAGTGGCTGGTGCAGCATTTCATGGATCACTGCCGAATTTTAAGACATGAGATGGGTCAGCACTGCACTGAAGAGGAAGCCGATGTCAGTAAGGCACTATTGTAGCGGCGATGGTCAAGGGGCACAGAGGCAAAGCGTGCCGAGTTAGGTAGCATATCTGGTGAGAACAGTTGATATGCTCAGGGAAAAAAATACAAAGACATTTTCGGGCTCAGAGTCCCATAAGGAAGTGTTAGTATAGTGTGTAAGAAATAAGCAAGTGCAGGTGAGACAGGCAGGAAAGAAGATTCCCCTGTAAGAACATGAAAAGCATACGGAGCCTCCGTATGCTGCACCGAGTCTGGTCCTGGCACAAGAGCCGCTGAGCAAGTTCTGCTTGGCACACAGCCGTTGCGTGCGTGTTTCACACCGAGAGGTCTGGCGCAGGCACCGTGTCAGGTAGAGCTCACCAACGGGATCTCAAAGGACAAGCACAGTCAGGAGCTGCTGGGATTCACCCTGCTTGAGATGCCGTGACATTTCGGTGTCTGCTCTCAATTGTCCATCCTTAGCTATGGGGGCCACGGGTTTGGGCCTGCTGAGGTAACTCCTTCCAAAACTTGGTGAAGAGTAAAAGCATCCTTATATCGTTTTGGTGCTTGATGGAGAATAGGTCACTTGTCCACGCACAGGTGAGACCCCATGGGAGGGATTCCTGCATGGGCTGATTTGTGCAGATTTACTGCTTTCAGGGAGAAGTAGAGCAGCCCAGGTTTCCACCTGCTCATAGGCTTGAAGATGAACCAAAGCTATAATTTCTGTATTTCTGTATCATGCTCGTATTTGGAAACCATGGGGTACAAGAAAGTGAACTACAAAGCACAATTCTAGCCTAAATTAAAAAAATAGGTAGTTTTATTGCAGGTTAGCACCTCTTATGTAGAACACCTAACACACATGCTGGATGCCAGAGCTGGGCATTCAACATTCACAGCAAAATCCTGTTTTCACAATGCTGAATGTAATGTTGTCCTTAAAATGCACTCTCCCTCTCTGAGCCAATAGAATATAGTTATCCCAAGTCTGGATGTGGTTTTTGTTTTGTTTTGTTTTGTTTTTTCCCCATATGGATGCAGCCTGAATGACTTGCAACTTCATTAACTCTGGGCATATAGATGTTCTCAGTGGTTTCTTCTGGAGACAACATTTGGGAACCTCAAAGTGATTTCCTATCCCGAATCATCCCTGCTCAGTCGGGATTGTGGGAGGTAAGTCACCTTAGAACAGTAAGGTGACATTGAAGCTGAAGAATATTTCCCCCTCATTGTTATTCAGCCTGCTGGCTGTTTTACTGCTACCCAGTGTGAACAGGTCGCCTTACACTGGGCTCTTAAAAATTAAATGAGATATCAATAATACAAACACTATGTGAACATATGATTTCTAGTATTTCACCTGACTTCTAGTGGGACTGCAATCTGTTCATTATTAACACTGATGACAGATTAGGTAGCAAGATGCTCTTCTTCAACTTACCTATGAAAGGACATAGTCCTTCCTTACTTTCCCCCCAGTGCATGAGATAAAGATATGTTACAACGTTCTGCTATGTTGTGAAGCTGTAGACTGTCCATCATTGGAGGTCCTTAAGAACAGGCTGAAGAAACATTTGTTAGGAATGATATGGAGACAGAAAGATTCAGAAGGTTTTGGATTTGATTTTGCTGGCCCTGGGCTATACTGAGATGCCTATGAAGTCAGTGTCACATAAATTGTAATGGCCTTTCTTCTTTAACAGTTATAATATTAATTAGGACAAAATCTAATTCACAAGCTGGAGCTGAATGGAGGAATTAGCTAATAATGTATGAATAAACAATGGTAAACAAGGTCACTGCTTGACTAAATATTCAGTAATCAGTGATTAGATTTTGTTGGTCGATCTCTTTAAAGGACCTGATTGGAGATGACCTCTTTATTTTAGATTAAATGTCTGCTCAGGCTGAGTTATTATTGATCAAGAAGCTGACCTTACTGCCAACACTGGCATTCCCCCATTACTAATCTTTTTGCATATGGTGTGCACGTAGTCGCTGGAAAACTTCAGAGAGATTCAATCAAGTTGACGATTGCTTGGTTAATTAACAGGATGCCATTTTTTGGTGTTCCAGACTGGTTGCTCTCCGCATTCTTAGAGAAATCACTCCTAGCATTCAATTAAAAAAAGCAGTCAGAGAAAAAAGATTTCACAAAGTTTGCATTCTATGGGGCAAATCTTGCCCTGTTTCCCCAGACAAGGGGAATGAAGGGTTTTTTACCCCCTCCCATAAGTGGAGGAAAGGTGTGATGAAGAGGGCTCTTTTGTCTCTTTGCATCCTGCAAGGTGGGCTTAAGACATGGAGTGCAAGAAGGTGCTTTGCAAATTGTCAAGCACAAGAATGACATCAGGGAGGCTTTTAGCTATCTCGGAGTTCCAACTACCTGTCTCCAGATAGTTCGTATGACCAAGTGGTAATGGGCAAGAATTTGTCTTTAGGACATAAGGTCATATATTCATCTTGCATCTACTAATTTTCCAGTGCTTGTACTCCTCTTAGGCTGCATGTTACCATAAAAGCAGTTAATAGTTGTCTTCATCCCCACCCTACAAAGTTTTGCCATAACTCTTTCTCTAGAAGGTAAACCAGCAATTCCTTCTTGGAGAAAATGTACAGCCATGCACCAGGCACATAGTCCTGAGATTTTATCAGCATCAGAAGAATGTGGTCTTGTCTTCGTGTCAAATGTCACATTCTCAGGAATGAATTCTTTTCTTGGTCTGTCTGTGTGTGGTAGGAAACTCGCTTTTTAAAAGCCAACAGGGTTAAGTTAGTCAGGGTTTAAGGTACACTTGAGGAAAAAAAAAAACCCACAGAGCTATACAAAATCTCAACTAATTCTACAGATGCATGCAGCTGCAGTAAGAAACAACTTAAACCACCACAGAAGTCTGTTAGTCTTAGAAATTTCACAAATCATGTACAAACTCTGCCACTGAGTTTGATCTGTTTATTGGGGCACTTAAGGAATAATGCCAATCGTAACAACTCAGTTGTGACAATATAAAATCTGCATAATGGGATTTAGTTCCTTTATCTGACTGGGATTTTTATACTGACTTTATCCATAATATATGAGCATCTCTCTTGGCAATCTTCTCTCTGGCCTTTTCTAGATTCAAACCAGAGAACTTGCAGCATTTGCAGCTAATGTTTGGTGCACAACATAGGTCCAGGCAGACAAAGTGTCATCAAGTGTCAAAGTAACTAGTTAGATCAGTCTCCTCTTTGGGTTACCAGAACATTTGAGCTTGAGTGGTGCTGTCTGAAGCAATTTTGTGAAGATGCAACATGGCTGAAATGTTTCAGCTAGTCTTTCTAGTCTACCTGAAAGCACGGAGTGAACATATCATCACTCAGAAGCAGTCTTTTCTGCTTTCCTTCACAGAGTTGTCCCCTTTCTTCAATGGCTTTCTTCAAATCAAGTTCCAAACTTCCTATCTGTGACAGTCATATAATAATATTCAAGGCCAGACTTGGATAAATGCAGAGCTCCAAGCAAGATTTAGAGGTCAGTGCTTTAAAAAAAAAACAAAACCACAAAACCAACACCAACACCACCACCCCCTCCTCTTGTCTAAATGGTACATATGGAACTTGGGTATGGTTATTCTTTTTAAGCAACCTTAAATGCAAGAGGGAAAAAAAATATTTAGGAAAGTTGCAATCTTGAGAAGCAGAGTACTGCAGCTCGCATTCAGTTTCACGCTCAGGCTCTGAACTATCTGACTGACTGCTGCTGTTTTCTGTATTTCAAGATTCAGAATTTTAAAAAAATTACAGAGAGGCGCTTACTTGCATCGAGCAGACATAAAAATGCGTTTCTCTCTGAGGCCGAAAGAATGATAGCAACAAGATTGGAATTAATTTTTTGGAACTGAAATGATCAATACTCATGGCATGTATAAGATAAAGATCAGATGGCTATTTGCTGAAGTCAGTATAAAACTTTCAGGGTGAGTAACATCAGGATCAAAATGAAGGAAGAAAAGACAGATTAGGTCCTTTTTAAAAATAGTATTTCTCAGGTTGCTGTAGCTACTGCCTTTGTTGACAGCTAATGCTAACAGCAGCATTTAGGGAGAGTGGCACGGCTCGCCAGGTCATGGCAACCTCTGCTTCAACAGTATGCATGTATGGTTATAACGTAATACTTGCAGAAAGTTAAAAATTATAATAGTTTGTCTTTAACGGGGCCAGTTTCTCCGAGATTAGCATCTCAACACAACGACACTCCCAGATTTCTCCTTTTAGGTATAGATTTACTAAGAGACCAACGGGGATTGTGGCCCACCCATTAGCTTTGCCTACCGCAGCGCATGCTCCCACTGGAAATGTGTGAAGACATCTGCAGAGCACCTCCTCCATGCTTCTTCTGCACAGAGGTCTTGGCTGTACCCACCCCACCTCTCGTCATGAGCCAGCATTGCTTCCCTGGGACTCTGCTAGATGCAATAAAGATGAGCATGGCATGGCACAGCATTTTTTTCTCCAGGCAATGCCAGACATGGTGATGATGCCATTAACTTTTACTACTCCATCATTTAGTTGCAATAATTTCTAAACCAAAGTATGTGCCTCATTACAAATGAGGATAGAAACTGGGAAAGGAAGTTGCAGTTTTCCTGGCCGAAGCAGCACGATTTGCAAGTGCATACATTACATGCTGTGTGATCCTTGGAAGGAAATGATCATGAAAAATTGTACAGATATTTTATATGTACAGATATTTTAATCCAGGGAAGGTATTTGTCTGAATTCTATCACCACACAATGCGACATATGTGTACATCTCTAGAAATATTTAGTCTTGTTAAACAAAGAAAGGCAGAGTTTGCAAGCACAATAAACAAAGCTGTTAATTCAATAGACTGCTCTGAAAATCAAGACCCTAATTCTTTAGCATTCTTTATCTAGCACTCATCTAATCACCTAGAAGACACAGTTATGTTAGCCCTAATTCCAAATGACCGTATCAATAAAGATCGTTCAGCACTAGACTCTTCCTGTCCCTTGAAACAAATAAAAGTTTTCTTTAATCAAAATTTAGGAACCCTCTTTGGCTTGCTGTTGCATTTGCTCTCATAAAATGAAGGTTTAAGTTAATTTAATTTTTTTTTAATTACGCAAATTTCCAAACAAGTCTCAGTTTCAAATTTCTAAATAAACTTTCAAATTCATAATTTTACAAATAAAATTTGAATTTTCTCTCAGAGAAAGTGTTTTCAGGTGTTCATAAAGGACTTAAATGTACATTTTGGATGATCACTTTACAGATGCGCTAGAAGGAAAGCTCAGTTCCTCTGAATTTACAAGTGCGTTGTGTATTAAAAGACCCGCTGTAGGTCAACCCTTAAAATTAGAGATATGTAGGTTTTTGCTTTTTTGTTCATCAGTCCTTTTTAACTTCTTAGGAAGAGGAGAATAACATTTTGGAGGGTAACAGGAAATGTTTAATTTAATTCCAATGTTTATATTACTTTTTAAAAAATTTAAGCAAATTCCTAACTGAGGCATTGTTTCAAAAACCAAAATTCATAGTAAAGATGTTAAAATTAAATATTTACATCCTCCCTTTTTCTGGAACATAAATCAGTAACCCCTTCACTGAAATCTTTGATAAATGCAGATTTGTTCTTCTGTGGGAAAAAAGTTTTGGCTGAATAATACCACCTGCATCTGCAGTTCTACCTCTACTATACCTGTCCTCACTCCTGAGCACACAACAGAAATGTAAAGACCTATGCACTGTGCATAAAGTGGCTTTATCAGGTCTGTTCATACAAAGAGGGACCAAGGGGAAGAAGTTACAGGGAATTCCCATCGCAGGGCTCCTTTCGGCGCTTGCGTTTGCACTGAGAACTGGCTGCTGCCTCCTCCTGCTAAAGACATCGGTCACGGCTCACAAGGGACCCCTGAGAACCGGCACTTTGGCCACATCTTTCTTACCTCTTTCCCTTCCATTTAGCACCACAGGAAACCAAGGAGGCCAGGGAATGGTTTTTACTCACAGCCTAAATACAGACAGCAGGTACTGAGAGCTAGGTGCACCTCGGAATAAGGTTGCCTGAAGTCTACCCCCCTCCCACCCACAAGTCACTCTGGGGAATCAAAAGTACATGCCAAATAACAGGAGAGTCTTACTAAAAGACTATGCTCAAATAGGAAGTAAAACCAAAACCTTCTTCCCCGCAAAAAAAATTGGGAGTTAAAACTGTTAGGCAACTTTCTGTTGAACATTTGTTTATAACCTAAGACACAGCTCTGGCTGGTAATTGCTGCTAGATACACATTTTTTAAGCAATAAAAACGTGCTTAAAAATAATAAAGCTGGCCTGGAGAGAAGTATTGATTTGATTATTTTATTCCTTTGGGAGCAACCTGGGTTTAATCTACCAGTGCTCTGGTATAGATATTTTTAATGCATTTATTTTTAGATATGATAACACAGAACATAGTGTTTTTAAAGTTATACTTCTGTGGGAACCATGAGATGTCTAACAGAAAAGAAAACAACTATACAACATTCCCTTGAATAATTTTCAACCCTGTGAGGTAGAAATCTTCCTCCAAATTCAATGTCATAAGCAGACTGCAGAGGACACTAACAGTGAATTATCTCCAAGCCTAGAAGCAAAGGTCTACCCAAAGTAAGGGGTTAAATGTGAGAAATCTGAAGAGACAGATGCTTATCTGAAAAAGCCACTGAATAAATATGAGGCAAGCTGTAGCTTTCTGCTGACCTCCTAAGTGGCGGGGACTGGGAAAGAAAACAACAGGAACAAATTCAAACAAAATTAACTCCTATAAAATAGTAAAATTATTCAGAAGGTGTGGAGGAATGCTAATGCTTTCAAATGCATCCACCTTTCATGCTACCCTTGAACAACTAAGGAAGGTCATGCACCATACAGGCAAGCATCTGGAGTCTGCTTCTCTGAACAGCCCCTGTCTACTTGTCCCATACTGGCGGGAATCAATTCTCACGATCTTCTTGTTTCCAGCAAAGTGCTAATACCAAAACCACTGAGTGACCTAAAAGGCACTGCAGTCGCATCTCTAGTAATGAGACAGAGTCCTGGAGAGGAGACCCTCCAAAGCTACAGGCAACCCTAGAACAAAAGGGAGGGAAGCAGCCAGAATGGTAAATTATAAAAGCTCTGTGGATCAGAGAGCTGGGAAACTCATCTGCCTTCCCGTGCTAACCAAGAGGAATAACACCACAGAGGCTCAGCCCTTCCGAGCTCTGGCAAATCAGCCCAACTTCAGTGAATTGTTCTAATCCCAGCTTTGGGATCCTTCTTGAGAGTCACCCGTTGCAGCTCATGTTTCCAAGCCTGGAAACCCTCAGGCATTGTGCAAAGGATGTTTTCAGTCTCACATGGACTGAATGGCAGCTCAGGGCAGCAAGCACTTAACGTGGCAGGATCAGGGGAAGGTATTAGCCAGCTGAGCAACTGCACAATACTTTAACAGCCTTTGTGGCAAAGGCAGCTGGTCAGGCAAAAGTATCTCACAGGCTGGATTTGAATCACACTGCCAGCTGAAGCATGCTGTGTGGCCAGGCATACATGTGTCTATAGGGACAGACAATATGAGGGGGTAGGGGAAAAAAAACTAATTTATAGCCACCTTCTCTGAGTGTCATACAAAGGGTTCCATGACATCTTCCCACAAACAGATGGGTCGAGAAATTTCTTTTCATGGGCAGCTCAAGAATTTCACAAAGGCGCCTGTAAGTGCTATAGGAGCTCACAGCCGTTCTGATATTAATTCCAGAGGTAGGATGAAGAAGAGTAGGCTTACCTTCACCTCCCCTTTTACGTTTCTTTTTTAAAATAGGCTCTTACTGAAACATGCACTCGCTATGGGAAGAGAAGCAGGGAAACCACAGCTGAATGGCAGACTGATTTATTTTCTTTGGGGGTTAGAAATTCATCACGGCCCTTCATTAAAGGTGTTTTCCAGTCATGCTAACCTTTGGTTTCTGATATCATCCAAGTCCCTGTCAGCATCTTAAGGGATGCTCTTAGCTAGATGTCTGATTGCTCTCTCCTTTCATTTTCTCTCAGCTTTTCTTTTAGTTCTGCAAGAAAGTGATGCCTTTATTGGCTTATGATAGAAGGAAAGCTTTTAGCTCTTTCCTTTACAAATTCCACTCCCAATTCCCATTTAAATAGGTTAAACTAAGACAGTAAAGTGGTCAAGTGTTGCTTAAGAAGCTGTATTTTATGAGCAAGGAGTACGCCTAAGAAAGACCCATGTGAGAATAGATACGGATTTATAAAAACTAGGTTCCCCTAACAGAACGGATTACAAGAAATAGGCATGTTTCTAGCATGAAACTGAAGCAAACAGTGAGAGGGAGAAGAGGCTGGGGTAACATCAAGGCGTCCGAAGAGGCAGCACATCCTGACCCAGGCTGGAAGCGAAGAATAGCTAGCGCCCTTCCGCCTTAAAGAACGTTTGGCGAGCGGCCAAAGGCAGGCCGGCAGGACGCTGCACAAGCAGAAGGCTCCGACCGACAGCCCAGCCGAGCGAGCACCGGGCTGGGCACCCGGAGCTGGCTGCGGCAACAACCGCCCCCCCCTCCTTCCCCTCCCCGCAGCCAGCCCCGGCCGGCGGGGTCTGCCCCCCCCCCCCCCCGCCCCCGGAGCCGGCCGCCCCTCCGGTTTCCGTGGGGGGTACCGCCACCTGCTGGCGGCACGGCCGCACTGCGCCCCGGCGCCGGCCCGCCGCCATGGGGGAAGGCAGCAAGGCGCCCGCACGCTAAAAAAAAAACAAAAAAAAAAAACCCCAAAAAACCCCCAAACAATAAGTCTCGCGACCCCGAATATTTTGCGGCTATGTCAGAAAATGGTTAGTTTGTCGCTTCAGTCTTAATTTTTGCTGCATTCTGCTCTGGTCAGGCTGATAACAGCAGCCCTTTTCCAAAGAGTGAGCCTCTTAATAAAATTAGGAGGCGGCTCATTGTGTTCTGGCTTTTTGTAAAACTTCCCTGGTGTGTGTGTGTATATATATTTAAGTCCTTGACAAATTTGGACTCCACTGGAGCAGTGAGAAAGCTAAAGTCAAATTAATCAGAATAGATTCCCTAGATGAGACAGTCATTGCTGCTGAACAAACCTTTAGGGAGAAAAGTTGTCCTTGAAAAATATTTGATGAAGCTGCTGCACTAAGAAAGGGGCTAAACCTATGAATAAAACAGTCACAGAGAGCTCCAGGGGCCCCATGGGCTCAGTTTGTTAAGCAGAGAGAGGCAGGGGAGAAAGAAAGAGGCTGATAGGGACAATTTCATTATATACAGCAACTCAAAACACCTCCAAACCCAGAGAAACCTAGAGGTCTGTCCCACCAAGTCCAAGAATCAGAAACAATGCTTTGCCCCAAGGTATCCCTTGAACTAGTCAAAGCATTTTGATCCCTTGGGTAGGTGGCAAGGAAGCAGAAGGGAATTTTCTTCCTAATCATATTCTGAAACATTGGTCTATCTGGGGGCTCTGCCCCTATTCCACAGCCAGAAATAGAAGCAGAGGTGCTTTCCAGGTCAGGATCCAGCCTGGGGACACCCACTCCTCCCACTCCGAGCATGACTTTTGCTCAAACGCAGTTCAGCGTGGGAGGACTCTTGTGCCGTCCATAACTGACATCAGATTCAGCTCACCTGCACTGAAGGCAGCACAAGGGACCATGATGCAGTTAGACCAGGATATCAAGAATCCCCCATCTTTCAATCTCCCTCTGTGAAGCATACAAACAAATCCTTTTTTTTTTTCCTTTACTTTTAACATTTCTGGAAAGCTCAAGTCCTGCACTTCGTACAACATGAACCTGCAAATTCGACAGGCTGGAATGATTTGTCTGGGCAACTTGAAATCCAGTAACTGAAGAACAATGCACTTGGGCACATCAAAGGTTCAGCTGCCCCAGTAACCTGCCTCCAGCTGACCAGCATCAGAGTCAAGGGAAGGGGATGAGAATAGTGCAAGTTTTTAGCGATTAACCTTCAGACTGCTCCCTCACCCCCCAGTGATTTGTAGCTCAGGGATCTCATGAACCGAAGGCAACATATGTGTATATGGAGACCTATTTTTTTGTTTTCTTACCCCCATGAGCTTGCTCACTTACTTTAGGGACCCACAGGACTTTTCAGTTTACGCAACACCCTGCAGCAAGGAGTTCTGCTACTTTATTCTCTATTTTTCTCTGTGCTGCTTACAATTTTATAGACCTGTATCTTCTCCCTTATCAGCCATCGCTTTTCCGGACCAAAGTCTTCCCCTTTTACGCTTTCCTCATTTTCAGTCATCCAGCCAAGTAACTGAAACAAACCCACACAACTCAGGGAACAAACACACGCCTCTGCTAACAAATATTTAGTTGAAGGTGAGGTTGGGAAGAAAAATAGCTTTCCAGGTGTTTCTTAAGTGAAATATGGTTTAAGTAAAGCAGTGCTGAATAAGTATAGTTACAGGCATTTTTTTCTTCTTTGAGCAAATTAGTCACAAGAACTAAACACCTTATTACAAAGAGTTCCCCTGTTCCTAGAAGTAAAATATAAAATACTAGGAAAAAAGAAGGCACTTGATGACTGGGGGGAAGGTGTGAGGTAACCTGTCATTTAAGCAGTCAGTTTGTTCTCAGCCTGTTATTACAACATTTTGCACTTTAACAGTAACAATAAAATTTATCAGGGGCATTTGTCAGCCCTCCTCTCACGTAAGACAAATTATGTCCTCAAGGGAATATCATTTTTATATCATCTCTATGGGCATTAATAATTCCATTTTCTTCAGAATCACCCTTTAAAGTTAGCTCTACCATCTACACAGTTCTTCAGCACATAGTTCTCCACAGAAATGTTGGTCCTCACCTTTATGAGTGCCATGACAAAGATGGCAGTGATGAATAATCACTGCCTGGGTGGCCCGTACAGCACTAAGCGTAGATGAGGGTGAGCAGCACCAACTCCCGCTGAAGCCAGTCAGATGCTGTCACAGATGTCCTTGAGGACAGTGGGAGAAGCATCCCTCAGAGATGATTAGGATGTTCAACAAGAGCTGTACTACCGCTAGTTTCACTGGGTGCTGTAGGGTACGGGCCTTTTTTCTGACCCAAGCCATATATTAACACTCTGCCTGCACCCTAAGAAGAATTATATGTCCAGTGCTTAGGAAAAACAAACCTAATGGCATATTTAGTAGGTTATATTAATCTCTAAATTAATTTTTTTCCTATGACTCAGTGAAAAAAATAAATGCAACCTCACACTCACCTTGGAAAGCACTGGGGCAAGTTGAGATCGCAGAAAGCCTCTCTGGCACTGTATCCTTTGCTCTCTCACTGCTAGGCACTTCCAAAGGACAGTCTGGGGATATATAGAACTTACTTGTCAGTAACTGAAGTGATTAATTTAGTCATGAGACCAACACACACATTTTTATCTGATTAAGTCAAGCCCACTTAACTGAGTTTTCTCCATTAATTCTAAATCTTCTGGTAGATATCACTTTCATCTCATTCTGTGCTAATAAAGTAGCTTCATCATTGCTCTCTAAGCAAGTAGTATGTGTACAACTGTACAGGTTTGGCTGTGAGGGGTTTTTGGAGGAGAAGGCACTATGTATCCAAAAACCTGCATACTAATATTGTCAGATTGAAGCACGGACAGGTTCACTGGATATTTGGATAGGAATACTACCAGATATAGTTTACTACCAAGCATCTAACCCAAATATATATAATGATTCTGGATAGTGTGAATAATTAAGTATATGGATTTTCTTCCATGCAATTTAACTGTTTTCCCTTCATCTACCAGCTTGGTCTGGTAAGAAACAGTACCTTCCCAATGCCTTTCTCTATGGGCTGTGTAGCAGTGCTGGACTGTATGCTGCCCCTCAGCTATCCCACAGACTGAGGGGCTTCAAGGGGGATTTTTAACTGTTATTTCAGTGAAGTTATACCCACATACGGTTTATGAAGCACTCTGAGATCCTAAGGGATGAAAGGTGCTATATAAATGCAAATTGTTGCTGTTGTTATGCATGAACCATAGCCAGGTTTTAAACTAGACTGACTATGAAAAATGTCATTCCTCCTGACCTTTCCTGATGAGAACCACTGCGATTAGAAAATCCCTAAACTGTTCGGACATAAAGACAAACTCCAGTTCAAATTCTCTGGAAGGTAATAGCTATACTCAAAGTGAGCAGAGGAGTTAAGGGAATAAAAAAAAAAAACCCAACAAACAACTCCCAGATTTAAGGCAACACTGATAAGACACCAGCCTCCAGGCCAAGGAATCTGGGCTCTTATTTTGACCCTGTACTAGACTCTAGGACAACTGGGAGGAAATCTGTTCACTGTTCTGTGCTTCTGTTCCTAACTCTCCTCCTCCCTCACCCACCATCTGTTTTGTCTATCCATATGGTATGTGTCTATCTACATTGCAAATTGTCTCTAGCTCACTGTTTGTACAGTGCTTACCCAAAAGCTCATCCTCAAAGTTTCCAAGTGAATGAAGCCGGCTAAGTAGCTGCAACTGCCTCAGGTGCCCAGGCAAACGTATGTAAATTGGATGGTGCTAATGGGAGTAGAAAAGTGGAAAGTGGGGCCGTGGCCCTTCAGTCTACCAGCTTCTTCCTCCCAAGTAAATACTCAGATGCTTTACAGTGCTATTTTGAGAAGTGAGCTAGCTCAGAGTTAATTAGCTGGGGGAGATCATTGCATTAATATAGCTGTATTGCCTCAGGTGTAAGCTAGATTGTGCAGAACCAGCCTGGGAATGACAGCATGAGTGCACTGGGCTTTGAAGTTATCCTCAGTACTCACTAAGAAAAAATTTATACAGAACAAAGAAACTGAGGAAGAAGCTCAATATCTGCCTTCACTTATGATCTTGGAAGGGTCTTCTCTTTAGTCAGTCCTAAAAGTCGAAAGCCTCCTCCACCGTCTTCCCCACCAGATGTGGGCAGATTATCTTCTCCAATAACCAACTCAGGAAGAAGTACAGTCCCGTTCATCTTGCTACATGGATTTCTTGGATCAGATTTGGAAAGTTGAAAAATCTTTGGGCTCCACAGCACCACTCTCTGCTCCTTTCTCCAGCACTCTCCTGCACAGCTGATTCTCACACGCTTAGGAAACCTGCTTTGTTTAATGTCCTCCTACTCTATTAACCAGGCAAATATGGAGCAGCCTGTGGATCTGACTGCCATTGGAGGAAGTTGAATATGGTCATCAAGAGACACCAGAGTAATTGCATCACACCTGTTTGCCTGTTTTCCTGGTCTCTCACCATGATCAATCTTCTAACAGAAATCACAACTTTAGCCAGGTGTGATAGCTGTAAAAACTAGGGCAAAATGATGGCAGTCATAGCTGGTAATAAAAGGAATGTGGATGTCTTTTACGCAGTTTTACTATTGAAAATACCTTTTTCCTCTATTAGTGCACAAGGTACTACCAGGTTTTTTTAGTAGGCATTTTATTTTGAAATAAGGTGATGACAGAGCAGTTAATGCCAGGAGTTAAGAAGATGGACTTCTGCCCATTTTTTAAAATATGGGAAGGTGCAAACCTTTTAAGCAGAAACCCCGTAAGGGCCAGCTTCAGCCCAATCTAATTTCACGGGGAGTTACACACACTGTTGTAGAAGTCAGCAAGACTACAGCAAAGCAGATGTTGGTTCATTTTGGTCCAGAGTAAGAACAGAGTTTCTATTCAACCTAACAGCCTATTCCCACTGCATTGATTCAACCTTTTCTGGACAACTCTTCCACAAGAAATTATGAAGTGTGAAATTAATCTTGGAAAGACTGTAGAAACTAGTCACTCCATACTGGGCATAAATCCCTCTCATTCACAGATCTGCTTTTTGGTATTGGCACAAAGTGTCTCTCAGTGTCCCAGGCTTGCACAAAAACTACAAGTCAGACACTGAGAAGACCAAACATATTGTGAACTTGTGATGCACCCAGTTTAAAATTAGGCTGAGTTTTTCATCCCCCCCCCCCCCCCCCCCCCCCCGAAAAACAGCCTTTTACCACTTTGGGCAGTCCATAACTGCTACCTCACATACAGTGGTGATTACTCTCTGACTGACTGTATGAACTATCTGCAAGCCTACTTCTAGCATGAAACACTGTCTGGTAAAATGATTTGCACCAGAAACTCAGAGGCGTCAAGAAAAATACCGTGAGGACATGTGCATCATTTTAATCAGAAACCACATCTTTTTGGAAAGTAACACAGAAAATATACTTCCTTTGTACTCCAACCCTCAGTCAGTCTTCCAGTGAGGTCACACTTTTACTAAAGAAAAAAAAGTAAAGGAGTAGTTGGGCCCCAGATGCTATCTG
Organism: Aptenodytes patagonicus; assembly: GCF_965638725.1. Classification (NCBI taxonomy): domain Eukaryota; kingdom Metazoa; phylum Chordata; class Aves; order Sphenisciformes; family Spheniscidae; genus Aptenodytes; species Aptenodytes patagonicus. The sequence continues at coordinate 130,545,598 of NC_134950.1, forward strand.
GAAAACCAGTTCCACCTGACTTGAAAGTAACTACAGAAGGTAGTTCTGGTAGAGTCCAGACTGGGATTAAAAGATTAAAATTAGCTTTGATATTCAACTGGATAATAGTTAGAACATTCTCATTTACAGAAGTGACCAACACCACAATTTCACACTGTTTTTACAAGCCTTTTTCTAATTTCAAAGCAAGTCAAGTGACATTTGAGATTAACACTATTTACAAATTAACATGCATGTAAAAAAAACCAAAATCAACTCTACTCCAAAGTGAAAAATTGCAAGATACCTCAAAAATAAATTTGCAGCTTGTTTAGCTTCTGAGTAACTCACAGGTGATCAAGAAATTTTCCCACTCGTTACAGGTTTACGAATATTACCCATAGACACAGGCAAAAGACTAGAACAAAACTGTTGGGACACTCTGAGAAGAAAAAAATAACCTCATCACCAAATCAGTTTCTTGCCTTTGTCTATCATGAAAAAAAAAAAATAAGGATTCTACCTGCAGACATGTCCTACACTTACTGGAGAGCATCTAAGCTACTCTACTAACAGCACCTGAGAAAGTATACACAATTTATGCTCGTAATTTTTTTTTTTCCAAACATTGTCCACTGGATTGTGTGCAGTCGAATTTCACTATATTCCAAGGTGATGCACTTCAACAGAATTACTGAGCACATGAAACTAACTCTTAAGTTTCTTGTAATGTGTTACTACATCAACAGGTACACAACAGCATATCGCACCAGAAAACAGCAAGTTGCTTTACTCTTTTTTTAAGAAGTTGAACACACACAGTTCTGTAGAGAACGTAGTTCATGTAGCCACAAAGTTCACACAGCTGAGCCAGAAAAAAATTTTTCTAGGAATTTTCAAAAATAAGCATTTCCCTCATAGATCATCCTTCTTTTTTCCTGTTTTTCTCTTTTTCAATGCTATTTTATATGATTACAAAATAAATGAAAACCTCATGTCATTAAAAGAAAAAAAAAGGTATAAATCAGAAAAGTCAGAGGAAAAGGTGAGCAAAACAGAGAATTGTGAGGAGACTTATATTTCAGATGGTCAGCCCACCTGTAGGCCCTTAGTTTTCAAAGTGAAGAATTAAAGTCTTGCCTTCCCGCATGTGATATAAAAAGTGTATTAATCACAGCCTATTGCTGACCTGATTCTGAAGACATAAGCACAATTTATATTGCCTTAAGTGGCATATGCTGAAGTTATTGTCAGAAGTAAACCACTGTTTACCTCCTGTTTCTCCTTCTGTTTCCATAAGAGCATTATTTTTCTTTAGATTGATATTAGAAAAAATATATTTGTCTAGTCTAGGTCAAAATTGCTTCTTTTATTCTTCCACTGAATATGTGCTCTTCATTTTCTTTACTGGCATGATAGGAGAGACACTCTTGTTCAGTGTATTAATATAAAGCCAATGCTTCCATGTGCTGTCTGTAGCATGCACCAAAGCTAGAGCTTAGCAAAAACTTTCCTAATGAACAGGTTATTCATTTAAAACACAGTTTCAACTTGAGAGTCTCCAGTTCTGAATTCTAATCTAAATAAAGAAGGATATTTTTATTTTTCTTTGCTGTTTCAACCTTTATTAAGTTAAATATTTCTACTTTTTTTTGTTGATGTGGTGGTTCAAGATCACACGTAACTCCACGGTGTTGTTAGAAAGAATCCTAAAAGCCAAAAGAAAGATTTACCTCTCCAGTGTCAAGAGCCAACTGCATGCATGTGGCCAGCTACTGAAACTCAGCTGGTGTATGGGTACTGGTTAAATGAAACAATAACTCGTATGTCTGTGCCTTCAAGCTCCTGCCTTCTTTATTCATTCTCCTGTATCTTCCTCATCTTTCACACATAATTACATAATTATTTTCACATCTACAAAAGAAGGCCCTCCATTTTTTATATACAGAAGCTTAATGTGTGCCTTATGCTAACGCCTGTCCTGTTAGCAAAGACGGATCCAGAAATAATAATATATGATAACGGTTACTGTAGCATGTATATGACCCAGACAAAATCAGGGGCACACTGTGCTAGATCCTCTGCAAACAGTAGAAGACAGCCACAGATTTGAACTGTATTAAGGGATGACCAAACAAGATGGCTGTAGACTTCTGAACACAGAGAAATAAAAAATGAGTTGCTGAAAGGTAAGGACTAAGTCAGGTGGAAAATCAAGGATAAAACCAGGTCTACAGAACCCTAATCCTAATACTTAAGGATGACCTATTTTCCATGGTGAAGAGGCTCATAACAAGTAGGGTTTGTACTTCTGTTATGTATAGGGTGCATGTTGTTAGCCATGCAATGATATGCTGCTTCACAGCTCAGAAGTTGGGGCAGGTTGGAAATATGTCATTTCTTCCTTTATGACATCCTATGAAAATATTCTTCAATCCATACTATAAAAGTCATGGGAACATATGCTGAAAAAAATGTGTAATTATTCAACATCTGAAATGACTGAGGAATTTATTGGTATTTTTCTTTAACTGAGTCTCTTTCTCTTTTTTGCTCATGGTTAGTGAACAGTTATTGTGAGCTGATGAATCTGACTGCATGAGCACTATTTAATTTCTTGAACTGTTCTAGCTGACAAACAGCTGTTTGTAATGTGGGATTTAGAGACAAGCTTATTCTATGACAGAATGTAAATTACTTACATTTTCCTCCCCTTTCCCTAAATAACCTTTTCACTGCCACCCCCTTCACCATCCCACAATCTCTTCTAACAAAATGCCTTCATGCAGAATGAAGATCTTGCTGGGTCTTTTTGCTCCAGTGCTGAGCAGATTTGTCATCTCTCAGTGAAGTTGTTAGCAACAGCACCCTTTCACGTGTTAAGAGAAAAATATCTTTTTTTTTCCTCCCTAAATAGCATGCTTCACAAGGTACGCCATACATCAGGTTGTGCAAATGTTATGTTATTGCCCTTAAAAGATTTATGTGTTTGTGGCAAGAAGGGTAAAAATTATGTATTTCTTCATTTTATTACTCTTGCTAGCTGAAAGATGCTGGCTATTACCATGGTCTGTAACGCTATATATGACTGATACGCCCCCAGCTTGGTAAAGATTGATTGCAGATATTCAGCTGCATGACCTGAGCACTTGCTTTACATGTTTGATTTAGGCTATGTAACCAGCCACAGCTGGTTTTGCTGAAACACCACAATACATTATGGTTTTTGACCTATTAAAAACATCTCTATGCAGAGGAAGTGAGGAAGAGCAAAAAAGACAAGTGAATGCTTGCTGGAAATTATAATATCCAGAAGATAAGAGGCACAAGAAAGAAAGAAAGGAGGTGCAAAGAAGAGAGTCAAGTTTCGAAGTCTAGTATATGAAATGGATAAGGATGTCGTTGTCAGTCAACAGCTGCCAGCCCAAACGAAGGAGGTAGCGGTATTTGTATTTCCAAAACCTTCTCCCTTCCCCAAGATTTGTTTTATTTTGAGCCAGAAACAAAAAGTCATTTTATAATGCATAGTTTGGTTTTCACAGCTGAAACAGTTCTGCCTTCTAACTTAGACCACTGTTGGCCACATCTCCTCCTAATTTGTACTTGTCCATTTTGCCTTTAAGCATGATGAGCCAGTCTATGCTGTGCTAGTAATAAGCTTTGGGATGGCAGCATGGTTAATACAATGCCTTATTTTACTGATTTTGTGAAATATGGTTTCCCATTCTTTTTTGAGGTGAGTCCTTAGCAGGCAGAAGAAATATTAGAGGGAGAGACAAGATCTGTAAGTCTTCCCTGTAGTCAACTAGTATCTGCTGCAGGATTATCCAAAATAGTTCAAGTGCCACATTACAGCCCTACTGTCACAGATCACCTTCCCTCCCACTAAATTTTTGATCCAATTCTATGTAGCCATATCCCAGCACAAAGATCTTACTATCTAGAAAGCATTCAAAAAATGAATTTTAATTATAAAGAGATTATTTTTGTTCCGTCATTTGGGTGCATTTTTCATGGTTTGTCACAAAAAAAAAAAAAAAAAAAAAAAAAGACTGTGGAATTACAAATTGCAATTCAATTAATTTAATTGGATTTGTGTTCATAAGCACCAGGGAGAAGCAGGTGGCTTTGTTTTAAATCATTTTATTTTGCATTCAACTAACAAACAAAAGATATTTTTCAAAAATTCACAGTCTAGTCTTCATTTTATGTAGTATAAAAATTATTCACAAATTAAAATGGTAAAATGTGTTTTCATGTGAAAAGGAGTGTAAGTGCATGTGGTCTAATACACAGTAACCATTTCTGTTGCTGCCTTGGAACTCAACAAGTGTGTCCACGAATCCATCAAAACCAGGGTTTATGGAAGAAGTTGTGTGTCTGGGCTTGATCTCTTAGAGCAAACTAGGACAGAACTGCAGGATACACCGAAGAATGCATCCGCACTGCAGAGCAGGAGCAGCCATGGAGAGCGCTTTTCCAGAATATCTAAACAGAAAGTTCTCTATAGACACGCACCTGCGCCTTAGTCTTGCTTCCCCAAAGACAGTAAAACTCCATAGAGAGTTGTTGTTTAGGCAATACATATTTTCTAAATAATTAAAGCTTACTTGTGAATCACTTCAAAATCTTTTCTTCTATTTGTATTTTGTAACTGTGATTTTAACTTATTTTTATGTCATCTATTTGTTATATACCCTAAAGTCTAGGACACAGTTCTTCCCCTACAGGGATAAAAATGCACCTGACAGGACTGGGATGTGACATTGTAAACTAAGCCTACCACACCATGTAAGACCCAGTGCTGTCACTTGCTGAGCATCCTTATCTCCTTACACAGCGGGAACTGGTCCAAGGGTTTATACAGAGAATCCCAGTGTAAGGCATAGAAGCTCTGTTATGCATCATATCCAAGCGTTGGAGGCATTCCTGCTGATGGGAATAGTGGGGATGAGAGACAAAAGTGGGAAATGAAGGCAGCTGCACCATCCTGTTGCTTTCTTGTGGCTTTCCACATGGGAATGAGGTATTGGAGAGCTGGAGACAATCTGCAGTGCTGCATTAGGAATGCAGGAATTGTTACCTTCAGAGCAGGAAAGTGGGATTTCAGGTCTACACAGAGCAAGAAATGTGAGTGTGGGTCCCCTTACTAATTGCCTCCCCGGGAAGACTGCTCCTGATCACCACTAAAAGAGCTTGTCAGTACAAATTCATAAAAACCTTTGTAACTATTTAGAAGTAAATATTCCCAGGTGACCTTTAGGGAAAAAAAAGGAAAAACAAACAAAACCCAGGCCACCTGGTTTGGTGTTAAGCCACAGTTTCTTTCACTACATTTAAACAGAAAAGGTTCCGGTTTTGACAAGTGTCTTACTTGACCTTTTTTATCACTCATGTCAGTCACACTGTACTTCCTAATGCAAAGTGACATGGGCAGCACTAAGCCAGAGTCACTTGTCACGCTGTTGTGTCTGCAAAAAGAATTTATATGAACTAGAATTTGCTTAAATTCAGAGATGGAGGTAAGGGTGCCTTACAAGGAACTTACAATTTCCTTTTCTTTCTGGAAAGCAGATGCTACAGTGGAGCACATCTTTCTGTTCACCTGAGGTTTTACTCCCTGCCATAGGAAATGAATTATTCCCATAAATAGCAAAGGGGACACTGACTCTCCCCTCCATTTAATGGTTTTGTTTTTAGTGAGCATCGCAATCATTAATAAACTGCTCTATTAAGATGAAACTAAAATATGCCAGATGTTAAAACAAAATGTTAAAAAGCCAACAGCTGAAATGGGACTGGAGCAGTACCAGTATAAATTAACCTTCCAGTGCCTAAGAGGTAGTTATAGAGAAGATGGACATATTCTCTCCAGCAGGAAGCACAGTGACAGAGCAAGAAGCAACATGCAGAACCTGGGAAATTCCATATAAGTTCTTTACTGTGAGAACAGCTAAACATTGGAAGAGGTTGCCCAGAGAAGTGGTGGGATCTCCCTTGCTGGAAATATTCAAGACTTGGCTTGACAGGGCCCTGGTTAACCTAGTCCAATGTCCTGCTTTCAGCTGGAGCTTGTACCAGATGATCTCCAGAGGGCCTTTCCAAGCTAAGCTTTTCCATCACTCCAGGATTCTAAATATTTAGTGTGAAAAAAAAAAAAAATGTTTAAAAAAACCCAAACATTGTATGCTACTATCTTCACCTGTTTCTTTTTCAAGTATAGCACAGCAATGTATACTAGCACGTTTCAGACACCTTTAAAAATAAAGCTGAAGCTTAAAAGTCACACTTTTGTTGTGAGCTAAGGCAAAAACTATCACTCACTAATGGTCTGTACGGCACCTTGCACAATGCTGTCCAAATGTGCATAGCTACAGGCACAGTAACTGAATGTTTTGCAAATCCTCCAAATCACTTAATGCACTTGGCAACAGCACAACCATTTTTGCACAAATATCTTGTACACAAACCCTTATCCTTATCTACATACAGAAACCAGTAATGAACCATATCCCAAAGGACTACTTAAAAATATAGCAGAGAAAACAGCAAGAGATCAAAGCTTCTGTTTAATTAATCCAACCTTTCCTGATGCTTTCTGATCTGCTTACTGACACTTAACTAAAAGCCCTAACATTTGGTGTTCAATTGTAGAGCCACATCATGAGAAGCTTAAAAATATTTCCCTGTAATATAAATAAATAAACAAACAAGCAAACAAATAAATAAATACCAGGGACATCAGTTGAGATTGTGGCTATAAAGCTGCTTAAGATTTTCTGGAAAGGCAACTTTCTATATAGAATGGGACCGGTCTACTGACAGCGCCATCAGCAAACTTGGTCTGTTTTGGACACCAGAGCAACTGGGTTTTTTAGTAACTAATTTATCTCCCACAAGTGCTTATTCAGTTGATCTAACATTATTCATGGACATGCATAGGAATGGGCAAATACTTCCAGTTAAGTTAAAAAACATATTTACATAGAAAATACATCTATCCATTTCCATCCCTTCCTCTTGCCCTTGTACTTTCTGGGAGATCCTGTAACTCAGTTTTCAGAATAGTTATTTCCTCAAAGATGAAATGAAATTCTCATTTCCTAGCTGCTCAAATCATAGCAGGTATCCTATTCAAGACATCCATACCTACAAGTGAAGTGGCCTAATTACCAGACCATGAGAACAGTCTGTCCCAGGATATCCATTCTCTCCTGTTGTAGGTGTTACACTTAATATTACTTAATATCATATGCAAATAGGACAGCAATACTCCTATCTGCATTGAAAGAATATGCCACCTATCATCCCTACCCTCCCTGATACAGTGAGTACTCAATTATTTATGGCCCAAAGAAATCTAAGAATCCATCCCAAGCGTCATACATAACCAATTCTTTCACTGTTTTGTGAATCTTCGATTTATTTTTGCATGTATTTCAAAAGTAAGACCATCTATATGCAAAGCAGAACAGAGCAGAAGATTCAGAAGAGTGGTCATAAGATAATTTTATTCCTAAACAGAGCAGTTCAAGATCTGCATATTTTTGTATTGACCAAATGTATGTCAAATGATCTGCTGTGGTTTTAACTTTCTGGTGGAAACCTGGTATTTGCTAGCTCCTAACCTGTAAGAAAGACCACCAGCAGACCATGTTTAAATACCTAATTGTGTTTGCTCTGGGCCAAAGTCCCACCTGGCTGTTTAGAAGTTCAAGGACCTTTCTTAAGGAAACACCAAATCAGACAACAATGTTTATCTGGTTTTAGGAAAACAAAACTCTTCAGGTTTGCTAAAACAGAAGGCAAAGTTCGGCAAAGTCAAAGGGATTCCTTGCCAGAATGGTGTGTGTGTCTGCCCCAGACTCACAAGAAAGACAGAATAATCTCAGGTATAAAGGAAGAGTTTTCTTGGAGGAATCAGTAGTTTCTATAGGGCAGAAGTCAGCCAACTTCAGTTTCAACAAGTTTGTTTCAAGCAATTTCTTTTGAGATGTTTTGTTTCAAAGATATTGAAGAAGTTATGATCATAAGATCCAAGTCTGCTAATGAATTCTAGCAGGTTTTCCATAGGTCCTCTGGGACATTTTACCACATCTGTCTTCCCAAACAGTTGTTTTCCTAACTCTCAGGAAAAAAGAATATGCCTCTTGTGCACATTATAGCTTTTCAGGTAGGAAGTATGTATCTTTCATTCCTTTAATATTTTTTTAGGTTCCTCTCCCTCACTCTTACCCAGCTCCACTCAATAGATCCTCATTACTCAATGATTTTCTCTCTTTTTTGTCAAATATTTTTGTGGTCATGTTAATGTTCTAAGGACAGTTCTCAGAAAGCCTGAAACAATAGCAAGATTTCTGTAAGCAAACATTACTGCAGCAGTTAAGGTTGGACGGAGGGGGGTTTGCGGGGGTGTCCTGGTTTCGGCTGGGATAGAGTTAATTTTCTCCCTAGTAGCTGGTACAGTGCTGAGTTTTGGATTTAGGGTGAGAACAATGTTGATAACACACCGATGTTTTAGTTGTTGCTGAGCAGTGCTTACACTAGTCAAGGACTTTTCAGCTTCCCATGCTCTACCGACTGAGAAGGCTGGAGGTGCACAAGAAGCTGGGAGGGGGCACAGCCAGGACGGCTGACCCAAACTGGCCAAAGGGATATTCCATACCATGTGACGTCATGCTCAGTATATAAACTAGGGAAAAGCTGCTCAGGGACTAGCTGGGCATCGGTTGGTGGGTGGTGAGCAATTGCATCGTGCATCCCTTGCTTTGTATATTTTATTATTATTATTACTACTATTACTATTTTACTTTATTTTATTTCAATTATTAAACCGTTCTTATCTCAACCCATGAGTTTTCTCACTTTCAGTCTTCCGATTCTCTCCACCATCCCACCGGGGTGGGGGAGTGAGCAAGCGCCTGTGTGGTGCTCAGTTGCCAGCTGGGCTTAAACCACAATAGGGTTGGGGGTTTTTCAGCCATAACTCTCAGGAAATAACTAAGAATCCCACTCATGATGCTGGATTAGTCCTTGGCTATTTCCCTGGCCATAGCTCTTTCTTTGGACAACTGCACTACCAAATTAACAGGTTGAATAACCATGCTGTTGAATTAATTAACATGTTTAATAAATTAAACATATTGTTACAAATGTGTATAAATAGAGCAATTCAAGTGTTCAAGGAGGATTTAAAGGAAAGAAATTGCAATTAGTTCCTGAAATTACAGGAGGAAAAACTGAGCTATTTGAGTATCAGGGTCACATTATCCTTTCTATAAGATGAACAGCCACATAACATTCATAATTTAAAGAACAGCTGAGACTTAAGAACATCACAGTAAATGTCTTCAATAGTCTTGCACGGAAGATCTTATTAACACTTTTGGCATTGGGATACATGGGTAGAACTGCAAACAGGTATATTTAGAGACAAATTTAGGATAAGAAAGAAGGCTCAAGGTCAAGGTAGACATCAAAATTAGAATAAGGTCAAGCAGAGATTTCGTAGAATGATGGCAAAGAGGGCTTAGCCTGCTCTTCTGTCCAGAGATCAGCTGCACTGACATGGAAACCCAAAGATAGTCCTGAGCCTCCAAACCAGCCTGTAACTTCTATTTCGATATGGACAGATCCCAAACTGTACAAGATTAGATCCAGTCCAGACATTAGTCATATTTTATAGACATTTCCAAAATTATTGCCTTGAAATTATAGATCAGGCAACCCACGATAGTTGTAAACCAGACTCCTGTGGCTGCATCACAAATTCCTCATCACAAAAATACCATGGCTTGCTTTAAACATGCACAATACAGACACACGACGGGTCCTTCCACAGAGATTACTGTATGCGGTTGGTAAGTGCAATGACCTTTAAATTTTACTCAGATATGGTAAACCAGAATAGTGACTGGGCTCTCCGAACCTTTAAAGCCCCCACTGGAATTATGGTCATATGTCACTCAACAAAAGCATTCACATTACTCAGCCCTAGGCGCCATTTTTAATCAATGGGTATCATATGCTTTCTACAAGTCAATGGGGACAGACAGGCTCCTACAAAGGGAGAAATCGGCAACATCCAAAATGAACTCACAATTTGAATTACCCTTTGGTACAATCCTGTGGTCAGCCTTTTTCCCAGATGCAGAGGGTGTAGAGGAAGAGCAGCGAGGTACCTCTCCTGGCTGTCATCCTCCAGCAGTGGCACTGGCTTCCCATTCCAGCTCCGAGTCCAGCAGATCTAGACTTGCTTCAATTTATCATAGGGTCATTTAGGACTCTGCTGCATGCCCTTAGCTTCTTATCACTGACAGGAAGATGTACTGAACTTTTTACAGCCCCAAAAGATATAAGAATGTCATTAAAATGAACATACTTTATTAGAATAGCAGAGGGGAAAAATGAGCTCTTACTGTTTAATCAGCCCACTTAACAGTTTGGATTTGTTTTATTATTCTAATTTTATTACTCTAATTTTAGGAACGTTTACCCTAACCCTCAGCTTGTTCAGATTCCTCCTCAAGTCCCAATTCATAACTGTTTGCTTAATACTTGAGGGATTAAGCCAGTGAGACTTAAACAATTTACTGCGGCTCTTTAAAAGGTTACTTTTCAGTTTTACTAGCGCCTTACACACTTGATAGATCAGGAAGCACTTGCTTCTAAAGCTTGCCCCAGGTCCTGACACATTACTGCAGCGGGCGAGTGAATTTATCCAAAAGAGGTCTTACTGAACACAAACCACAGGCTGCAGTGTTTGCAGGATCAAGGTTGAAGGTCCGGTATGATTTCAGTGTACTGACAGGTTGTCAAAGATCCTCTGTCATAGAGGACGAGAGGGGAACAGTTGGTCTGAAAGACATGAAAATGAAATTGTAAATTGAGGCTACGTAAACTGAAGAGAAATGTTTAAGTTCAGGCATCCTTCTTTAAAGTTCCCGTGACCTGGTGGAGAGTTTGAGCTGGGAAAAAAGGGTGACGGAGCAGAGTGTACGAGGCTGCGACACACAGAGCACGCCCCTTGGGCCCAACTGTCTGTGTTAAAGTCTGCAAAGCCATTAATACCCATGAAATGGAAGTGTAAAATAATACCAATCTGATACAGTGGCTGTGCATACTATGTTTTGATATAGGTAGCAACGCGAGATACAAATTAGTTGAGAACCAGAACTTCTGCATGATCACATTCGATTCACTTACCAGAGCTCAGCTAACTGAAGGTAATGGAAGTCAATCAGGTTAACTCCTACCCTGCATTCTCCTAACCTGTCAGTCATATAGACAGACAGAAATGCAAACCTGTTAAACCGACTTAAGCTGAAATTAAAAAAAGTCAGTGATGACATCAGAATATTTTGAACAAAACCTCAGACTTGCATTTGTTCTGTTTTCTCATTTTCCTGCATTTAAAATTTATGGTTTGCTTCACGTATGGGAAATGTAATAAAAGCAGTTAACAACATGATGTTAAGCTTCATTTGTGAACTGTTTGAGAAAAATCAGAATCTGTCCAGCCCATTAGTGAAATGAAAATTGCCCAGGCAGAATTTCAGCACTTTTGAATAATTGAATCTAGATTTGTTCATTACAGTAACCTTCAGGGAACTATAATGCAGATCCATGACACCAGCAGCTTTAATAGGGACAAAAGTGTGAATTTCACAGATATTCTCAGGATTTTTCAATGCCAAATTGTATTTTGCTTACAAACATTAAGTATATGCTTTTTATATCTCCTTACACAGAAAGTCATTAGCTTTATCTCATGCTACATGTAAACTGGAGAAAGTGACAAATATAAATACATATATAAGTGGTTTTGCACACGAGGGCAACAGCTGGGGTGGAAGACTCCTCTGTGCCATCTCCAGGTACAGGGTTCTGAAAAGGCAGTGACTGTGACAACAAAATGACTCACTCACTCACCTATACCTACCAAGTGTTGGTCACACTTTGCTACTGTAGGACAGGTTTCTCCTCTGCCTGAGCCTAGCTTCACTTCCTGCCCACTCCTATGGCCTGTCTCCTATACTAACGATATTTATGTCAGAAAAAAAAGGGATCTCTGTTTTCTAGGCCTGTATGCTTGCAACAGACTTTTAAGATCTTGTTGTCAAGTTCTAACTCTCACCTTACTTAAGCTGTTTCTAAAAATCTGGCACTAAATTGGATGGAAAAAAAGTTTCCAGGTAGAAATATTTGGATCTCTTGCTGTATTACATCTTGGCCGAATGACTATATCTTAATCCCTCTCTATCTCGACTCCTTCCATACTTTCTGTCCAGGATGAAATCAGACCTCTTTGAAAGGGATAGTAACATTTCCTTTGATGTGGGAGGAGTGTGGTGGGGGAAGAGCACAACTGATATCACATCTCCTGTATCCTCTCTTGCTTTTCTAGCCCATCATTAGGATGGAAAGAGAGATTTGAGAAATGGCTGTGGCTATGCTTTCTGTGGGCAGCTAAAGCAGACCTGTGAAAATGACAACATACCATCCTGCATTTGTAAGCAAGTGACACTACTTTTGCAGGTAAATTTGGTCTTTTGGTAAATTTGGCAGACCATGCAATATTCCCCAACCAGAAAGCTGCCTGAGTTTCTGCACTTTGAAACTATTACGTAATAGAAATGACAGAGCAATCAAAATGGAAACAGTTTTTACTGGTTACGGCTTTCCATTATTTATAGCTTCATGTCCCTTTTGGGAAATGCCATCCCAAAATTAAACTTAATTTTAGTCTCCAAAATTAGGCGAGTCCTATGACTCAGTGGAGGAGAAATGTTACACATGCACACTTCTAAATGGGGCGGGCAGTTTAGTCTATTAGAGTTCATTAGAGACTGAGTCACGATTGTGAAACCGAATTTACTTAGGACAATAACCTTCAAGTGAAAATAAGTTTGACAGTGAGCCAGTTCTCATTTCAACAAGAAGTCAGGCAGCCTCCAAGCTTTCTTAACTGTGGTAATCCCTTCAAGTTCCTGCCTGGCAGGATTTAGGCTGCCTCCTACACTTTCATATATAAGAACTTTACCACATATGATACCTGCAAAAAAAAAGTCACATGAAATTGGTATTTGGCTGCCTGGAGTGTTTAGTCTGTATAACATCATTATCAAGACACTAAGAATTCATTCCCAATCTAGTTAAGGAGTAAAATTAGAAAGGGACGACATACAAAAATAACATGAATAAGTGGAAACAGCTGAAGTAATTCCCTCTGCACACAGCAAATAAAGTCTAATAATAATTTATTAAAACAAAATGTTAAATGTCAGTTGAAGATCTAAGGCTAAAGTTAAATATTGGGAGTACTGTTTCAAGAATGAAAAGCCTTGAGTACATCGCTCTTGATCACAGATTATTGACTGTTGCTGAAATAAAAAATTGCTCTTAAAGAATCAAATTGTTGTCTGTCAACAGCTTCTCAGTTTGGCAGGAGACAGCTGCACCCCACTATGCAAGGGCACGGTTTGAGTACTTACTCACTTCTCATGGGCCGAGCGCAATAGAGTCAGGCTCTTTCTCAGTTCTGACTTTGGAAAGTACTGGAGGGAAAGGATAACTTTAATGGTGGAGGATTTCCATCAATTTGGGTTCTGTTATGGGGTCATAGAAGTAATGATGCTGAAGACAGGTTAGCTCAGTTTCAAACTTTGATAGCGATTGCAGAACGGCAAGCACTTGCTTTTCGTTCTTTCCTGGTTGAGTGGTTGAGCAGTGTGCAGTATTCATGTACACTCAGGTGGTTCCGAATTTAATTTTGTCCCTAATGTACATAATTAACAATTAATACTGATGCTTCACAATTCATTTAAGCATACAGCAGCCCTCTGTTTTTCACAGTGGCAGTTGTGTTCCAACTCAATTGGGACCCTCCCTAAATCTATCCTCTAATAGCTTGTTTAATTTTATTTTTGTATTCCACATTCCTTGATAACAGCAAACTAATTTCTGTAACTCTGTTTGATGAAAATGTGCTGATGGAACTCATATTTCACTCCATTGACTGTAATGAGCTATTTCATCAAACTGTCCATGTGACACTATTATAGGGAAAATGATAAATTTACTAATTTATTCACTAGAAATTCCACTGGAAATTTAAAAAGGAAAAGAAAAGAAAAGACCCATGAAGTGAGTTACATTAGACTTCCTCCAAATGATATGTCAGGGTCTACATGAAACAAAAGCACTGACTACTGCTACACTTAATGGAGCTTAAACATTAAGTATGTGTTGATTAATCACTAGGTTGGCTGAAACTCAGCAGAACAAAAACATGCACCACGATGCAGGTTTTCCCTTGTAAATATTTTCAAGCTTTACCTACTCATCACATGTAGTGCTGCTACCATTAGAAATCAGAGTTTCATTCATACACTTCCTCCCCGTCTGTGAGACCTCTTACCCATATGTTAGGCACACAGATTTGGATAAATTCAGCAGCTGACAAGCAAGCTCTTGTGGCAAAGAAACGATTCCTCCAAAGATCATTTTTCCGAAGATTATTTGTATTTACCTCTTTTAAAAAGGAGGTATCTGCAACTACACTGTTGTGTAGGATGAAACAGTATTTTGGAAGAACAGTAGGGAGTATGTAATTAGACTATTCATCTCATGTTAATATTAGGCCTGAAAATAGAGACAGTATCACACGGCGTGCCTGGCTTATTTTAATTAGATGTCCTCCACCTGCTATTACAGTTATGATCCATGCATTTGATTGCTCTGCCACAGACCATCCTGAAACCCAGGCATCAGCCTGGAGAGCATACCAAGGGGAAAACCACAAAACCAACTAGGGACAATTACTGACATTCTTCCTTGCTTCCCATTTTGTACCTATGCAGGGGCTTTCTTCATCTGTACTCAAACCTGTAGCACAATCCACCTGCAATACTAACTTCCTGCACTTGTTTATTGTGGAAAGGGATTTTGTAGGAGGTTAAAAAATAATTTTAAAAAAAACCACAATTGTAATTACCTTCAAAGGAGTCTAAAAGCAATAACAAAGTTGGAAATAAAACAATATTTCATATCATGGAAGATTTACTTATTGGACCTTTCTGGTCCACATAGTTTAGGGGAAGCCATTTTACATAGGGAAGTGTGGTAGGGGGAGGTGTTTGTTTTGGTTTTTTAAATCTACTTAACTAAGACTGTTGCTTTCAAAAACTGCTTTCTTTGCTAGTCTAGTCTGCTTGAAGGAGAACATGTCTGGAAGACTAAATTCCAAAACAGATGATTGCATAAAGAGCCCAAACAACTATTTGCACGGCATATCTTTTATTCACTTAAGGATGCACCATTCACACATAAATAGAAAACTACCACAGGGAGACAGCAAGAGGGCTTGTCTTTTTCCTCAGAACCTCAGCGTTTTAAGACACCCCACTCCCTGCTCAAAGCTGGTGACAGCCTGCTGAAGGCGGTGACTGAGGAGCAATCATCTTGCTGCTGCACAAGGGATGTCTTCCTAGGGTAAGTTACAAGGAAAAACTGCTCAATTCGCATGGTTTAAATCCAACCCCAAACAAAGCAATCCAATGATTTAATAATGATGCAATTAACTAGCAATCAGTAAACTATACATTCAGGATCAGTATCAGGGATACAACACATAAACCACAACATTAGAAGTTTCCAAAATGTTAATAAATACCTATAAATTTCTAAGCACACTGTAACTAATCCCAAGAGTTACAGCCCCCAGCACACATTCACAGTTACACGCACACACCACCCTCTCACAGGGCTCGAGGGTAACGAGCCCTCACCACTCTCTTCTTGGAGTCCAGATTCCCCTGCTTGCACCCACACCTTGCTGGAAATGTGGGTGCTCTTGCTTTGTGTGTACCCGTGCTGCCCTCTACAATCCCCCTGTGGCTGAGAAAGCACCCCACAAGTTCACATACACAGGTCCTTACTTTTTGCACCCTGTCCCGTGAGTGGGGTGGCTGGACCGCTCTGATGGGGAAGATGCTCTGTTAGGTCTAGACAGAGGTCGTCATGCCAGTGGGTGACGGTGGCAGTATCAAAATAGGTTTTGACTGCTGCTCTGTTCCCACTTCTCTTGCCCCTCCTGCCACAAATTTACATGCTTCTTTTATACTTCTTTTCAAGTTGACTCATCCATTTATTTCAAAAGTTTCTTGATTAGAGGGAGGGCCATGTGGGTACCCCAATGAGGATATACCAACAAGTCCAAGTGGGGAAGAAGGCAGTGAATAAGCTCTTCTTGAGAGGAAGGATTTATCAGCTTGGATGTATTTCTGTTCTCATGCATCTAAACAGCATCTCGTCAGAAAGAGCTCACACTCCATCACTGCAAAGTACGGAGCAAGCTCACCACTCATGGTACCTGAGCAAGAAGATGGTGGCTTACATTGCTACCAAACTGCCTGCTGGATTGCACTCTCCCTGCTTGGACTGGGCCTCTGGGCAAGTGCCATTTAACCTCCCACTCTGGCTCCAGCTTTAATTAGTCCTTGAACTGCCATAACATTTAGACATATGAATGATCAGCACCTTGTTGTGCTAAGGTAGCTAGTCCTTAGGAATATAACCTCCACAGATCCTCTAAAAGTACAAACTTTGCTTTAAAAGTAGGTAAACACTGAGGAATGGAAGCTGCTCTCTTTTTATGAGAGCAAGTATGCCACTCTCTAATTAAGATATATAATTATATAAGTCCTGAGCACATCAAGTGCCATCAGAGTCTTCCTAAGAGATTTCTGTGTAATAGGTCAATTAGTAGTCCCTAGATCCCTATCCTGGAATTTGAAAACAGTGAGAAGATCCAAGATAGATCGATTTTGATGCTATTAGTAAAACAGACCACAGTCATCTTCATGCACGATCATCAGTAACCACTATGCTGATGATACTTGTACAATATCTGTCTGAGGAGAACAGTTCCGTTTCAGCATGCTTTTCATAAAGCATAATTAGATGAATTAAACTGTCCCTGGTAAATCTGCAGTCTCCAGAATGCCCCTGTATGGTTAATTTACATGTCTTTATTCCAGTCCCATTTTAGTCTTTTTCTATTATACGGATTGATGTAGCAACCATCTATAAACATGAATATAGTCCTGGCATAATTGGGGGGGAAAAAAAAACCAGTTTCCTCTGCCACGTAAAGAAATACCTTCAGCTCAGGCCAGACTGTCTGATAGCAGTTTGTCTGCCAAGCATGGAGGCAACTAGGAGAAGCAAGTGGCCTCTGAAAGTCACTTTTGTTCTCCACGCTGTGGCAGGGGAGCAGAAGATGCAAACTAATGGAGACATTAAAGACACTTTGGTCCTCTTCACCAAAGATCTGAGTCTGGAGGCTGTTACTATAAAATGCTACTGTAGGGTTTTTTCTTCCTAGTGGAGCCACAGTCCTAGTAACAGTAAACAGAGTGGGAGCACAGCAGAAAGATCATAAGCCTCCCAGCTTGATACAATCAATATTAAATATGCGATCTAGTCTATGAAATTGGATATCAGTGCAAGACTTCAAGGAAAACAAGAGCAAAAGTCATTTAACAGAAAAGACTTGTAAAATAGTTTTCAGAACCTGACTCTGTAAGCAGAATAACCAAGCACTGGAGACAGCAAACTAGCCAAGCCTTTCCTCTTTCCCAGCCTCCTTACACATGTTCCAACTCATATTCAACATTACAGCAAGATGGGTATCACCCGTCTATACCAATATGAAATCACCTATTTGTCACACTCGCAGACTATGCTCTGCCCACAGTCCCTCAAGCATCAACCACGGGCATTATCACGATGCCTCTAATTTATGTCCTGTTTCTTACAGCAGCGAAGACAGTGATCCCAGAATTGCTTTGTGGAGCAATGGACTACTAATACAAGTAAAAATTGATCAAAGAAAAGCTCACATTAAAAAATAAACTACCCAGCTAGTCAATCAGCCATCTAAAACATATATTTACCATAGTTAAAAGAGCATAAGACACTTGAAACTGAAGGACTATATAAAGTAGAGGCATACAGAAGGGCAGAATTATTAACAAATCTCCTGATGAAAACTACATGCAGGTTTTGAATTGCCAAGCTGTTGCCAGTGGAACTGAAACAGCCGTTCCTTGACTGAAGTCCCCTAATACCATGCTGAATAAATACAGAGCATACTTAGGAAAGAAGTGACCAGCCAGAACAGAACGGTGCTTAAGAATCACCAGAGTAGAGTTCAACCCCAGGGAAATGACCAGCATTCAATCCTATACTGAAATATCTTGTTTCACATCAATTAGAACACAATTTACACAGCACAGAAATTATTTCAAGTTATGAGTCATCATAAAACACATTCTTTCTATGAGATGATGAATTCTACAAACACTAAGAACTGCCTATTTGTTGAAGCATATGATTCCGCTCGAATTTCAAATTTAAGCTCCAGTTTCTAACATGATGCCAAAAATACTCCTGGCCAGCAACCTAGAGAATAAACATGCTTATGCACTGATTCAGCTGCACTCTTGCTTTGAGTCGGCCCAAACCATTCATTGGGTAGTTCAGACAAAGTTTGCAAGCCTAACCAAACAGGCTATTTCTAACGGCTCAGAAGAAACTCTTGTTGACAAGGCAGTCCACGTGGCAGTATAACTTATTTTGGTCCTGTTTGTATAGACAAGATCAAAACACTCGTTACGGTGCTTGGAAGCCAACTACAACTTGTATGTTTGATATGTGTAGGGAAAATATGAACAAATCAAGTTTTAAGAATGTTCCTAAAAATGCCGGGTTTTCTTTCAGAACAGAGAAGGAAATACTTAAGCACTGTTTTGTACATCTAATCTGAGTCATAATAACCACTTTAACAAATTCTAGGACTCAGAAAGAATAAAAGTTAACAGCATTTAATAAAGCACAATTTCTTTGGCAATTTCTATCTTGCCAATATAACCTTAACAACACATGAGTTTCTAACCAGATTCAGGTGACACTTTACTGGTACAGAAGGCAATTTCTTGCACTCTGTCATTATTTGGTGGTGGACACTTAACAACCTGGCTAATCTGAAGTGTATTAATAAGGCACTAAAATGTTTTAAGGAATAAAGTAGGTGTTAAAATTTCATTGATACGTTGTATTCATTTAAAGGCAATTCATTTAAAAGTTGCAGGTTGTCTTGATGGGCATATAAAAAGTTTTGTTGTATAGAGATTTTTCTCATTTTTCATTTTCAGAGTTCATTTACCTTTGATTCATTTATTAATTCAGGCAGGCTTCACTGTTCTCAGAAAAGGAAAAAACACACCATTCCGTATACTTTGGCACATTTATGGTGGATTAGGAAAGAAAAAGACAGGATATAGAAGAACAATCCATAACCCAAAAAGAACAATATACTTTACCTATATTGCTCATTTCTCAGTCTCCTCTAATCTTTCTATCCTGTAACAATGAAATGGCTAAGGGCTGAATCCAGAAGGCTTCAGAAGAGCAAGCTTCTACTCCATTCAGGGGTAAGGTGAGCTCTCATAACTGGCCCTAACGATTCCAGTGATAATTATGTTTCAGTGGACAGTGAACAGTTTTCAATTAATCTGTTCATTAATTGAAATTCAGGGAGATTTTTTGCAGTGCAAGCCAGCAAGAGTTTTGCTTTATTTCCTGTGCAAACAAGCAGAAGGTATGAAACTGAATTAACTGCTCTTAAAGAAGAAAGGAAAGAAATAAGCAAGGCTCTGAATATTTATCAGCTAGAGAAAGGAAGAAGCAGTAGGGAATAGCAAGCAACAAAAATTGTCGGAGTTACAACTGGTTGCCTTACCTGCACCTAGAGAAATACTACAAAAAGTTAGGGAGGTTTTCTGGACTGGATCCTTAAAGTCTAGATGCTTAGACTCACAGGTAGCATCATACAATTTCTTTTTTTAGACCTAAGGAGCTCCACTTCAAGGCACCTACAGAGTTTTGTTTACCCCACTGTCCTAAGCACTCTATTCTAAAAGCTGCTTGTAACAACAGTTAGAAGCCTTCTTAAAGTCTAAGCCTACTTTTTCTTGTGGTCAGATTTTACTCATTTGTCTTTACATCAAGGTTAACACTTACCATTCTTTTTCCTTTTGGTTTGTTTTTTTTTTTTTCTCTGTGGTGTATCTGGACTCAGAAGCTTTGTCTCCACCTGTGTTTGTTTTACTAAACTAAAACACCAGGTTCTCGGAAATACAGAAGTCATTATCTTGGCAACAGCTGACCACAAACAATATAACTGCATCAAGGTGCTATTACAGCTGAGGCAATTAGCCCTGCTGAGAAACACTGCTCATTAGCCCAGGAATTCAGTTAACACACCCATGCAGCCTGAGACAGGCTCTGATCATTGGCAAAGTAGGCAGTTACTGAGAGCTGCAAAACAGGCATGATCCTCTACCTACTTTGTTCATGCCAGGCAGCTGGAAAACCAAGCTGACTACTTTTTCTGAGAGAAAGGTTGGTATATGCAGACTATTGGTTGGGCCAGCAAGTTAAATTAGCATGGCTGTTCCTCTGCCTTTCCTTCCTCAGCATTTCTGTAGCAAAAGCAGCTTAGCCTTATGCTCAGCCTTCAAGTGACAAAATAAATTCAGTCTATGATGATGAGAAGCCTTGAGCTAGCACTGACGCTGCCTTTGGGATCAGAACCACTCTGGACACTGCTGCGATGGACTGTTTTGTTCTGGCTGTTTCTGGGATCTGCCAACATGTTTCCTTTTGTATGACATACTTTCCATAAAGCATGCCAAAAATCTGATTTGGCTAACTGATCCAGCAGGAAAACCATCACGTCTCTGTGAAACTGTATGAAGGACAGAACAGGAGCAGACATTAAACCCAAATAAGTTAAGATACTTTTCAAAATTTGAGGTACTGATGTATTGGACTGTGTACTGTTTCAAGGTAGAGTTGCATGACTGAATTCTGTCCAGAAATGAAACTCCTAAGGTCTTACTTGCTTTACTTTTACTGGTTGTAATTTTCTGTTTGGAGCTTACTACATGTTGGGACAAAAGGCAAAAGAGGACACAAGCAGTGGTTAGTTTTTCATCGTTGTTACTTTTTTTGGTAGGAATTGTTGGAGGGTTTTTTTCCCCCAATTATAACTGTTGCTTTGAGAAGATAGTCAAATAATGATCCCCATAACCATGGCATAAATCTTTTTTGTTAGGCTATGTTTTACCATTAGCATTTGGCCTTCCTATGCAATTACAGTTCATCAAGCATAAAAAGTATTTGTCAGTCTATTAATTTTCCACTGGAATCCTCCATTATTGCTCACTTGAGTGTGCAGCCCAAGCTTCTTTGGGATCCAGCTGGTACTGACTGCTGTCATTAAAGAAGAATTCCAACCACTGCTCAGCCCTCCCCTTCATCAGTGGCTTCTAACTTTCTCATGCAAAATCTATCAAGCCAAAAATGTCTGTGACTGTTCTCAGCCCAGTGCTGAATTATTTTCGAAAGCATGAGTAAAATCAATTCAGTCACTTGAGTTAAGCCAGCATGAAAAATAAACTGCGCTTTCGCCATATGTTCTGATTGAAATTTTCAAGCATGGAAATCTTAAAAATGGCTAATTCTCCACACGTCAGTCCAGGTTGTTTTATAAATCCTCACAGAGGAAGGAAAAATTATTCATGGCTAATGAAAAATGGTTCAGTAATTGTAAACTTATGAGCATTTAAAGTCACACATTTGTTTAAATTCTCCCTGAAATAAGGGATGAGTTAATGCTGCTCGAGTTTAGAGCTAATCAATTACCAGTAATGCTCCTTGGTGAAGTCTGTTTTAGCATACGATTAAAGTGTGGCTGTATCACATTTTTAAAGTACTTTTTCTTAAAAAAAGTAGAATAAATAACACTGACACAACATTAATGAATCAAGATCTATGATTCTAAGATACCCCCAGAAATATGTTCCTCCTCCAGTATCAACTCTACCTTATTCAACACATTCAGTACTTAGACTCACTTTCCTGCACTGTGTGAATCTTGATGTACTATTTTTTCTGTTATTTAAACTGTTATCTTGCATACAATATACAGAAAGAATACAGTGGCCAAAACAACAAAATTATGCTACTGATCACAGAGATAGGGATAGCCCCGTCTTAATGGGGAGGGAGGAAGAAGGGCTGTGTAGTCAACAGGACTGTATTACCTACAAGTCAGGGTACACCAAGCTTGTGAGTCACTGATTATGGAGAAAAGGGAAGGAAGCTTTGAGCCTTTGGACCCCTCCCCAGTAAATTGGCATTTGCTCATACAGTGCAGGAGCCAAAAATTCCTTGGGACTCCATAGAATCAAATGGAAGGAGACAAATCCTGCTTTGAGAGTTTTCATCTTTGAAGATAATTGAGGGCAAGGCAAAGTGAGATATCATGTAAGTGGATCATTAGATGTGTGACAGTGCCTGTCCTCTTGGATGTATTTTATTTGAAGGCTGGGGAGGTAAAGTCAGGAGTTATGGCAGGTATAGGGTTAAAACAGTCAAAGGATTATAAAAAAAGAAGGGTAAAAATATTTAGATTAAATAAATGAAAAGAGCTATGGTGCAGAGCATATGAGAAGATTAAAAGTCTTACAATCCTTTACAGAAATACCACTACCTAAAATGCAAGTCAGTGGAGAGTATTGAGCTAAAGATCATTTTTCTCTCCCAATTTCCTAACTGATCTCTCTGCTGAAAGCTTGATCCATCTAAAATTAAAAGGAGCAAAAATTTCATAAAAATGAAATAAAGATCTCAGAATTTGGCCTCTAGTATTTTCACCTGACCTATTTTTCACATCATCACTAGCAAGCTACAGCTTTATGTTAGAAAGGTAAAGCATCTGTGTAGTAGTAGTCAATAGTGTTCTCATTAAGAGTAACTAATGTTCTTACAATTGTTTGAAACACTTTATTTGCCATAGCAGCAAGGTCAAAGACTTGCAGAAGTAAATTAATTGTAGCAGTGTTTGTCCTAGTTGAAAACACCTGCAGCTACTCCTGAGACCTGATGGTCAATGTCACTAACCTAATCTGGGAAGCAATGATATGAAAGGTAATGATCTTGCCAGAGAAATAATCTTGTTGCTTTTAAAGATGAAGACTTAAAAACAAAAAACAACAACAAAAAACCAACCAACCAAACAAACAAAAACCAAACCACCCTACAATAATATTTTAGCATAAGTAATAACGTTTAATTAACTATTAAGTCACTGTAGAATCAGGATCATGGGATCAGTACCTCCAATAGTGCATTATCACCTACATTTATTCCTTTCTATTTCCTTTGTTTATTGGAGTTGCATGTGTTCAACTGCACGAAATACTCAAGTGTTTCACAGCTCCATGTGTACATCGCATGCAATGCTCAGTGACCTTTCCATACAGTTCTGTCCAAAGGCCTGTTGAATCTGACCACAGCATATGCTCTCTCCCCCGAACAGTGTCCAAATGCTTTTGCAACAATTCATGTAACAGTTGATCTTGGTTGTGGTTTGAGTCTGTATGCTACAGAGCTAATACCTTGTTGTTAGTCAATCATGAAATGTTTCTCAATGAGAAAATGCTTGCTGCCTCAGGCTATGTTTCAGACAATTTAAAGTCAGATCCAGTATTAGGTTTTTATGCTATTGTATTTTTACTCTTTTCCTGAAAGTTCTTAACACCAATATAATAAATAACAGAGAGATTCATATTTTTAACCATTTTGATATTTTTGCATAATTTTGAAGTCATCATGTCAAGGAACTACTTCCTGTGAAAATCAATACCAAAAAAAATTTTCATCGTGTTGTTACTGTGAACAGATGCCAATAATGGTGAATCCTTCTACCTCTAGCAGAGCAGACATTACTGGACAGAGTAATGTCTCATCTGCTACATGAGAAACTAGGGGTAGGACACCTGACACATATCTTCCCCACGTGACTTGGTTTAGCAGGGATTCTCTGATTCGCACAGGATTTTGCACCAACGCGCAGCAGCTGCCTCTTTTCAATTTAAGTGTCTTTGTTATGGCCCTATTCTTTTCTCGGTAATTGCTTAGTGGCTAGTACACTCAAACAGGGTGGATGAGGGCAGGACCCCATTTTCCTTTACCTCAGGGGATTAAAACTTACTTTGCCAGGAAACTTAATCACTTGGCTATAAGTTAAGTGGAAGGGAGATGCTCTGCAACGCTTCTTGGTGAGGTTGTGCCACTGCACAGCCAGGAGAACAAAGATTCCTTGAGAGGCGATGTTTCAGCAAGACTCTGTTGCTAAGGGTTAAAGTTTCTCACTTAGTTTGCCCAGTCAATTAGCCAGATTGCCAGTTCTCATACTGAGAATAAAGTCACTTTTTTAAAACCACCTTTACTTCCCCACTGTGACTTTTACAGGCGGGCAACCAGCAGGCTTCCAGAATGGGCAAAAGCTGGCTGTGCTCTGCTGCACTGGTGCATCACCCAGCAGCATACGGATCCCAGCACTGGAGTAAGGACATACTCATCATGTGGCCATGTAGCACCCATGCCTGATAACCTGGTGTATCAAACCTCCTGGAATGTGACAGGACTGTTTTAGCTGAAATGCAATTCATGAATCTAAATTGGGATTTTAATTTGAGGAACTATAAATATTGGGTGAATACCTAGATGCTTACTCAACACAAGAATAGGGTTTTCTAAATATTCTCATTGAGGTGTCTTTTCACAAGTGTAAAGATGAAAATAGAAGACAAACATAGGGCCCTGAAGATCCTCAGTTAAACATATGACGTCTCCATCTGTTATCCTTTCAGTTAATTCAATCCTTAACTCCCACAACTACAACTCAGTGCCAAATCTATGAAGCAGTGCTGCCATCTTACAAGTACATGTGTATGTCCTGAGAACAGAGCATATACTGTGCACCCAGATACCTTATATTTAGTAAATAACCTGCATTTAACATTAAACCTCCTTCTGCTTCTGATGCAGTTGCCTAGTTGCAAATGCGATGTCAGGTATTTTTATCTTGTGCAAGACTATGCTTCCATGAGCAATTATAATCTAATTAAAGTCATTAATGTTTATGCCCTAGGGAAACATTCAGTTATTTGTAGGCATCTGATTTTTTCCTGTCTTCCGATCCTTGTTGTAATTTATGCTTTTTTGAGCACTTCTAAATATCCACAAGTTATTTCATTGCCACCCCAAAGCAGTGCCACCCTGTAGCCTATGGCACTGTTTTCAGTGCTTCTATTTAGAGTTAAATTGAATACAAATGAGTAATATATCTATCAAAGTTTCAGAACTGGAGCTACAGCTTTTGAAGCCAGATTTTATAAAGTTTTCCCTTATACCAAAGGATGTTCAAGCTTTTCATACCATAAATCATGCCTTAATCAGAGTTCAGAACTCTCTATGCCTTTCAAATGCAAGCAGATACCTAGGAGTGTCTGAAAGAATACACCGGTGATTTCAAAACCTAGAGCACTATTATAATGCTCTATAAAAATTATTTTTCAGCAAAGTATCAGTGAGGTAAAGATTTTAAGACAGTGATGGAAAATTTCCTGTTATTTACCAATTATATAGCAAATCTTTTCATCACTAAATTAATAATATTTCATAAAGCGCTAAGGTTTTCTTTTCAAAGTTCTGCTAGGACTTGATCCATAGACATTAAAGCCAGTATAAAGGATCCCACTGATTTAAGTAAGCTCTGGAGCAAAATTCTGTGTCTCTCTTAGAGCCAGTACACTCAGGCCATGAGGCAAAAAAAGGAAGGGTGCCGTCATTACCGAAGTGTGTCTCTAATAGCTTCCCAGGTTCCCAGGTTATGACCTTTCCTACTTGGAACTGAGAACGTTTGGGTGCAAGGTGAAACAACCAGTGAAAGAGCACATTATTTTATTTCAAGCAACCTAACTCAATTACTGCAGAGGGTGTGGGAAGTGATCTGTGCCTATCATTGCTGTCGGCCCGAGGAAGGATCATTGCTGATGGCCTGTGACAAAAGTGAAACATTTTCCCAGCTGTGTCTATACTAATCTACCACCAAAAATGTCCCTCATCACTGCAGAGAACAAGGTATTTTGACTACAGCAAAGAAAGAAGTATTTTCTCATCCAATGTAATCCCAGATTTCAAACATTTTTCACTCCATGTTGGTGTGAAACCAAAACTTCTTGAAGGTTTTCACAAAAAGAAAGCATGCTATCCCTGGCACTCCCAGATCAGGTTCAATGTGTTGTACAACCTGGTCTAAACAAGGGATGCGAGGCTAAGCCTTTTTCTAACATATCAAGAGCACCAGGCTGTCTTGGGGTAGATTTTATTCTCTACCGTTAGAGCTGTTACATATATATGCTATCTATAAACACTCAAACATTCTACTGCAGCCAGGACTTGATCCCAGTAGTTTATGAACTTGATTGTTGTGGTTTGGGACTGCATCTACTTGTCCATCTTTATCTTTCCTCAGCATGGGGCCAATATTGCTGTCCCAAACTAAGCTAAATATACGTCAGTTTGACAACTAGCCATTTTATGATAAAAGTAATTTCAGTAAAATATTCCCAACCAGTGGCAGTAATGCTTCTTTTGGAACAGGTTCTAAATAGCAATCAGCATGGCCAGCCCGACCTTGTCTGAAATCTGCTCGGAACAGATTTAATTAACATGACTAGAAAGCTAGAGTACAGCCTGACATGGCCTGTATTCTCCACAGACAATTTTTTTAGCTAAAGTGTTCTTTAGTAGGGGTCTGATGCCCATATAGTACAGTCCCATGATCAGGGCAGCACTTAACTGTGTCATTAACATGAAATGAGTGAGACTTAAGCACACGTTGTTACATAGAAGTTGTCCTAAGTATAGATTAAGAAATCATTGTTCCTTGGGAATTATTCTTAATGTGTGTAGAATTAAGAAATGCAAGCAGACATTCTGTGGGGCTTTAGTCCCAATAGTGTAAATATAACTTTATTTGCAATGTTTGTAAAGCTGACTTAAGAATACATACAGAAATGGCCTTTTTTCTACATGCTCTTCCATTCACTATCCTAGAAAAAAAAGCAAAAGCTAAAATATTTTTTTTCTGTATTTTCAAACAAGGAACACGTCAAATAATTCTGAACAGCTGAGTTGCTTGTATCAGCAGAAGTGATCATCAACATTTAAGCATGCAAAACCCATATATTTTAGGTTCCTTCAGCATACCTCGTTTAGTGTGCATGTCAGGACACCATAAGTTTAAACATTATGCTGAGAAGGTTTAATTATCTGCTACTTCCATCACATATCTCCATCCCACACTTTACTGTCCAAGCTATTAACTGAAAATTTGGAATACAACTACAGATGAAAATGGATTTATTTGATTAATGTGTGTATCCAAGTGTGGATTCTCTTGTGAACTATTCAAGTGTTGAGTTTAATTGAGGTACAGCTGGTGCTGACTGTGTTTTCAGAGAGTAGGGATTTACTGACTGATTGACTGTCTCTCCCTTTTAACCTGGATGAAGATGCTTTCAGTAAGAAGTGAAATTTCCTGATGATACAAAACCACAGGGAGAATAGTAAAAAAGAGAAGAGCAATAAATTGAATTGAAATAAGAGCACATAAAATCAAGTTGCTTATACAGAAGGAGGGAAACCAAGGCCTACCAGTTAGAAAATGCATTAAATCAGGGATTTTATTTGTAAATCTCCTATTCAACTTGGAGGGGGGGGGAACCAGAGTTACTATTCCAATGACAATGCAAATCTCCTTTGGAGAGGCAGAATAATTAAATTAATGAACTTTTAAAACCTCTTAGCTGAGAACTTCTCTCCCTTGTTGCCAGAGTTAGATACAGCTGTTCAAATGGTATCACAGATGGAAAGCTAAAGAAGAGCAGAAAATTGTAAAAAGAAAGAAACCAAAAATTTGTCTCCCCTGTTTGTGCGGGTCAAACATTCTATGTGACCTGAGGTAAGTTCTGCTTATCCTAAGAAAAAGGGGTGAAACCAAATGCAGATTGCCAGGCTGCCAACAGAAGTATAAAAAAGCAATAAAGCCATCCAGTTAAAAACAAAACAAAACAAAAAAACCCCAAAAAACCTCCACAGCCTTTGCTGTCTGGAAAAACAATCCAAAATTTAACCTTTTTCATCATTTTGGCTGAACAACAGCAGTTCTGGACAATCATCCAGAAAGAGGCCACCACAAGGGTTCTTTCTAGCTATTCTGGGTACGCAGAACCAATGCTCCATTTTCATCCTGCCCCTACTCTGTCTTCCAGCATTAACAGAGCCCATCCTGCCCTTCTGTAGGTGGGAAAGTCACTTCTGTATTTCAGGTATTGTCTTCTGTTTGACCTTTGCTCTTTTTCACCAGCAATTTCATTCCTGTCTTTCAATAAACTGCGATCTGTTCTCTACATGCAGGTTTAACATACTCTTTTTTTTTTTTTTCTCTTGCAGGGGAATAAATATTGTAGTTTCTAATTCTACGTAAGATATGTCTTGTTGCTGCCCACAGTTATAAATTAAGATGTTCTAGAAATATGGTTTGTTTTTACGATGTACATTTTCATTCACTTGGAAAGAATGGGTCCTACGCAGAAATAATTGAGGAAATGTAATTATTTAGAAAATCTTAGTAGTGCTGAATAATGTCCCTAATACGATTTTGTATGTAAAATCTAGGAAGCTGTAACACCAGAATTTCCTCTTCTTTCCCACTTTTTCATGCTAGGATAGGAACAGTTACAAGAAAACTCTGTGCCGGGTTTGCCAGTGTCTCAAGGGCTTGAAAATCTCAACCATCACCTGATTCAGTGGGTCGTGGAAGGAGATGCACTTCTAAATGGACATGAGATTGTTGTGAGTGAAGACATACAATGTCTGGGACTGTGATGCTATTCTGCTGCTGGGAATATTGTCTTCTAACTTGATTTTTAAAGCACAGACCCCTCTACCTGGCTAATCCTAAGCTCCATTCCTCCAGTGTTGCGGCTTCTCTCCTATTCTATAACCCCGGTTGCCAGATCTATCTGTCAACAGCTGGCTGATTGGGACAACCAGCTTCTTCTGACACACGGGGTCACCAACCAGGAAAGAGCCATGTGCTCAATATATTATGAAACAAAATATGAGGCTGGAGCTTAAATGACAGAGTCCATTCCCAGTAAATGAGATCTGACAGGTCTAAAGAATACATTGAAAGTGTAAGACTTTATTCATATCCTAGTCAGAACAACTCCTCAAAAGCATCTATCCTTATAGATACTGAATTATATCCTTATAGATATTGAAGTGTCTTGAAGCAATTCAATGCAAACAAACACCAAACAATGAGAAGAAAAAAAAATATGCCAGAGAATACACACACTCCCAGTAATAACCTCTGATCACTGAGTATCACGATGGCAGAAAGAGCCCTATATTCCCCGAGTTCTTTTTTACGGTGTGCACACTAAATACAATGCAGAATAAGAATCAGTAGGTGCTTCTACTGTTGACGCGTCTTTAAATAGTGTCCTATGCATATAGATAGAAAACAAACAAATTGTGAGGAAAAGTTGCTGAGAGTTCTCTATACTCAGCAGAGTATAGAGACGGTGTTTACAGTTTGGTATCCTCTCCTTTTTTTGCTGTTCTCTACACCAGAAATAAATTAGGTGCCCTTCTGGATTTTATGAATATGGAATCTTTTAAGAATATTTAAAAGATACAAAAATGGCATAAATTTAAAATATTAGCAGTAAAATAAAAAAAAGTACAGTGTCTGAACTGTTAATAAGCTTAGCATTAACAACCTGAATTTCTTTTGCAGACGACACCAAGTTGGGTGGGAGTGTTGATCTGCTCGAGGGTAGGAAGGCTCTGCAGAGGGACCTGGACAGGCTGGATCGATGGGCCCAGGCCAACTGTATGAGGTTCAACAAGGACAAGTGCCGGGTCCTGCACTTCAGCCACAACAACCCCATGCAGCGCTACAGGCTTGGGGAAGAGTGGCTGGAAAGCTGCCCAGCAGAGAAGGACCTGGGGGTGTTGGTTGACAGCCGGCTGAACATGAGCCGGCAGTGTGCCCAGGCGGCCAAGAAGGCCAATGGCATCCTGGCCTGTATCAGAAATAGTGTGGCCAGCAGGAGGAGGGAAGTGATCGTGCCCCTGTACTCGGCACTGGTGAGGCCGCACCTCGAATACTGTGTTCAGTTTTGGGCCCCTCACTACAAGAAGGACGTCGAGGTGCTGGAGCGTGTCCAGAGAAGGGCAACGAGGCTGGTGAGGGGTCTGGAGAACAAGTCTTCTGAGGAGCGGCTGAGGGAACTGGGACTGTTCAGCCTGGAGAAAAGGAGGCTGAGGGGAGACCTCATCGCTCTCTACAACTACCTGAAAGGAGGTTGTAGCGAGGTGGGTGTTGGTCTTTTCTCCGAAGTAACAAGCGATAGGACGAGAGGAAATGGCCTCAAGTTGTGCCAGGGGAGGTTTAGATTGGATGTAAGGAAAAATTTCTTTACTGAAAGAGTGGTGAAACATTGGACCAGGCTGCCCGGGGAGGTGGTGGAGTCCCCATCCCTGGAGGTTTTTAAAAGACGTGTAGATGAGGCGCTTAGGGACATGGTTTAGTGGGCATGGTGGTGTTGGGTTGACGGTTGGACTCGATGATCTTAGAGGTCTTTTCCAACCTCAATGATTCTATGATTCTATGATTCTATGATTCTTTAAATTGTACCAAGAGTGACTGCTATCGTTTCATCCTCACAGGTCTGCATGTACATTACCAAATATACCTACACTGTATTCCCATTTTATTCCAGCAAAAGGAGATAGCCTTTGCTTCAGCCAGCAAGTCCTTTACTTCTCCTGTGCTAGAGTAATTAAAAGAAAAGCTGTAAAACTTCTAATTCCTCCAAGGATTTATTGAAATCCCACAATTTTTTTATTATCTTTCTCCAACGTACTATTTATAAATCCTGCCTTTGAGACCTTTTATGCAAGCTATTTGTAAAGCACATTCAATTTGCAGAGTAATCTGGCTCCCCCAAGTGACGATTGCTGTGATTGCTAGTCAGCACCTGGACCTAAGATAACGTAAATGGGTAGTAAATATTAAACTAATTTGGTAACATTGGGATTTTGTTGGAGAACTTTGAACTTCAGTAATTTATATATTTTATATATAAATAAAATATATATTAATATATATTAAATATATATTATAATATATATAATATATATTATATATATTATAAATTTATATATTTTATATATTTATATATTTTATTGTTTTGTTGTAGTGTAGATGGTAAATGAAAACACTGAAGTGTTGTAAAGAATTTATTTGCCTCACTTCTCCTGGCTGATGCTGAAATTTTGTCTTATAGAAGTACCCATACTATTAGTAACTCCAACAACAATACCTATGAGAATAAGGGTAGTAGGGTAGAAGGGAGGCAGGGGAGCAAGTTATTTCCCTCAAATTCATTCCACAGCTTCCAGATGCTGTGCAGGTAGACAACTAGAGAATGTCTGCTGGAATATGAGGAACGTGTGTGAATGAAGTAACTTTGCAGTCTTTAATAAAAGGTCTGAAAGAACATGCTTCGGAAGGCTCAAAACAAAGTGGAGAAGCTTGCTGAAAATCACAGGCATAAGGAAGGCTATTCTAATATGTGTTCTGCACACTGTTTTTGAATGATGTGATATTCTGAAAGGAAAGTTTTTTAAAGCACTCCAGAGTGAGAAGGCTGAATGGCAGGGACAAACCATGCACAGCCAGACAGTGAAACTGAGATTGTTTTGGATGCTGCCTGCGTCAGCTTTGTGAACCCACTCAAAGATCCCGGACTTAGCTTTTGCAAGCTCACAGGGGCATGAAAAAGTAGATCTGCTGAAACTTGAAACTACCATGAGGCAGTTGATACGTTTTAAATATCATTGTTAGTCAGCTGTAAATTTTACCATAAACAGTAGGATTTCCTTTATCATCATTATTACTTGCAGTTTTGTTACTTTTGGTGAGGAAGGCTATGGAAAGGCTGAGCAAGCTGTCTTTTGTTAGCTCAGAGTTCTACTTCAATTAATTATTAGCAGAGATACAAGTAAAATGGGTCAGCAGCTATTGGAAACTATCATAAACTCATGCACGCAGATATGCGTGTGTGCGCACACACATGGGACATACAGACTATTAGAAACGCAGTTAATGTCTTTGGCATTATAGTTCTCTCTGCCATTGTCCTTAGCTATAAAGGAGTATATGAGCTATAGAATAACACAGAGAGTATTCATTTTACTAGTGTGTTCCCCGTTACATGTTCTGTTCCTTTGAAAAGACTGGCTGAGGAGGAAGCCCCCTCAAGACAACGGGAGATAACTCAGTGTGCTCAAGGGAGAGAAAGTCAGAGGCACCACAAGAAGGAATAGACAGGAGATTCTCAAAAAATGCCAGCATGGCTCCAGAAAGACTGGGAAGGACTTCCCGAACCGGACTACAAAGAAACTGTGGGCACTCAGCAGCTGAAATCCAGGATCTGTCTGCAAAGTGATGGTGGGCAAGAAGAGAACAGTGCATAAATCTTATTTCTGTTCTGAAGCCTCAAGTTGCCTTAAGTTTTCTTTATATAAAAAATTAGAAATGCAACATTTTATTTAAATTAAGTGTGGCTTCTTTTTAGTTTAGAATTTTTTTGGTCTTTTGGGGGAGCTCATTATAAGATGAAAGTCTGAGGCATTTCCACATCAAAGCTGTACTCCACTCTGCATCTTGTCACAGGAGGGAACAGACAACCTTGCAGACCAATAGAAGCTGCTAGTGTCCTAGATCCTGGTGTTATTCTGAAGAAGGGCAGGAGGTTGTGAATAAACTAACAGGGAAAATCACCTTTGGATCTGAACTGATTCCTTTTGAAGAACATATTGAGGTGCTTCTTGAAGCCAGATTTTTGCTTAGATTCTTTGTCATCTTGTGTTAATCTGTCACTGTACATAAAGTAAAAAAAAAAAAAAAAAGGATGACTCTTACTCTCCTCTTACTCTCCTTGCTGAAGATCAGGGGGGAAAAAAAATCTTGTTTTTTTCCCAGATTTAGACCAGGATTCTGTCCTTAGCATTCTGGGACTCTATTCCTTTGGAGTTATAGACTCTGTATGATTTATGGACTTAAGTATTTCCCCAATTAGTGGGAAAAGCTATCCTTGGAATCTTGAACAATTAGTGTTAGTGTTACTGTCTCTAACAAACACGAGCAACATCAAATTCCACTGGCCCATAAGAAGACACCCACTCTAGGGTTAAAATCATATTTACCCCAAACTGTAAACTGACTTCAGTAAATAGCAGCTTAATTGGGCAGCAGAAAGGAAGGGAATAGGTAGGTAGAATATAATACAAATAAAGAGCAGAAAGAGTAGATCCTGGTAAAATCTGTGCTGAAGGCTGCACTGAGGGAAAGAAATACTCAGTTGAAATGTTTGGGGAGTAAGCTGATAATTTTGCGTTCAAGTTGTACTTCGGTGCAAGATTTCAGGACCAAAAAAAACCCAAAGTGAGTTTTCATGAGGCAACAGAGAAGCCACAATAAACCAGTACCAAGGCAGACACATCAAAACATCATCTTTAGCAAAAGGATTATGGCAAATGCAGATTTCCTCACTACTTCTTCACTAGTAAGTAATTTCTGTTTGACTATAGAAGACCATGGACTAAGACCTGAGCCTCTTTACCATCAAATAATGCATAGTTTGATGAATTAAATAAAAAATAACAGAATTAAATGGGTTGGCAGCTAGGTAAGTGTGGTAATTCATCCTACAGGCAATCAGATAAAATATGATGTGCACGTTGAGCTTCTATAGTATGTGTAGCAATACCTTTCTCCTATTGCTAGGACTGCTGTGTTTCTACATCTATTTTAACAAAAAAAAAAAAGGCCCGGGTTACCTATTATTTCTCAGCTGGCCTAAGTCGACCAAGAGTGTGTGTGTGGCTTTGTATTTCCTTTTCTGATTGGGGCAGCAGCCAGCATATCTGACGGAGGAGAGACAGTATCCATAGGAATGAAACTAGGAAAGCCAGAAATAAGCAATTTTACCTAAATGTACATAACAGGAACCCAGACAGACTCTCCTCTGACAGTTTGCATCTACTCTTTCCAAAGCAAAAATGGTAGGAGAGATGTGTAGGAAGGTGACTCAATGTTGAGTGGGCTCAGTGTCTGCAATTTCTTTTTCTCTACATCGTAGGCACAGAAAACTGTCATTTGAGCAACTATGTTTAGATTTGTGCTTATTTCTTGGCGAACAATTACTTCATTCTAATTTATGTCATGAAATTTCTATAAAATTGCCTTGTACTAAAGCATTTTGAAAGTTTTCTATTAGGTCTTCTCCCAGCCTGTTTACATCAGAAATAGTTGGCTTAACTACAGTGAAAAACTTTCTGGGAACATATTGATTACATCAAATGTGACATAATAGCTTAATTACTTTTTTCAGTAATATTCAAGCATTTCACAATGATCTTATCATGACAAATGCTATGCTCTATTTCTATTGATTTAAATATTGTTAAGATTGAAGGAAATTTGGTCACAATATCACATTTTTTAAATGTTCTTAAATTTTAAAATACTTGAATCACACAAAATAAACTAAAAGAACCGTGGAACATCCATTAAAAGACAGTCTTTTTCAACATACTGCTTCTGTGCTTCCTCTTTCTTAATACAATCTCTAGTTCTCACCATACCTATTGTATCTGCATATAAATATAAAATACCAATATCGATATCTTTTTATGCTGATTTCTCCAATAAAATTGAGAGAAAGTATTCTGACAGGAGAGAAAACCAGATGAAATTGTGGGAATGAAAAGCTGTAACACTGGACACTATAATACAGTTGCCAAGTAAGATAATAGAATGATAAAAAGTAGCAAGATACAGAGAAGTAGAAATAGAGAAAAGCGCAAAGATAACAGAGCCCAGAGAATTCTGCCACTGTCAGTCAAAAGTCTTGTCATGTTTGAAGTTCACATCAGCTGCAGTTCACTTGCCTTTCCATATCTCTTTACCACGGCCATGCCACTTACAGCTTTCTCTGGTAACAGATTTGCTTCAACTGTTCAAATAAACATCAGAATGTTAGTGGCAGGCTAAGCTACAGAAACAAAACAACCCCAACCCTTATAAGCCATTTTAATGTCAAACCTTATAATGTCATTTTGGCCATAAAGCTATTACTTTCGTTGATCCTCATGAGTGCTAGTCTTCCAAGTCCCTCATTTCTTACAAAGAAACAGCAGCCTTTGCATGAGCTGAAATACGTTATCAACAGAGGCACAGAATGATGGTTGGGGTATAGCACTGACCACTCATTTTTTGCCTGTTTTCTGTCTGGTATTACCCACACCATTTCCCACAAAATGTTTAAGTAATAAAACGACCCTGCTTATTTTAATATGGGCAGAGTACCTAGAGCAGAACCAAATGGACTACTACTGAGTAACGATGTTTGCTTCTTTGTATATCCTTGGTTATAAATTATACCCTATCTTCTCTCTCTTTTTCTCTGCGGTGGACTGAAGTCATTAAAAAGTGCTTGCGCAGGACCTGTTGTGAGAGAACAAAGCGTCAATCTATATCTATGTCTTCTACCTGTGAACAATGATGAGCTCTTTGAAAGTCATTCACCCATGACGCAAACCTCTGAGAGCTGACTGCAGCAATACAACCCCAGCAGGAAGGAAAATTGCTTCTCCACACTTCATAAAAATCCTCCTTAACTGAATATTCTGATCTAAAAGCGGAGATGGTGTCTGGACGTTTTTTCCCTGCCTGACGCCAGTGTGCTCTAGCCAATGTGCATGCAGAATGCTGCTATTAATTTCTTCTGCCTTCTGTCCTTCATCGTGTTTTACCAGTGGCTTTAGGAGCCAGTGATTGTATCGTACCTACTGCTATAAGGCCTCAAATAAATACTTGTATCTAACATGTACATATAGAGTAGTCATGTTTAAAGAGAAAGGTAGAAGAAATTAGTTCTAATCCTAGGTTTGCCCATACAAACCAAGACCCTCTCCACTGACATCACAGTACCTATAGAGGGGAGGGTTACAAAAGCGGGAAGCTGGTGGCACTCTGCTCCATCAGGATCCAGGGTTTCTGCACTTATCATTATATGGTTAATATTGACCTCTCAGATTCTAACAGGTGTTTTAGCATTAAAAAAAGCTACACTAAGATATGCTCTTGTATCCATGAATGAGTTTCTTTCCATTATGTCAGATAGCATCATCATCATCAAGATCCACTATGCAGACAAGAGAGCACATTTTTGCCTTTGTCTCTTTATGCCACTATTCTACTAGTCTGTCTCTGAGCTATTTATTCATCAGGAAAAAATGGGTAATAATTAGTGGAAAGTCACATATTTATACAAGCACTGTGAAGAAAAAACCAGTTTTGTCAGTAGATATTCCATTCAACAGTTAACAAAACTTTAAAGCTTTTTTTTTAAAAAAAAAAGTTTACTTACTTAAAACTACCTGGAAACCCAGAACCAGTGATAAGTCTCACTTCAGTAATGTGAGACAGAGGTTGGTATGAGATTTGGGGGTAGAAAATTTGAGGGGGAGGAGGTTGCTTCTGATTGCATGTTCTAGAACTGCTGCATATTGGAGAAAGTCAGGGTTCTAGTCAACTGACAGACGGTATAACGAAATTAAGGTACATACCCAATGGCAGTATCGAGAAAACGTTAACCGTTGATATAGACTTTATTGACTCATGATTCCTCCTTTGCTCATTATATCCGTGTAGTTTCAAGATTTCAGACTGGTACTTAGATTACTGTAATAGTGCCATGGGATTAAGACACCCTTCTGAGATTCGGGATTTTCCCTGGCACTGAAAGGAAAGATTTTGTGGCAACTCGGATGAGTATATATCACAGTAGTTAGAATAAATTATGTCTGTAGTGGAAGAGACAGCTGTATCTGGCCCATATAAAAATCATTGCATATATTTTCCTCTCTGGAATCTCTCTCGTGAACAGATCAAGATACTTATTAATCTTTCACCTCCTTACTTATACTAAACTGATTAATAATTGAAAACATTTTAGAATATACATGTACATCAAAAAGACACTGATACAACTAATGTAGGTATGCTGATTAATAGCTTATTAATTTTATTTTAACGAAACACGTTGTCTCACGGTTCAATTAACTCATGATGGTTTTCCTTTTACATATGTGGTTTTAGTTGTAAGTAGAACAGTATTTTTGAGAAAGAAAAATATAAAAATTGTAATTAGAAAGTGGTTATGGATAACTTAGAATAGAGAATACACTACTAATAACATATTCCAAAATAGAAGTGGTCTGAAGTTTAGCAGCTTATGGGCCTAATTTGATAAATCATTCTGAAATGTTAAATAAATAGCACATATAGACATACATAAAAAATAATGACACCTAGATGACGCTCACAATTATTTTTAACCTCACTGAAGGACAAATATCAATTGTCTAGTCGTCAAAATCTTTTCAGCTCCTTATTTCTACAGGATTTTCAGCCAAACTTGGTCAAGTTAGTACAAGACCTCTTTGCTCAGATAAGTCTGTGCCAGCTTCTTCAAAAAATGTTTGCTGCTTTTCTGTTTTCAGGGAAGCAGTGGGTGCATCAGCATCTTACAGTCCCCACAGCTCTCACGTACCAAATATTCTTAGACTCCTGATATGACACTTCCAAGCTGATGATAGCTACCCACGCCCTACTCAAAACTGATTAGAACTGAACAGTTTGAAGGCAGTTCACAAATGAGCCATCTGATGGTCAAGTAGAAAAGCACTGCAAGGCAGCAGGAGCGTGCAAGTCACAAGAAATGGGAACAAAGCTGACTCAGCAAGCCATAGGAGCCTAAACGATCTTCCCCAACTCCAAAGGTAACGGAAAGCATGACAGTCCTGCGTCCCACTAACCAGCCTCACTCTCCAGCTAAAGGACTGAAATACTGGTAGCACGTAAGAGCCACTTCTCAGGATGTCCTCTAACAGAGAACACGCTGCAGTATTAATCAGTTTGGTATTA
Source organism: Aptenodytes patagonicus (assembly GCF_965638725.1). Classification (NCBI taxonomy): domain Eukaryota; kingdom Metazoa; phylum Chordata; class Aves; order Sphenisciformes; family Spheniscidae; genus Aptenodytes; species Aptenodytes patagonicus. The sequence continues at coordinate 130,583,630 of NC_134950.1, forward strand.
CACATAATAGTATATGGTATATACTTTTTCTTTTGTCCTCACAGTATGCACTGCATTGCACACGTTGTAGTTTCCGCCTCTGTATCTTGTTTTGATAGAGGTAGTGAAATACGAGTCATATCCACCACCCTAACCTAGTTGAGCTACTCTGATGGTTAAAACCAGATGGTATAAGCATTGCCTGATGTGGGGCTGGACATGGGGCAGCTGAAAAGATGGGTGGGGTATTTCAGCCGGGTATCTGGAGGTTACCCAGCTACCTGCATCAACAAAAGCTTGCCATCGGTCACCATATCATGGCTGCTCTTCTGTCCCCTACTGGTGATCACCAAAAATAAGTGAAAAACTAGATACAGGGAGTCTAATCATCTGGCCTTACAGAGCCTTACAAATTTATCCTGTTATTGAAACCAATAGGAGTTTTAAAAATATTTTCCAGCAAGGACTGGATTATCAGTACCTCTCATAAGCATCCACTAAAAAAAAGTTAAAATTCCATTTATTTGAAGACTTTGATATTGGTAGCAATAAAAGTAACTAATTAACATTCCATAAGATATTTCATATCTGATTGCTTGCTTAGTTGGGAAAAACAACAACTTTCTAACTTTGAGCCCTTTACATAGACCACTAACAGAATGCGTTGGACATCAGCATGTAACACCACACTCAGACTTGAACTCTGACAAGAAGTATCTACAGTGCTCCCAGAATCACGGCTCTGATTCCTGTAATTTGCTGTAATTACACGAAGCAACTCTTTCCTTGTAATATGTCAGTAAATCTAAGATGAGAGCACATCTTTTAATACTCCACCAACTCCAGTCACAGTAGCAGCTGTTTTGCCACATGAGTACTCCTGCTAGAAATAAACTAATAATCTAGAGCACCTCTGGCATCCATCACAGCATCAATCTTCATAGAGGAAAATGTGAAATTCCTTACAGCAAAGAGTCAATCAAGCTAGAAAAATTCACTACTGGGAATCCCACACCATAAATAAATAAAATAATACAGAGGGTGTAACCTGCAAATAACGTAATAGAAATACAACTGTCTTGAGATGAGAATAACGCAGAAATGAGCACACCTTGGTAACAGTGAAAATGTGATTATCAGGATATAGAAATTCAACATTAAAAAACAAAAGATAATCTGCAGAAAGATCCCAAAGTGTTTCTGAAAGAGGTGTAACAAAATTGATGGGTAACATTAAATACAATAGAAAGAAAAAAGGTGAAGAGGGTTTTTTTAATGTTGATACAGGTATACTCAGGAAAAAAATAGTAATTAAGAGTAGCACTTAGATAGCAATGAGGAAAGCATTCTTTTTCAATCAAAGCATGGTTCATTTAATCACAGTGTATTCGTGTCAAGCAAATGAATGACTAATGGCTAGAAGACCTTACCAGCATTGCTGAAAACTACCGATTGCTACTTGGCCAAATGCAAAACACCTGCTAGCTTTGAGCGAGACAAAGTTTGTAGGGAATGGTATTACTTCTGGTTAGAATAGCTGGTGCTTAGCTGAAAAAAAACCCATCACCAACACCCCCCCAAGCTCCCAGAAGTTGAGTTCAATGAGGTGATTTCATCTAATGTTTAGAGAGAGCTGTTCGCAAGGGTCCAGATGAGGCTGTTAGCTGCTGTTGAGTGGAGGAGCGTGCCCCATCATTGCCTGTAAAACAGCGAGAGGCCTGTAGGAAGCAGATGCGAGGTTCATGGTACAGTATCAGAAAACCCGTATTTCTACCGAGTATGTGATTTTTAATATCCAGTACTTCTTTTTTTTTCTTCTTTTTTTTCTTTTTTTCCCCAGGCCTGTGGGATTTTTTGTTCGGTTTTGGGAGGGTTCTTTGGGGGCTGGAAGGATGGGTGGGTAGGTGTTTGGTAGACTCAGCAAGCAGACAGAAACAAAAAGATGTAAAGAGAAACCGAAACTATGTTGCTCTGGGTTTGGGTGACACTACTAACTGAGTAGGAGGGTCTAATGTGTTTAACTTGCTCATAACTTTTCATGCCAAATCCTAAAGAAATTGTGATTCTTTCTGACATGATCTCATGTCTTAAAAGGGGATTGTCACGTTGCATAAGGAACTGTGCAGGGCAACTTATTTGCTAACCCCAACTTGTATTTGTATTGTATCAATAGATACAATCAGTACCTGTTGATGAAGTAAGAGAGTAAGTTAAATGGTATTTATTTACACTGCTGTAAAAACTACAGATGAGGCCAGCTATTCTGAGCTGAAGAAACAAAAAATACATAGTCTTCCAAGGAGTGAGAAAGATAAATGCGTACATATCATGGACTACCGTTTCTGTCATGATCTATGAGAATTTTTTAAGTTTGAAATCAGCTTGCCACACCACATCCAAGCTGTAACGAATAAAATCAAGCAGGCAGGAATAGCTGTTAGAAAAGAAAAAATGCAGTAGCTACGAAATGCTAGTTTCTCAGGTACAAGAATACCATTTATTCTACTGTTAATAAGATATCGCTTAGCTGATTTTTTTTATTGTCCCGTCATAAAGCAGTGTTTAATCAAAGCTCAGCACTCCATGTTCAATATGCATAGCTATTAGCATGTACCAATCAGTTACAGTTGCTACAAGAATGACATAATCAAAGAGGACGCCCATGGGCTGGCAGGGAGGTGAACAATGGCCTCAAGCCTGGCACGCCCCGGGGAGGCTTCCCTCAGGGCCAGGCCGCCAGCCTGACCTCGGCCATGCTTGTCCTAGGCTTCGCCGCCTGGCCACGTGTAAACCTCACGGAGCGGCAGTTGCCATCACCTTATCGACGGGATTTTGGAAGAGTTTATTTCATAAAATAAGTGTTTGAAAGTAGGTTTAACTCTGCAGCTTTTGTAGTATTTTCATTCCAAGCTGCGGCAGGAGGAGTTAGGCGCACTCCACAAGAAGCGTGGTCCAGGAGGAGCGGGAAAGGCTCGTCTTGCTACTTTTGCAACAAGCAATTGCTGTAAGTAAAGTATCTAAGACTGATGATTTTTATCAGTCATTATTTATTATTTATGTTTAATAAACAGCCTCCGCTCTGCCTCGGTGTCTTTCCGCTATGGCAGCAGAGGCGCTGCAGGTGAACACAGGGCCCGGGGCGAGGGTCTGGCCGGGGGAGCCGCGGCGGGGCCCAAGGGGCGCGTCGGCCCCGAGCCCGACTTCAGCCAGAGCCCCGGGGCGGCCTGTGGCACCGCCAACGGCCACAACGGCCTCCAGGGAGCGAAACCGGCTCCGCGGGGCGCTGCCGCCTCAGCTGGGGGCCGGCGGGACGGGGCGAGGCTGGGCCGGGCTGGCGCACGCAGCCTCCGGTGCCGCCCCGAGGGGCGGGGCCGGGCGCGAGGCCCGGATGAGCGCGGCGGCCGTGCTGTGACGCCACGCGCCGGTCCCACCAATGCGAGGCCGCGGCGCTGGTTTTTGAACGTCGGGGAGCGGTGCCGACCGTCCGGCCGCGCGCGGGGACGCCCTGTCGCCCCCCGAGGCCGAGCGCGCGGGCGGCGGTTGCTGCCGTCGTCAGACAAGCCGGGGCTCTGCGGGGGACGCCAGGCGAGAGCCGCCGGCGGCGGCGGCTGGTGGTGGTAGGCTAACGGCCGCTGGGGCTTGGGGGCGGCCGGAGCGGTGTCGCCTCCGCCTGGGGCTCGGGCAGCCGCGGCCGTGCGTGGGAGGTGCCCGGCGGCGTATACGCCTTTTTGAGGAGGTACGGCGGGCCGGTGGGTGGGTGGGTGGGTGTCTTCCTTCAGTGTTCGAGGAGCCCGGGGCCTGCTTCCGACGCCTCGGGGACACCCCCTACCCTCCGCCGCGGCCCGTCGTACCGCCCCGATGCGAGTGTCTAGGGGCCTCGGCCTGGTCTTTGCCGCGGACACCGTGCGTTTTGCAGTTCAGATAATCGGCAATAGTGACGGTAGCCATGCTGCAAAAGTTGTTTTGGAAATGGCCGTAGCTGCGTGTCTTTTCGTATTTGTGGGTCTCTTATATGTGTGTATGCAACTTAAAAATACTGTGAGCTGTACTCTTGTTTCTCTGTTCCTTTTTTTTTTGGCGTTGGGGAGCACTGTGCAACACCAGCTTAATGAGTTCTTCACCCTTTATTTTTAAAGGTAGAAGATGGCTGAATACTTGAAAAAGCCCTTCAAAGACAGTCTGGGTGATATAAAAGAACGAATGAAAGAGAAAAGAAATCAGAAATGGACAAGGTTGGGTAAAATTAGCCAGATCTCCACTGTAAAGTGCAAAATAGCAAGTAAGATGCTTAAATATCTTAACAGTTTTCATAATTTTTTTTTTTTTAAACCAAGTTGAAATACTCACTGTTCTGTTGCAGCCAACAGCTCCATGCAAATGAAGAGCATCCAAGCAAACAACAGAGCTCTAGCTCAGGCTTTGCAAGAAGAAAAGCTCAAACTGAGGGATGCCCAGGCTACCATTCTTCATTTAAGGAAAGAGTATCAAGATCTGAAGGTTCAGATGTTTAACTTGCAAAGAAATCTTAGGTTCAAGCAAGCACAAGGACTTGTTGAGGTATTTTAAATAATAACTTCATGATTTAGTGAAGCTGAACATCGGAATCTGCACCAATCCACTTGATATCTTTATGATCTTACATGTTTCATAAAAAAGTAATTCAATATATAGAACAAGTTTTTTCATATTTTCACCTAATCTGGTCATTAACTAAATATATATATTTTTTTTTCTGTCTACTCTTTCTTTAATTAAAATCTATCTTCTGTAAATGTGGGGGTTTTTATTCACAGTTGAAGGTACCTGACGTAGGTATCTTTGGGATTTAGTCACTTCAAAATACCATTAGAAATTTATTACATTGGTAGTTGATACTAGACTATGACAGTAACAGTGTTGTTTTCCTTCTTTTGTCCATTAGAATCGACTGTCAGCCTTGAATGAGATAATTTCAAAAGTTTCACAGAATTTACTGGACTCAATTGATCTTCTTGGCCCAGCAGAGAATTTGTGTTCCATAGGTGTAGTAAGTACCTTTTCCTCTTGAGGGGCAGAATTTCTGTTAATTCTTCCCCTTACTCCTTCCAGCATAGATGCACATAGTTTTTGATACTTGAGCCTTAGTTTGGAGGTATGGCTAGTCCCGCAGTACCCAGTATGACATGGGGCCCACGCTGTGGGGGTGTGTAGTAGGTTGTTAGTGGGACAGAGGCTCTGCTACTAGGTGGTAGGGGCACCCTGATTTTCTGTGGTTTTGTGTCTTGTTCCCTGTACCATCCTCACAGTTCCTTCCCCTGTCCACTGTCTGTATGACTGGGCTGGTGATGAATGTGCTGACTTGCAGGAGCTGAGTATGTGAGATCCCACAGCACTTTGTGTTAGCCAGCCAGAAAGAAAAAGAGTCGAGGGCCTCTTTGGCCCTTCTGTGGGTAACTTGGCTGTTGTCTAAAATTTGTATATGGTGCAAGCTTGTTTCAGCTATTTAGTCACAGTAAGATTTATTTTATTGACAGAATCGGAGAGTGCTTTCTTCAGTTCTTGAAAATAGTTCCAGTGTCATAGGACAAATAAGTTCAGTGTAAGTATCTTTTATTAATACCTATTTATATTTGAAAATTCTGTTACAGTAAGCTTAATTTTCTGACTGGAAAAAGGGAAGAAATCCAATGTAATGAAGTAGTTCATTGTCATAAAATATATTGCTATTCAGTAAATACCTTGGTATTTTCTCTAGAGGACCTCTACAGTGTGCTGACGGAGATGACCAAGTGCTTCCGAGTGGGATGGAGGCTGATAGTGGTAGAAATGAGCCGGCTCATTCTGTGTCGGAGATCTGTGAAGAATCTGACAATGCCATTTCCTTAACCAAAATCGTTCCAGACAAAGGTAACTAAATCAAAGTATCAGACATTGCTCTATTCTGAATCAGGAAAAAAATGTGTGAGTATAAGCTTAAAATGTAATTACTGTTTTTGAAGTAACTGTTAAGTAATTTTCCACTTCTTATTATAAAGGTTAGATATTAATGTTGGCAACTTGTAAACTTTTTGAATGAAGATGCCTAGCAAAATGGGGGAGAAATTTGAAAATGCTTTGTCTTCTATGTACCTGCAGTCTAGTTTCATTATCTACCAAACAGTTCAACAGAGTAAAGTCATCTTTAGTCGTGCATTATCACTTATAGAATCATTAAGGTTGGAAAAGACCTCTAAGATCATCAAGTCCAACTGTCAACCCAACACCACCATGCCCACTAAACCATGTCCCTAAGCGCCTCATCTACACGTCTTTTAAATACTTCCAGGGATGGGGACTCCACCACTTCCCTGGGCAGCCTGGTCCAATGTTTCACCACTCTTTCAGTAAAGAAATTTTTCCTCACGTCCAATCTAAACCTCCCCTGGCGCAACTTGAGGCCATTTCCTCTCGTCCTATCGCTAGTTACTTGGGAGAAGAGACCGACACCCACCTCGCTACAACCTCCTTTCAGGTAGTTGTAGAGAGCGATGAGGTCTCCCCTCAGCCTCCTTTTCTCCAGGCTAAACAACCCCAGTTCCCTCAGTTGCTCCTCATAGGACTTGTTCTCCAGACCCTTCACCAGCTTCATTGCCCTTCTTTGGACGCACTGCAGCACCTCAATGTCTGTCTTGCAGTGAGGGGCCCAAAACTGAACACAGTATTTGAGGTGCGACCTCACCAGTGCCGAGTACAGGGGGATGATCACTTCCCTACTATGAAATCAACAATTGTTAACAAAGTTAAATACTCAGAAAAAATGACCTGTAAGATAACAGAACAGTTTACAGGAAAATCCTAATGTAGTATACTTAACTGCTTTCTGTCTGGAAGCTGTATTAAACAGAGCTTATCTTGATTGTCAAATACTGGTTTATACAAATCTGTGGAGAAAATTCTAAGAATAGTCTTAATTTTTGACAGGTTCAGAATTTGCAGAAAACCTTAACAGGTTGTTACTGTTTAGCTTTAATATGACTTTTTCTCTTCAATTACAAGGACGAACATCAGATTTTCATCTGGACAACATAGGGTCAGAGCTGGAAAATGTTTCTTCAGGTGGAGAGGAAGGATTTGGTAATGTGTTACCAAAAAGTGTGTCCACCAGGCGTCGCTATTCAAAGACGAGAAATCACAATGAACTTTGCGCTGGTGTCTTGGACCATTCAGAAGCACCTGATTCAACAAAAGAGATTTCTAAAGAGGATGAAATTAGACTTGAGGAAAGTCTAGAGACATGTACGGTAGAAAGCATTAATTCAGATATTTCTCAGTTAAATGAAAACAAGGTAGGTTCAGAGCTGGTATTGAGGCGGATAGATTCTGAAACTGCACAGTTCAACTTAAACAATAATTCTGATCTTAAACAACGTGAGTGGAAAAGCAGAGAAGGCTCTCAAGTAAGGAAAGAGAAGCATCAGAAGGGAAAACTGCAATGGCCTAAAAATACTTCCAGACAAAGACCAAAAAAAAGACAGGGTAAAGAGGCTTCCAAAGAAAAGTTGGATTTCTTGGGTGGCTCCAGTGATGCTTATGACTTTCATTTTGAAGAGCGTGTCCACGTTACACCTTTTCGACAAAATAAGGTGAATGACAGAGATACTGGTGTGGATGACAAAGACGACTTACCTGAAAATAATACCATCGAGTCAAGCGATACTGAAGAAGATTCAGATGATAGCCTTTATGAGCCTTACAAGAGTAAATCGAAAAAAAGGAAAAGTTCAGTGGACAAGAAAGATACATCGCCAGTCCATGCAAGGCCAAGGTCTAAAAGATGTTTGGCACAGCGTGAGCAGAAACTCCATAATGAAAAAGAGACTGAAAGCAATATATCAAGTGACAAGTCTATTAGTAAGTGTTCTGTAATTGGTTTTGTTTCCTTGAGAGATAACATTGTTCAAGGGATTTAGGCTTTTTTACTTTAGTTTCTTTAATAAATACAAACAGAATAATGTTATAAAAATCATTAGAGTCATTCTTCTGTCTGCTTTTTTTTTTTCCCTCAGCAGAAATTGGAATTAAAGATATGTTCTGTTTCAGAAATTGGTCAACAATGAATTAATACTGTATTTTAGATGTGTTTAATGATGTATTAAAGCTGAGGAAAAAGAGGAGAACAAGAGTCTAAACTGAGAGAGAAGTGGAATAACAAATCACGCTTTGCCTGGCACTGCTTAGTGTTAATTTTTTTTTTCCAAATTAAAATCCTGAGTATTTGTTGATTCCCCTATGTATTCTTAAGCGAAATGATGAAGATAATACTTATAGCTGAGAGTTCCTTCACATCTAGTATGTTCATTGACATTCTCTTTTAAGTTAGCTTGCCTGAATTGTCTTAACTGTGCGTAATTTCTTCCTAGGGCAGCCTTCTGAGCCACCTCATGGTCATCTCTGTGATGTTACCAATACCACCTCATTGCTCCCCAGCGCTGGGAATGTAACTATTGTTCCAGAAGGTGAAGGACCACGATCTCCAAAACGCAAGCGAAGCTGTACTCTTACTGTGAGCTATAAAGAACCAAGTATTGCAGGGTAGGTGTCTTACTTTCCAGTTTGGTATAAAGTTCGTAATATTCCATCAAATGGAGGATTTGAGGGGATTATTTAAATATTGGAAATAAGTTCTTAACAAAACATTCAGAGAGGTCTGATGTTAGTAATACAAAATAGTTCATGTGATATTGAACTCATGAGCTGAAAGTTAATGTTTTAAGTGACGTGGGGAACAAAACTCAATTTTGTCTTTTTTGTTGTTTTTTTTTTTTCTTTAACAGGAAACTCAGGAGAGGAGATCCATTTACAGATACAAATTTTCTGAATTCTCCAATTTTCAAGCAGAAAAAAGATGCTAAACGCTGTTCTTTTAAGAAAGAACCTCTGTCAAAATACGATGAGAAATTTGTTGGTTGTCGTTGAGATTTCCAGTCATGATAGCAAAACCATGCTTGCTCCGTGAAGAAAGGAAATCTTTCGTCCAGGAAATTATCGTTGCACAATATCTTACACAAATATGCAATTATTTCTATGTATCCAATAGTACGGATATAAAATTAAGGAGTTTTTGTTTTTAATCCAGTGACTGGTTTTTTAATGATATAGAAGACACAAGACTACTTTTATAACTAAGGTGATTCCATTCCAACTCTTTTGAGAGGAGGCATCCCTGCATCATGGATCTGTGAGTAAATCGGAAATACCTGATGGAAAAGATGGTCAATGTAATTTTATGACTTATACCCTGCCTGATCTCACAGTGGTTGGCAAAGGTGAACTTCAGGCACTTAAGATCAAATGTTTTTGTGGTTTTCTTAATAACAAAGTTTGTACAGATCTTCTTTATGTAATGGTTGTAGTTTCATGTTGAAGCTCAGAATAAATGTCTTAGTGTTCGGAAACAGCTCGGAGTTGGTTGGTGTTCTTTTTGCAGGGTTTCCGTATTTGCTTCAAAGGTAGCAGTGTCAGCAGTAGGCATACCGCAAGCCAGTGTACTCCCTCCCCATCTTAGGTGGCATAAGCATAGTTTAGAAGCAAGATTGCCAGTTGTAATCTGATTATGTAGCTGGAGCTTTCAAAAGTAGTAATTTAGGGTTGGTTGGTACTGCTACGAACGCAAGTTATAATCAACTTAAATTTGCTTTGTTCCTATCTGCTTGTCGGTGATGGTTGGTGAAGAGTGCTCTGCTTTGTCAGAGCACAAAGTAAACTACTATTATGGGATGTCGTAATAATTTTGGCCAAGCGCCTTTACCAGAGGAAGGTCTGCCACATCGGAACTGGTACCATTTGGTACCACAGTAGGCAGTATGCTAGAACACTGTTATAAACTGTCCAGCAAGATTTCAGGGTTGCAGAGCACTCCAACTAGCTTTGCTTTGCTTGAGAAACACTTAAGAAGTATTAATGGATACATGAATACAAAGAGGAAAGCTACATTAAATAATGGGAAAGTACAAAAATACAGGTTCTTCATTTGTCTTGCAAGACTGCCTGTCTCACCTGTTCCACTCCAAGAGGTGTAAGATCTCTCCCTTTCTGTAATAAAAATGTATAGTGTTAATTATTGTTTTACTGGTAACTTCTTAGGTGACTCTCTCAACAGTAATAATAAAAGCTGCAGCTACTGACTGAAAGTATCTGTTCACAACACAGCCTTTAGATGTTGGAACTGAAACTTAACCTTCCATTTGTATCCTAAAATTCTAGCTCTGGGCACTACCATCTTCCTTCTGAAACTCTTTAGTACTATAGGAACTTAAGCAGAATGATTTAACTTCAGGTGCTCTTGTCTTTCAGTGAACAAATCTGTAACAGTTGTTTATCAGGGACCGAAAAAGAACAACGTGATAGCAGAGCAGCCCAAGGCAGGTGTGGTGCGTCTGGGGTTTTTTTGGATTGCGTAAGCTTGAAGAATTGCTGCAGTTCCATCACCAATTCTCAACTGATACTCCTAGAAGTGTCCGAGAAAACAGCTAAGCCTCTTTTGACCACTGTTTGCTACCCTCTGAACAGTACGCTCTTCTGTGATGTGGCATAGGACTAAATCTTAGTGGATGGGGGGAAAAAAAAATAAATTTCTTCATACTCTGTAATTGTCTGTCAAGGTATTGGGCAGATGCAGGGCTTGTTTATGGTATGCAAAATAAAACTAGCGTAACATCTGAGTAACATCGTGGTGATAGCAGGTAAGTACAGGCTCAGCATGGACTGTAGTTTGCTCCCATGTATATAGTGTCTTGTGAATAAAGGACTCTAGTAGGCAAAAGTGAGAAAACAGCACGAGCATGCTTTGAGGTGAAAAATCAAAGCTCTTGAACACCTCAGTCAAAGAATTGTTTGAGATGTTGAGGAGAGGGGAGTAACAGCATCACTGTAGCTCCGTTAGCATGGAGCAGAGAATGCTACCTGGAATGGTCACAGCTTTCCATACTGAATTCTCCGGTCGGTTTATCACACCATGCTCCCAGTGAACTCGGAGGCTTTTTTGTGTATTTTCTAGTGTACCTGGAAGGTGCACTGACTGCACTCTTGTAGATTCACTGTGCTCAGCTGTGAAATTGCTTCAGTGTGTATATTTGTAGTGCAAGAACTAATTAATGAAAAAAGAGACCAAAATAAGTAGGGTTTTGTACATATATAATTTAAAACTATTCTGTACCAGTACAATATATTAATTTTACAAATGTAAAGTTCATCAGCTGTTAAAGCATTTGCAAAACCACATATCCTACCGTAACTTTATTGCACAGTATCTATGAAAATATTAATTCTTAAATTAGAAAACAAATGTTTCAATATAGAAGAGACAATCTGATTGAAAGACGATAAGAAAATCTACTCTGAAAATAACAAAATTTCACAGGATACCAAGCTTAACAGGTGCATCCGTAGGCCCAATCTACAAAACAGGATTATAGCATCCAGTACTGGCTATTAAAAAAAAAAAAAATACTCACTGTACCTTTGTTATAGATCCAAATGTAGGTCAGACTAATCTCATACAAAACACTATGGCAAGTCTAGTGTTAACATTTTGAATACCGTGTGTGTACCACAGTTACTACTTCCAGGTAGTTCCTGACATCTACTTGCTGAATTGACTTGTGATTTAACATCGCACAGGCATTTTGCAGGAATATATTCTTTGACACCGCGCAGGATTGGGGGTTTTTCAGTCTTATAACTACTGAATTTTACCAGTGTAACATCTGTAAATATAAAACACCAAGAATGAAAGGTAAATCTGTTTTTCACAAAAGCAATTATAATTTACAGTTACAAACTCTAATTAGAAAATGTTGTGTGACAACTTTTTGGCCTGTACTGATCTCCATTAGGAAGTTAGGTGTACCTCTTAAAAGTGTAGTGTAAGCAGCAAAATATATATATATAATATATATAAGTGCTCGATTTGAAGATATCCTAACATGAGTTGTAAAATGTTAGTATGTTCCTGGGTCTAAATAATCACAGTTAATAAGCGTTTACAATAAAGCTTGGTAGAAAATCCAGTTTACCACAGAGCCAAGTATATAAGCTAGAAGCTGTCATATGTTGACTTCTTTTGTGTACAATAGTCTTATCTCTGCTGAATAATATAAAGAATTTATCAGTGAAGAGTAGTAAACAGGGTGGATCATGAAGTGCATCAAAACCTTAACTCTACCAAGCCAATTGAAATAGTTTAGTATATGCGAATCAGATTCTCTGAAGTTATTTTGGGTACTTATGTCCTGCATAAGCCAAGTCACTATGACATTACACATCTAGCCAGATTTATTCTTTTTTTTTTAAATAGTGGTTATGAGATTACAATTTGCAGGTAAAATATTTATCAAAACCCAAAATGAATAGAAAAACTTGCATCTATCAAAGATTACAGGCAGTCCTTTTTCAGAACTGGCTGCTCTTCTCTCACAGCTTCTCAACCAGCTGAGTGTTTCTTTTAAAAAATAATATCTTATAAAAAGATTCTACAAAGAAATAAGTGTTTCAGAACCCCCCCGACTGTTGTTTTCCCTTACTGTTTTCTTTTTTACTGGAAAAAAAATAATAAAACTTTATCAAATAGGTACTGCATTAGGTAAGCTATAACATCTGTTGTTTGGGAATTTTCTTCATATTCCCAAACATGTGCAATTTCCCACATGTTTTGTGGGGTTTCTGAGGCTGTAGCTGATAAACTTATTATGAACATACGGTAATGGGCACACAAAAGAAATCTTCCGTAATTAAATACATTATAAAGCATTTTAATAAAATAATTTTTGTAACTTCAGTATAATACAGGTTTGCAAAACTAAAAGGGTTTTTAAAAGTGCTAAGTATTCAACAGAAGTTTCTCAAAACCTTAAAGTCCCACAACTCAGATACATAACGGCTTCCCCTGCCCATGAAGTAGGCACACTGATTGGCTGTAAAAAAGACAGTGTCACTTGTCAATTAATCCAGCTTCTTTAATTTTTGTGTAGAAGAATTTCTCCAGTATATTGGCACATTTGTAGTATTCACTCTCGGGGGGGTTGTACTCTCTGCAATTTGTAAAGACTCGCTGCAAGTCTGCCATGAATAATTTCTTAGACACGTAGTACCTATTCTTGAGTCGCTCACTCATTGTTTTGAGATCTGTACAGGAGAAAAATAGATTAACAGCGTTTGATTCAAATACTTTTCGCATGCAATATCCCTTTAAACTGATGCGCCATTTAACATGAACTGGCAAAGCTAGGATTTGGAATTCCTAATTTCCTTCATCGAAGGCATGGTCCCTTTTTTAGCTTCAACAGCAGTTAAGCCCCTGGAACTAAGCAATGTTTCACTGTAAGAATGATTTTGTATAGAGTTTATTTTTTCCTCCTTTAAAAGATTAAAGCATCATTCTTTTGTGTTCTCGTACTTCTCTGAGTTTTCAGTGGGTATTAGGTGTCCCTAACTCTCCGCCCCAACCGCTCTGCGAGGCAAAGCTGTTGTCAGCTCTGCTGGAGGAGTCCTTAGGAGTGTATAAGCAAAGTATTCAAACATCACAAAACATGTATGTTAACCTAAAATCCTCACTTCTGTGCGAACACAGCAGAGAAGAGACATCTGTCTATGCTACCAGCAGTACCTGCAGCTTCGAAAAAGAGATTAAGAAGTGTTCCACACTCTACATATATTTTAATTACAGCTTCAAAGTTTATAGTTATGTACCCCTTTTTAAGTCATGCGAGAACAGATCTCTCCTGCGTTCAATGCATCATACAAAACCTTTACTTACAGAACATTCTTTAAGAAATGTTTTCCTTTATACTAAAATCAGTAATCTGTAAAAATGTAAATCATCTCGGTGTTCTCCACACAGTCGCTTTCCCAGTAATTCCTATCAGTCATTTAAAAATTTTGACTACATTACAAGTGTTCTAGGAGTCAGTACAGGAATAGAAGTAGGGGGAGGTGTGCTGGATGCCTTGGCTTTTCTCACCTCAGATGCTCTAACAAACAACTACTTTTCTAGCAATGCTTGAGCCAGGCTTCAGCAGCACCTTTGTGAAACCGTAACAGAAACAGCTGAAATGGAGAAGACTTACTGCCAACAAGTATTGCAAGGAAAGCAGAGACCAAAGACCTCCAATGCAAAGGAACTAAACCTTAAAACTTAAGATTTTAAAAAATATGGTTATGGGTATTTTTGTTTTGGTTTGGTTTTTTTTTTTTTTAGTTTGGGTTTTTTAAGGGAGATTTGACGTCAGTAAAATAGAGAAAAACCCTGTGAAATTGATGAGGGGATTATTTAAGAAAAGTTTGATGAATGCTCTCAAATACCTCTTCCAATGATATATAACTTGCCATTCACTAGTGTTGCACAATATTTTGCAAAAGCAAAGGCTCATTCAGCTGAAATTAAGTCTGAAATTTAGGTGCCTACATCTAAACTGGGTATCCATAGTCTAATTATAGCATCCAACTGAGAACGCTGTTCAGCTCACCCTAAAGCAAACATTGCCTGGCTGGTCAGTTAAACTGTTCTCCTCTAACTACAGCGAAAGTTTGGCTCCATCTGTCACTCAGCCATACAGCTTTTGTGTTGCAGATGAAAAGGGAAAAAAAACCAAACAGTATTTCTTGAAAATAAGCAGCTGAAACAACACTTAAAACAGGGGGAAAAAGTGTTTATATGTGAGAACTGACCTTAGGAGGCAGTTAAAAAAACCCTACAGCCATAGCTCTGAAATATTGTACAATTTAGTCTGTATGCAAACATAAAGACAAATGTTATATCTTGGATGTGATAGCACAAGAAAAGACAATGCTGTTTCTTTTTAATTGAAATTACATCTGAGCGATTTTTGTACGCTATCAGCATGCTGGCAGTGAGAGCAGAAAGCAAGCAGAAGCTGATCACGAATCAAAATGCAGTTTAGTTGTGCTGGGTTCCTTAGCTGAAAAAACAAAGCAAAACTAAACCAAAGACCTCAGCTTAACCCTAAAACGAGAGCTGCTGCCCCCACCTCCAGTGTAATACATCTGAACAAGGAAAGGACAGACAACATTCCTACTTCGGGTTTGCCAGCCCAGGCAGTAGGTTCTTTGTAACCACTGTTCAGATTAAACGGCCATCTAGATCTAGCCTGTGCTCAGAAAAGCAGATGAAGAAAACTCTGCCACGGGAGGGTGTCAACATTCTTTTTCTTCATTACTAGAAAATACATTTTTGTCAGGGATACAGGAAGCCGGCTGCTGTTTTATAAAGGACACGTGTATTTGCTATTTGGAAATGATAAGTTGAATATAAAAAAAAATCATTAAGCCAAATTGGTATACGCAGGCTAGGAGCCTATGCAAAGCAACAGGAACAAACACTTTCATTCTCTGAGAAACTGACTGATAGTAGCCTGCAATGAACTTGTATTTCATTCTCTAATAACATTAGAAGGTAAAGAAACTGTAATCAGAAAGATGGAGGTGAGTATTGCATAAACAATGAAGGAGGAGCAGGATTCAGTTTTAAATCTGCTGCAATACAAATCAAAACAAGCATCTATTTAGAACTGCACTGAATCATCATTGAAATTATACGACCCAGCAGCCAAAAGAAAAGAAAGATGTTATTAGCAATTGTGTACCTTCCTTTTGCAAGTAATCCTGCATAAACAATAGCTGCATGATTTAAAAATAAAAATAAATAAATTAAAAAAACACCTCGGACGACTTTGGCAGATCTAAAATACAAAGATAACTTTTATCTTACAATCAGTTGCATGAAGCATTTTCCTAAACTTAAATTGGAGCAAACTGTTAAGACTTAATTAGAAAACCTTGCTACTTTTGAAGGTTTTCTCTATGTGATTTAGAAAGCTTAAATCTGTTTTTCAAAGCAATTCAAATGCTCAGGTGTTCCTGAAAGTTTGAGATTTTTTAACGTACCAGTAGGATCTGCAATGACCACACACAAGAACATATTCTTACAACTCATAAACCAGCTCAGTCCCGAAAGTTTCTAGCTGACTGCACCGTTTAAGAGCTTCCTAGGGCTCTCTAGGGCATACTAAGATTTCACATGTATACACTATAGATGCTTCACAAAGGTCACAAAGCAGTCATAAATTTCAAATGACGGCATCATACTCTTGGCACTTCAGAGCTGCAAGCTATTCAGCTGCAAGTAATATGTATCTTTTAACATAAAATAACCAGATTACAGTTTATCTGCTATATCTGCAGCTATAAAGATTTTTAAACTCTATACTTAAAAAATGTTAATGGCATTACCCATGGGAAACCTTATAACTTCATAATATCCAGGAGCTTCTGTTCTCTTCACAGGTTCCATGAAGGGCCAAGCGCTTTGATGGCTCTTTGGTAAAGAAAAAAGTAAGGTATCTCTAATGTGGAAACTCTATATTGGAAATCATTTAAAAATCTTTACAGAATAAACTAGAACTAGCACTCACCTTCACCTGCTGCAGGATGGTTTTTAATGTGCTGTAAAGTTGATCTGGATCCTTGGGCTCCTTACTTGAAAGAAAATATGAACACAAAAAGATTAGCTTGAATCGCTTATCTTCATTCCTATGATGTCCGTCTTACGTAAAAGCATCTCCAAAGTTTCAAGCATTTTATGGAAGACATAAAATTTAAAAAAAAAAACCAACAAACAAACCACCCCCCCAAAAAAAAACCCAAAACAAAACAAAAAACCCACTTAAAAACTCATCCCTTGCAGATTATTTATCTATTTTCCAATGGATGGAAGGAAATATCAAATGACATTGTTTAAAGACTTTTCTCAAAGGAATCTCCAAACTGCTTCATCATTTTACTTTTGCAGCACTCACCCTCTTTCTTTTCCGCTTGGTTTCCAGCCAGTCTCTCCTGTACACCAACAACATGAGAGATTACATGGGAACTACAGTAGGTCAAAACATTAACTGAGTTACTGCAACTCTAAAAAGATAAGCCATTTCAGCACTGCTGCAGTAAAATGGGTTTGTTTTAACAAAAGCTACTCCTAATACATAACACAACCATCTAGCCTACAGCCCCATTCAATTTCCTACATGCCTCTTCCTCCAGACTGCCGAAAAGATTCTAAAATATTCCTACATGAAACACACATTTTTTTCAAGAATTCAATACATATTTTACCACAACCTCTGTAAATAATAATGATGTCAAAGTTATCCAATTTGATTCCCTAGGGACAGAGAATAAATTGCAGAAAAGCATAGTTGAAAAAAATCCCCCAAAAGATGATACTTAAATGTTCTAATTCTGTTTCGTCCTGTAAGTCCATGTTTAGCACAGAACACATCCTTGTACAGGAGTGCAGTGTGTAACAGTGGTGCCAAAGGGAAATTGCTGACTGCACTGCGATACAAATCAAAGAGGGATCACATATAAATAAAATTACACACAAGTACATAGAAGAGCATCAGCCTGGGATGCCTTGGGGAAGTCTCGAAGACAGCAATTGTACTGGAAACACAACAATCTTCATAGAAGTCAAACCAACAGACCAAAACAATTACATTTTAATCAAAAAGAAATACATGACTACATTAGTATTTCTAGTCTTGGATCTTTCTTGGGCTGTTCTGCTTCTGTTCTACATTAAAAGAGGTTGATACATACTAATTCCAGGAATGCTTTCTATAGGAATCTGCCGTACTCCATCTTTGAAGCAGGAAAGGCCAGGATAAACTTTTCGTATCTGAGCTTGTTTCCTTTCTATGAGCTTTTTAATGATCTGTAATAAAGCAGCAGAGAAAACAAAAAATAATTGGTTTGCTCAAAAGTAACCCAGAGGATTAATGCAAAACCATGATGAACAAAAACACTCTCGCTTCCTAATCTTATGGTCCTTATAGATTCCCTGAAGCTGGTAACGGGTGAGCTACCTGGCCGAACACCGATTCTGCAGATGAGGCTCTCAGCTGCTTATTTAGGCACAAATCTGGAAGAAAAGGACTCATTGCTTGCTGTATTGATCACAAGCTGCACACCTCCTGGGAAGGTGGCAGCAGAGGTAAGGAAGGAAATTTCCTGGAAGCAGGTTTGGGAACTGGCTCTAATTCTGACAGCTGGTGCTTCTGAACTGCTTCAGCACAGCCCAGTCAGAAATTTCAAGGCACATATTGAATGCACATATATGTTCGATTTCCAAAATTTTAGAAATACCTGTTCACTTTGAAGTCTCCATATAACTGTAGGAGTTGCTCAGATATCAGTCAGAGATACTCTTACTGAAGATTTTCTCCCAAGGAAGTCAGAATGATGCCACTCTTTGGAACCGATATTCTACTCTGCTTGTAAATGCCAGAATAGGCTTTCCCAATTCTGGGATACACTCTGTTCTGCTTTGCAATCTCATTACCTCAATTCTAAGTAATTTGCTTTCGTGCTCTTGATACACACTTAGACGCTTACCTAAGCTTTGTGTGTCCTGAATATGTCACTTTCAAAATGGCTTACTTCATAACTGGGAGTAAACAAATGCGCAGCCATTCAGACCACCACAGCTTGAAAGACTATTTTCTTTGGAAATAATAAAGATGGACATATTTTTATTTTTAAGGACCTTCACTCCCCCACACATAGCATTTTCTCTCAAAGAAGAGGAAAAGAAAAAAAATCAGACTTTCAATAGAGGTTACAAATGTTAAGAGAAATACAGTGTACAACAGCACCATGGCCAGATTCCAGCGTAACATCAAAATACTTTCAAACAAGACCATGTCACCCGACACTGGGTACTGGTCACAGACCACCATTTGTGAGTTTGCACTGCCTGATTTGTACCTCATTTACAGTCATTCTGAAAAATATGAAAAATCCCTCTATGCAAAGCTTTGTGACCTGCTGACTTGTGAGTAATCAGTATTACTGATTGAACAGCTTGTTTTAATCAGGAAGAGCAGCCATAGGCATATACTCTAATTCTTTAAATAAAAGCTTAGATCCCATGAAAAGCTTCACTTCTGAAAGGACAGGACTAGGTCTGATGTCCAGTACTGGCCAACGCCAGCAGCAAACCAAATCAGTAGGTAATCCCTACTGTCAACATTCAAAATTCTACTTATGTCCAGGTATCATCTTCATTGCTTTTGATTTGAGCAGACAAGCGAACATTCTTCATAAAGCTGCAGACTGTGAGGGCTATTTCTAAATTTCCTTGGAACAGGGAGAATAAAAAGCTTGATCTGTGTTTTGAGTGTCAAACAAACAATCTTAAGATGCACTTCCAAAAGTGTATATATTTATTCTCAGAGAAGATACAACAGCATAGATCAGTGTATAACAACAGCTTTCTTTCTAATAATGGTAGACATGAGATGTCTGGAGGATCAAGGCACTTTATCTCTCAGTGGAGTGCCTCCAAGTGCTTTTGAACATATGGACATCCCACCAAATGAGAGAGTAAAGAATGCAAAATAACATATGCTAATAAAGCAGTCCCAGAGCCAAAATCTTCAAAACTAACTTACGTTTTTGGAAGTGACATGTTGATGGTTTGGGCCTAGAACAGTATTACTGCTCTTAAGCATGCCTGAAATGTAACAGGCTACAAGAGACATGTCCACTATCTGCCCACCTTGACAACATCCCATCCCTGAGGGGAAGGTGGTATGTCCAGTAGTAGACTAGGATCTGAAGAGTAACCCAAGCAAGCAGAAATGAAAGGGAAAAAATTATGACCTATGTTGTATGGACATATGAAAACTTTCCCAATGAGTGAAGTTAAGAAACCTTGTAAACTAAATGTATAGCACTCAGATACTGTCTTTCTTTCTGCAAGCATGGGCCAAATAGTTCAACTGGAAGGAAAATGATTGTTCCATAAAGAAGCATTTTAACAAAATAAAAAGTCATGAGATTTGACCAACCTTGAACGAACAAATTATCCTTGTAATTTGTATTTCTTTAAAAACCCAGGAAGGTATTTAAACACAACTGGAAACATCTTAATTATTTTGCTAATAAACTGCCTTGTTATATGGAATATTATTATGGACTAAATAAAGAACATCCCACATAAATTCCAGAGGGACAGCCTGGAATTTAAGACAGCCCACCCTTGATTTGTATATTAAGAGAGTGGCAGAAAAAATAATCCTCTTTCTTTCAAGTAAAATACAGGACATGCAGTACAAACACCGCATTCAAAAGTCACTCTAATGAACACTACTGTCATTGAGGGGAAAAAAAAGAAAAAAATTACAAAGCTGCAGAACAAATCAATCTCACAAGATTTTGTTTAATTATCATCTATGACAAAATTTAGCTATGAAATACCCCTCTAAATATCAGTACTTTTCAACACTTCTGTTATCGTAAAGTTAGTAAGGTAGAATTTCATGCTTCAACGGCAAAATTATGGCACTGGGACTCGAATGAAAGAATTATTCTAACTAATAAAAGTATACATTTCAATGTTTTAAGCACCAAAGCAAAGAAGAGAGCTAACCTGGCACTGACTGAATTGTTTCTAAACATCTGAATAGATTATAATGTTCAGTGTTCCATTTCAGCCTTTACCTCTTTTTGCTTTTTAATGATGACAGAAAATTCCGTGTAGGGGATCCTTGGATTTAATTCACATCCCATTAATGTGGCACCCTCATAATCCTTGATGTAGCCAACATATTTTGCTTTTGGTACTTTAATATCTTTGGAGAAACCCTGAAGAAGAAAAAAAATCAAGTTGTAGTGATGCCCTTTTCCTTTTACATTTGTTTTAACTGAAATGCTATGATGATTTAGAACCAAATTCATCATAATGTTAAAATAAAGACAATACAAGGGAAAGAGTTACAGACCATGGTTCATAGTGTTGCAAACACCTTCTCATGGGAGTCACTTGATACAAGAGTAGTTAATTGCTTATACGTATAGGAAAAGAAGGGAGATAGAGGAGATAGAGATGGACAAAAAGATTTTTACTGTGGACAAATTTCCTGGATTTTTCAAAAAATTTGCTATTTTAATATTAAAGGACGCCAGTCCTGTAGTCGTTAGTCAAGGAAAGTTGCTGTTGAAGTCGATGAGATGACAGTAATTTTACATCCAGAAAAAACAATGACTTTTTTTTTTTAGACTTTTGTATTTCAAGTGAAAAAATAAGATAACAAATCCTATTAAAAGTTCCAAAGTTACACTACAGTATTCATACAGTTCAAAAGTTAATTGAAAAACAAACCCACAAAAGAATTAACCATGACAATAAAAAGCAGTGTAGGACTCTCACTTTGGCTCCATTTTATTCTTCTGTTACAGTGGTATCTATGAAACCTCAGTAAAAATCCTAACCAGGAATTCTGCCTCACAATTTACATCAAAGGCTTCAGACTTACATGGAGACTGAGCATCTTCAAATTGGGGAAGGGACATTTCAGACATGAAAAGGGTCTGTCTGCACAGATCTGATAGCAGTATCACAAGCCCAGCTTCTATTCATTTTTAATGTGTGAAGAGCGAATTGCATCAGTTTTATATACAGAATCATAGAACAGCTGAGGTTGGAAGGGACTTAAGGAGGTCATCTAGCCCCATCCATGCTCAGAGCAGGTCTCATCAGATCCAGTTGCTCAAGACCACGTCCAGTCTTGAAGACTGCCAAGGACAGAGATTCCATAACCTCTCTAGGCAACATCTTCCAGTATTTCACCACCCTTAGGACAGGAAGGAAAAAAAAAAAAAATTTTCTTCTATCTAGTTGCAATTTCCCATGATCCAACTTGTGTCCGTTGCCTCTAGTCCTGTTGCTGTACATCTCTGAGAATAGTCTGACTCCATCTTCGCTCTATCATCTGACCAAATAGTTGACACCTGTTTAATCTATCAAACCTATTTGACAGATTAGACATCACAATCTTTCCTGAGCTTGAACCTCATGCTTCAAATCACAAGGAGCTGTGAGCAGAGGTCAGGTAAGTTCTAGTCTGCCGCAGGTATGTCTGGTCCTTCTTTACACTTCTTACAGAATCAGCGAAGGAACTGAATGAATGAAGCGCCGCCAACCCACACTCGACTGGTTTTTAGACTTGACAAATTATAGGCTAGTCTGTACACCTATATTCAGATGATTCCATCAAAGTAAAACGCATTATAAGCCAATATCATTACACAAGATGAACACAGAGCACATTTTGTAGATAAAAAATATACACATAAAATCGCACTATGCATTTTATCCAACTACTTTGTCACGTCTAGTTATTTAGTTCGTCACTGCTAGATGTTAACTTCTTGCACCAAGTAATTCCTTATATTGACTTACTTGTTTTTTGAAGTAGCCAATAGCATATTCATCTGCATACGTGAGAAAGTTGAGAATGTTGTGTTTGATGTGGTACTCCTTCAGATGGTTCATTAGGTGAGTCCCATAACCCTGTGTGAAACACATGAGGAAAAAGCCATTACAAATCCTTTGGGGACTGCACATATTAGAAACTGTGGACCAAGGGTTATTACAGACTGTTTTTCAAAATGCAGTCTTTCCTCTAGATCCTGTTTTAAAGATTTTCTCATAACTAACTTGGTGAGGCGTACTCAAGATCAAACCGTTTTCAGCCTTGTAAGGGTATCTTTGTGACCCAACAGGGAACACAAAATATCACAGCTTCTAGTGTCTGATGCACTTTTAATCTAAAAGAGACCAAAACCTAGACTCTCTCTAGGGGTAAAGCGTAGCTCTAAGGAGGTACATGGTCCTGGTCCTGGAAGTTGTAATTCAAGGTGCACACGCTATTTTTTTTTTTCCTTTTAAGTTAGATATCAACTATTAACAGTCACATATTTCACCAATAACAAAACTACATATATTGTAATAAGAGGGCATCCCTTCTTAGCTGTATCACTTCAAAACTGCAAAGCCGTAGGAATACCAAAATGAATCCTTCTAGAGGAACCCGTTCTGAGACGAGATCTCTGTTTTGCTGTGTTCTGTGCACCTGTAGCAGAAACAGCCTCTGCCTCAAAAGATTTATAATCTGAACTTATCATAGGACCAAAAAGGGAATAGTGAAACAGTTATTACCATAATAAGCAGCAGAAAATTATTGAGTCCACAATCAAATAAATAGCTATGCCTTCTGACTGCACACAGGAATAATTTCCATTTTCATTCAACCACAAAGTAAACAAAAGGTTCCGTTTATTCACATTTCCAAGTAAGCTACAGTCTTTTTCCTTCTGCTGTGAGATGAAGAAACATAAAATAGACAGGAAAGCCCATAATAATGTGTTGTTCCTGCATATGTTCCAATTTTAACATCATGGAGACTAACTGGACACTTACAGAAATATACCTGGAATCGTTTTGGGTACTCTGTTCTTGAAAACTGGGGGAATCTTTACTTATGTACATAAGCCAGAAAAATAAATTAGAAAATATATACTTCTGATTTAATTCACAATTTAGTAGCCCCAAACATGGAAATAGCCAGATAAAAGCAAGTTAGGTAAGTGCTGAAGCTGAATACAAAAAATTTAGTAATGACACATTTTCTTTAAAATCCTACTAATCTAGGTAGAAAATTTGTGCATTAGTCCTTCCTTTCCAGCTAGTGTTTGCAGCATCTGGTATTCAGACCTCATATTCGAAATTAAGACCTCATAGGTGTAAAAATAAGTACTTCTGAACTGGAGGAAGCTCTTAAAGCCATATGTTCACTTGTTAAAGTGGCGCACATCATGCGTGGCATCAAATACAAAGAAGTGGTTTGACAACTGATGACATGGTGAGTGGTACAGCATTTCTTGGAACTCAGAAGTGCTCAAGATAATTAAGAGACTTTCCAATTGCAAATTTGAGTTCTCAAATTCTTTGAAAAGGACAAAAACTCTGAACCAAAATTTTTAATGAAAAATGTTTTCCTTAAATGCAAGCTAGCAGTACATGAGCTAGTCAAGCTCCTCACTTCCCTTCTCATCAGCAGGGTGAAGGGAACAGCATATGAGAGACTGACATTTTATTAACACCCGAAACATTGCAATTCATTCCAGTAATTCTAAAGCATCTAATCTCTGACAAAAACTGTCAACTTTGTGTCTCAAAGAAATTCCAGCAATTATGATAATTACTTCAAACATTTTCCGCTGACCTATTATTTTTATAACCTTCACAGGATTTATTCATTCTCACAAACACTTGCCAAAGTCTAACAATCCTAAAAGGAAACTAAGCCGTGTACCGTAAAATTTAAAATAATTTTGCAACACGGGATCAAACTATTTCAAAAACAATCCAACTTTTAAATATCACATATAAAGGAAAACAGTACCCATATTTCTTACTCCAGCCTCAAATTGAATTAAAATAGGAATTTATTTTTCCCAAGAGTAGGCAGTTCACCCATGTGTGAACATTTAGTTTTTCTCAGTTACCTGCTGGTAGGGGTCGCCTTACTCAGACAGGAATGTGGGAAGGCAAATTTTCAGAAATAGTCAACAGATACAGCGAGGCAGCCAGAGGGTAACAGAAGAAACTGTGTTATGTGTGCGTATGCAACATAGGAGGCACTCTGATGGGTCAGATTTATTTGCTCTATTACGTTCTGAAAGGTTATTCCTAGAGAACCACAACACACCTTTGGCAGCCTAACTTGTGTAGTGCAGTTGGTTGTTTAGTAGAATGAAAACACCTTTTATGAATTAGTCAAGCTTAGAATAGATATAACTTAAGCATATTCCGTTATTGTTTGCATTTCCTAAAACACTTTGGATACTTTTATGACAGGCCACTGCTAAGTGCAGGGGAATGTTCCTCTCTAACACCAGAGTTGAATAAAATCAAATATAATCCAAATACTAACAGTTGTCACAGGCTTTCAATCCTACTGTGTTACCCTTCCACATACAGAGCTCTTCCCTTCAAAACAGGGCACACAATTTCTGCACGTTCAACTGCTGCAAACTCTGAATTAACCCACATCTCAGCTCTTTAACAGTTTCAACTGAAAAACATAAAGCTACAGCACCACCTAAAGGCAAAATCCGGAATCAAATGGTCAGTTAGATCTGCCTGTAGTCCCCAGTAAAGTGGGAGGAATCTCCTGTATTCATAGCGCTCTACATTCTTTCAACACAGCTGCTAATTATCAACACTTGGAGAACATTTTGTGAAATTAACTAAAAAAAGAGTGTATAGAATAGACCATGTGCTTATTTTGAGATGCAAAACTATACCTAATTTTTTTGATATATCTCATTTTGATTGAAGTCATGTAATGCCACAAAGTGACTGAACACAAATTATGGTCACACACAAGCAATACTTACTTCAGTCAACCATGAGGTGTTACACTACACAGAGAAGCAATTGCTGGAGACAGAGAAGTGAATAGTCCAAGAATGGGAGACTACTGGTCACTATTGTTGTGTCAAGAAAGATTTTATTTAATTAATTACAAGTAATCCTACTATTATGCTGATGATTCTAAATCTGCACGTTTGTTTAGTTTTTGTGTATTATATTCAGAATCACTGTATCTTTCAAACCCTGTTCGGCAACTCAGCAATATATTCAATGTAACTAACAAAATTAGGAGTATATGCAGTAGTGAATGGGACTCAAATACATTTAATAAACTCTAGCAGAGAATTATTTTTACCTTGACTTGCTCATTGGAAGTCACAGCACAGAAAACAATCTCCGTAAATCCTTGGGAGGGGAACATCCGGAAGCAGATACCACCGATAACACGACCATCTTTTATTAATGCAAGGGTCTTGTGTTTCCTGAGTAGACAAAAATAACAGTCACTTTAATTCATGTACATAAAGTGCCATTACCTTCCTTTTTTCAGAAACTTGATTCACTTCTTTCCGTGATGCTAATGCAATTGTATATGCCTCTGTTAAGTTAGCTGCTTGTATCTACAGAAGAGTTGCTATTTTAACATCATGCTTTGAATTTACCATAAAATTCATCATTCATGCAGCAAGGTCCTGGCCTTGCCAAGTACTCCTAGATACTAGGGTAATGCCCAATAAATGAGAGTTTTATTGCTTTCATTGAATCTATTGCTGACAGTTATGCCATTGCACAGTTCTCAGGATGATTTTACCCTGACTAAATTAGAAATTAATGGAGTTACAGGACAGCAAGTCCTTTCTAAGGGATTCCTGTTTCCTTGCACGCACTCTCTATAGCTAAGCTATCAGTTTCAAATGCAGCTGATGAAGCAAGAAATGATATTTCTTATTTCTAATCACCCACTCCCAGTGGAATCAAGACCAGAATAAATATCCATTTCTATTGCACTTACATTGACTGCCAGGAAAGACATAACGAGGTGCAATCTGAACTCTTGTGTCAAGGATTAAGAATTTTAATGTAATCCTCAAGGTCTGGAAAGATTTACACGGCACCTGTTCTCTAGATTATGCAATACATGGTATCATATAAATTGTATAAACAATACAGTAAATTTACAGAAGATATCTGTATGTGCCAAAAGTGAGCCCCTGCCAAAAAAAGTAGTCTGAAGAGTAGTTATATTTTATGTGCCACCGTTGAAGGATATTTTATACATTTTATAAATTCTTCTTTTTCTTGTACTTATTTTGGTGCTTTTTATTTGTGGAATGACAGCAGCAATGTAGTAGCTTGAGCTTTTAATTTTGTTTACTCATGTTTGAGTTGTTTAAGCAACAAGATGCAGTAAGGATGGCCATTTCAGAAATAAGAACAGTAAAGGCGATAGTAAGTAAGGTAATAGCTAAAAGAAATTTGGGAAGAGAACTGTTGGACTCCAGTATCTCACACTTGACGTAGGTTTGTGTGTACCCACTACTCAGCACAGGTCTCTAGTGTGTGTCCCTGGAGATTCACAGCAGATGCTGGGGTACTCTGAGCTCTCCAGGCGATGTGCTTCTCTTCCTTCGGGTCAGCTGTTTGCCTCAGGCACGTAAAGGCATTTTCTTGCTGTAGCAATATCCATACCTCTTTCTCAAGCACAGACCGCTCTCCAGATATCTATACTGAAGGGTACTTAAACTACCAGCAGTTCCTCTCAGCCTACTAGAAGAGTCTTTCCCAGTAAGAAATATGGGAGAACACCATGACTCAACACCACTACTTCAGAATTTTGCTTTGATGTTTGGTTATGAGGGAACCTGGCTTCTTCAACCAGTAGCCTCTGCTTGAAATCACAGTGCTGCTAAGGCTCCTAAACTCAGACAAGATCCTGGTGCTGCCTCTCTCTCCCAACCGAGCGGCACTTACCCCCACATAGGAGAGGTAAGAGTCTGGACTGGTGCTGGCCCTCATGAGACAATTGCTGTTCCCCTCTGAAGAACCCAGGAGAAGGCCACAAGATCAAGTCTCCTGTGCCTGGAGACCTAAGTCCTGTCCAGCATTCCCCAGCACTGGGCTGTTTGTACTTCAGGGACGGCACAGACCCACCAGCAACAGTGTTTGCTGGCACCAAGAGAGTATTGCAGAGCGAATGCTAGTGAGCCTAAAAGCAGAGGAAATGGTTCCAGAAATGCTTTCATAACTGCTGCAGCTATAATACCAGGCACAAAGACAGAGGCTGATATCACCGGTGGTGGAGAAAGGCTCTTCCACAAACCAGGCTGCATAGTTGGCTGCGATCAGCTCAGTCAGAGCTCCCCAAGGTCTCTGCTGACACACAACAATAAGCCCACAGGCATCCTCCACTGTGAAGTGCTGCAGTCAGTACAGCAACCCCCGAGGCTATCATTGGGCATGGATCGCTCAGAGGCAGAAATTTTGGGAGAACATACTGGTCGAAAGGAAGCAGACTCTGCAGGAAACCAATGGTGGAAAAGTGGGCACCTCTGAGGAGAATCTCCCTTCGTGCTTGAGCAGCTGAGGCACAATTCAGTCAGGACACCAGGGTAGGTGGAGGACCACATGCAACCTGTGGATGCTGCTACAGCCAATGTGTCTCTTTTCAAGTGCCTGTGGTGTAGAGTGGCACCCAAAGCAAGACAGGAAACTTGCACTGATAAAGAGAAAAGCAACGTGCTTGGGTGAGGAGTGATTTCTCCCATGCTGACTTAAATGCTGCTGTTCATAAATTCCACAGGTTCTTCTCACTGAAAAACTTCAGTCTCTGCTGCCATTTGGTTCATGATCTCCACAGAGGGTGGAGCAGCCTGCAAGTTAGTATGGGCCTGGAAACCACTAATAAGCACCATAATTACCTTCTGATTTTCAGTTCTAACATTTGAAAGTACAAGATAGGTAGAAGCCTTCCCTGCAGGCCCACGTCCCTGTACTGGGTTTGCATGGCAAGGTTTTGGTAGCGGGGGGGCTACAGGGGTGGCTTCTGTGAGAAGCTGCTAGAAGCTTCCCCCCATGTCTGACAGAGCCAATGCCAGCCGGCTCCAAGAGGGACCCACCGCTGGCCAAGGCCAAGCCCATCAGCGACGGTGGTAGCACCTCTGTGATAACATATTTAAGAAGGGGAAAAAGTTGCTGCACAACAGCAACTGCAGCCAGAGAGAGGAGTGAGAATGTGTGAGAGAAACAACTCTGCAGACACCAAGGTCAGTGAAGAAGGAGGGGGAGGAGGTGCTCCAGGCGCCAGAGCAGAGATTCCCCTGCAGCCCGTGGTGAAGACCATGGTGAAGCAGGCTGTCCCCCTGCAGCCCATGCAGGTTAACGGTGGAGCAGATATCCACCTGCAGCACATGGAGGACCCCACGCTGGACCAGGTGGATGCCCGAAGGAGGCTGTGACCCCGTTGGAAGCCCAGACTGGAGCAGGTTTGCTGGCATGACTTGTGAGCCTGCAGGGGACCCACGCTAGAGCAGTCTGTTCCTGAAGGACTGCACCCCATGGAAGGCACCCACACTGGAGCAGTTTGTGAAGAACTGCAGCCCGTGAGCAGGACTCATGTTGGAGAAGTTCGTGGAGGACTGTCTCCCATGGGAGGGACCCCACTCTGGAGCAGGGGAAGAGTGTGAGGAATCCTCCCCCTGAGGAGGAAGGAGCGGCAGAGACACTGTGTGATGAACTGACCACAACCCTCATTCCCCATCCCCCTGCACCGCTCGGGGGAAGGAGGTAATGAAAATTGGGAGTGAAGTTGAGCCCAGGAAGAATAGAGGGGTGGGGGGAAGGTGTTTTAAGATGTAGTTTTCATTTCTCATTACCCTACTTTGATTTGCTTGGTAATAAATTAAACTAATCTCCCCAAGTCGAGTCTGTTTTGCCCATGATGGTAATTGGTGAGTGATCTCTCCCTGCCCTTATCTCGACCCACGAGCCTTTCATCATATTTTCTTTCCCCCGTCCAGCTGAGGAGGGGGAGTGACAGAGCGGCTTTGGTGGGCACCTGGCATCCAGCCTGGGTCAACCCACCACAGTCCCACAACAAGAAGCCACTTGTCATTAATACAGCCTCCAAGATAGTATTTGGGTACAATCCAACCAGATTGGCCAGAAGTTATGGGGGCTTGAAAAGATGGGAAAAGGGTAGCACGACAGAGCTGCCCTCCACGCCACCTCAGCTGGCCCCTTCCTACACTGCTGCCAGCAACCAGCACCAGGCTTTCTCCATCTCACCCGCCAAACCCCTCCCCAGCGGTACTCACGGATCAAAGACCAAGCGCGTGATGTACTCCTTCGGCATTCGAGGCAGCTGATGGGAGAACACGTTCTGCAAACCAACCAGCCACATCATGATCTTCTTGTTGGGCTTCTGGTTCAGGGAATTGCCGACCACATGGAATTCGATCACCCCCCTGCGCTCCTCCAGCCTCGCTGCCTCGTCCCGGGCCGAGTGTGCCGAGAGAAAGTTGGTCTGTACCGCACAAAAGAGGAACAAAATCACATTTTGGAGATTTCACATCCTCTAACGGAACAGCCTTAACGAACAAACAAATGAAACCCCCTGTTTTTTCCAAGCCATCTTTTTACAAAAATAGAGCTGCCAATGATTACCTTTTTTTAGCAGAAATGACACCATCAAATAAGCTGGATAGAAGTCTACACTACAGTGTACAAAGGCTTATTCAAACTTCTTTTGGTAAAGATTAGGTAACAACAGCGATGGTTATGACTCAACAAGTTCCAGAATCTCCCGAGGGACAGCACTCATCCAGTTGAAGCCTATGCCACTAAGTCTTCATATTTTCTTTAGTCTAGCCAGCTTGGACAAAAGTAGTGGATTTGCCTACGCATACTGCAAATCACATATTTTAATGGCGGTGCACGCAAAGTCGTATTTTTTCGTTTTAGTAGTGCTTTCCACTATACATGCCACTATCATAAGAGCCTAAAAAGAACATTTTGATTCCTATTGATTTTGCTGTTACATATCTAGAAATTGCATCCATATATTTGAATGGAGATGAAATTAATACAAACAATTTATTGAACTTTTTTTTTTCCAAGATCATTTTACAATGCCAAAACATCTCTGCATGCACATACTGTTTACTTTTTAGAGCAAAGTTTGGCTGCTGGGTTTCTAGTCAGTGCCAGCCCCAACAGCCAGACTGGCACAGCATTTGTAATATGCAGAGCCATCAGTCACAGTACATAGTTTGAGTAAGAAATGTAGGTGGTTCCAAATCTTCAGCAGTCTCTAGCTAAACCTTGGCAAACAAGAGCTGCTGGCAAAACATAGCCTGGCGAAGGGAACAGAAGGAGGAAAAGCCAGCCAAAAAAAAAAAAAAAGTGTGCAATTCTGTACATGGCACAATTCTGCAATTCTGTTTGTTTTTCTCTTCCAGCAGAGAAAAAGAGCAACTGTGGAAGACAGAGCAAATAACTGTTTAGATCAGCCCTTCTGCACAAAACAAAGGTTTTAACTTTGGATCTTTAATTCTGCTGCAATATTTGAACCCCATTTACCTTATCAGCTCCGTCTATGATTAACAATAAAAAGCATACTCTGGAACTGTTCTGCAACAAAAGTACCTTGCAAAATAACCTGGGATCTACTTTTGTACTATCACTAGTTTCCAAGTCTCTTTGCAAACAGTACACAATGCATTAAAAAAATTGTAGAACTATTCTTCATGTTAATGATGCATTTCATCAATACCTTTTGCTCACCTAATCATAGTCTTTGAAAGTCTCTATTTCTCTTACTGACAGCATGGTAAGTTTTGTGGACTCTTAGCTTATCATACTCTATCCATGTGGAACATTTATTGAAAACAGACCATTTGCAAACAGACCAGGTCTATATATTTCTCACCTCTGGCCCGAGCATTGCTGCAGGATCTGTAATTGTTGACATTACTTCATTGATTAACTCAATAGGAATATCTCCCACAACCCTTGGTCTTTTTGAATCCTCCAGAGAATAGGGTTCATTATTTTTCCTCTTCTCCCCTATAAAACAAAACCAGGACAAATTAGAACAACCAAACTGTCGCAGACTAGCACTGTGAAGTCTAGCACTTCTGTTGTATTCTTTAATTTGTATGCCAAGTTTGGGGATTTTTTTTTTTAATCCCTACAGAAAGGGAGAAAGAGAAAGAAATGCAATCCGAACAATACTTATCACAATTTTGTCTTTGCACTGGGATATTAGCATGAAGCAGGATGATTATACCTCTCCTTCTCCTATACCTCTGTAAATTCACAGTGAAATTATTTGCTTTCCTTTTTGCTTCAGCATCCTCTGCAGTGAACCTCTGTGCTGCTGTCTTGGAAGGTCAGTGCTCAGTGCTCAATACGCAAATTATAGTGCATACTTTTGGATGACATGAAATCCCATTTTGGGATTCACTGGAATTAAGTATCCATTATAGATTTCTTCACCCTTTTTGTAAACCAAGCAGCACGTACAGTCTGATACGTCATATATATTTGACTTAGAAAATCCATATGAAGTTTCCAAATCAAAATATACCATGTTAATTATTAACTGCCCTGCTAACTGCAGACCAACATGTAATATAGCAAAAGCAACTAGTTAAACAAATTCATGAAAGAAAAGTCCACCAAGGACTAGTGGGTACAATAACACTGATAAAGCCAGCTGCTGGCTCAGGATTTATCCAAGCAGCAAACTGCCAAATACTAGGAAAGCATACAAACAGGAATATCACTCCATGGTTACCTTGTTCCTGTATTCTTTCCCTAAAGATCTGCTACTGGTCATTGTCAGAGCCAGGATACAGAATTTTGCCTTTGTAATCAGTGAGATAAGTTGGTTTTGTTTTGTTTGGGTTTTTTTTTTCCCCCTAAGGAAAATCCACAATAGCTTTAAGATCTTCTTTCTGAAACAACCAGGCAGTTAGGGCCCACTATGCCCACTATTTTACATATATTGTACAGATTGTTTTTCCACAGCTGTAGCACTCTAAATATGAGGATCAAACTGTTCATTCCTCTTTTCTGACTTTCAAGCAGTACAATTGTTTTCTTAACAATAGAATTTTATTGTTAACCTCCCTTCATTGTAGAAACAGTTTATTCCTATTCTTTATTTCTTACTTTTTAAACAGTTATTCATATGTGAATGGACCTTCCTTCTTATTTCCCAAGGGATTAATTTCTTGTTTTAAACAAGGATTTTTTGAAGCAATTTGTCAAAAGCTTTATGGAAATCCAGGTATAGAAAATCCTTTCCAAATGCTCACCACTTCCTTCACAGATACATACAATTTGTGAGTTCTAGAAAAGGCACACTGAATTTCCACACATCACATTACTCACACATTTATTCATTTCATTCTTAATCAGTTTATTATTGTTTCTTCTAATTGTCTGAAATAGGAGACTTACAATTGACAGTTTCCTGAATTCTCTTAGAACCCCTTTAAAAAACAGTTTTGCATCTGTGGTTTCAATTCTGTAGTGCTGAGGGCAATTCTAATGACAGCTCAGCTGCACAACTTAATAATTAGTTTGTCAATTCCATATTTCTTTTCACACTCTCAAAAAAAAGATAATTCTTCTAGTGACTACTTACTACTCATTTTGCTGATCTGTAATAAAAAAAAAAAAAACCATATATCTTCTACTCATTCCCACTTTTAAGACCATTTCCCAACTTGCCCCACAAAGAAAGCTGCAGTTAGGAGCTGCCTTAAGTTCCTCTGTAGTGAACACCGAGGCTAAGAATTCATTTAGCTTTTTCTACTTCCTTGAGGAGTTACTTTACATAAGCTCGTGATCATCTCTCTGACCTACAAACTCTCTTGACAGGCTCATTAATCCTGAGGTGTTTGAAAAAGGATTTATTAGGACGATTTATGCATTCAACTTTTTTTCCCCAAAACTTTTTTTTTTTAACTTGACCTCATACAGGTTTTAAATTTTACCTGGTTGGTGTGTTTGTACTTTTCTGTATTACTCAAATGTATGCAATTTCAGTACCTTGAAAGATTAAAAAAAGAAAAAAAAAAAAAAAAAGCAATGGCCCCTTCTACTCTGTCTTTATTTAAATGAAACCTTTTTTCATGGCTCATAATACCTGTACTCCCAATAAAGTGTTTTTCAACAACCTCTGACACCAGCAAACCTTTCCCCATTTTAACTGAATTTAAACAAACCGATTTTTTTTTTCCAAATACAGTTGCCATTTCTGCTAGTTAAACATTACCATAGTGGAGAAAAAGTATGTGTGTGCATGTCTTTTAGCAAAAACACCTCAAGGTCGCTATTGCAGAGTGAAGGCAATGGTCACCATATACTGCAACTACTGATAACATCGACAGAAGCCCAAAAGCAGGTCTCCCTCTTCGTTACCTAGGTTTGGGTCAAGGGCAGAAGAAACTTTGCAAGCAGGACTCATATTCCCACTGTTGGGCTGCTCCAGAGACGAAGGACTTGCGCTGTATGAAACAGATCTTGCAACAGGAGGAGGATTGATAACTGGAATGGCATAAAAGACAAACACAAAAAAATCAGGACATGGAACCCATTACGGTGCTCACTGAAGGACTGTCACAATGAGGGACTCAATTTCACACCCACCACCTGCCAAGTAACAGCTAACATTGTGCAACAGAACAATGCCGACAGTTTCTAAACTTCTACCTAACGAGGGACGGTGTTACTGCTGGATGACAGAGTTAGCTTTACTTCACTGCAAGTATCAGGCTTTATTGTTCTGCAGTGCTGAGCACGAGCTAAGAAAACAAAATTCCTTCACATACCTGCCAAGCCTGCTGGAGTTCAGCCTCACGAAAAGGCTTTTTGTAGGGGTCTATTGAAAAGCAAAATCTCATCATTCAGCTTCAGCTGTCCACTTTAACAGCGTTCAAAGACAAAACAAACTCAATAAAGGGAGAAGTTGTTGCACCAGTTAAGAGGATTAAACTATTACTTTAAAAAGCCACAGACTAACATCTCTCTCTCTAATTTTTTTTTTTTTTAAAACAACACTCATCCCAAATCATCCAGTTTTCATTTGTGTCAGGACTTTTGGCAGGCAGGTAGGGGGTTGAGGTGACTGCTCGTAGTCTGGACACCTGCAGTCTTTCTCTTTACGTGCCTTTATCCTGGTATCATCAACAGCAACAGCTCTTTTGTGCCATATTCATGTCGAGAATCCAGTGCTTAATAAGTGCACATTAAAGTGAAGCGCTGCAGAAATCACAGAATCATAGAATAGTTTGGGTTGGAAGGGACCTCTAAAGGTCATCTAGTCCAACCCCCCAGTGTACATGATAGAATGAACTCAGAGAGCAATGTGATTTTAGAGTTGCAATGAACTTGTGCCTAAGGCATAATTCACCAGTTCATGGTGCAGACCAGGAATTTCTCACAAAAAGAGCCTGTATCTGTCACAGTGGAATTTCCCTACTACTCTAGGAAATTCACTATCGGATAAAGTGCTGACATGATGGTTTTGTCAGCTGATAATCAACAATTGTTTCAAAATACTGAATTGTTACAAAATATCGAATATATGCCTCCAGTCTTCGCTTCCTAAAATACTGAAAATTGAAGTCAAACCCTGAGCTGCATAAATAGATTTTAAATACTTTTGAGCAGAAAGGAAGAGGAGAAGGGGAAAGAGAAAGAAAACCATCATTAATGTCTCCCTGCAATTTTAGGGATGACTTATACCTCAGTACCCTAACTGAGGAAAAGTGAATAAAGCTGCAGAATAGCCAATGAGGCACATGAATAACAAAGCAAGGAAAAGCTATACAAAACCAAGAAAATCAAAGGCATGTGTGCAAAGGCAATGGGACATCTGAAGTGGAAGGTCCCTACTTCCCTACTGCAAGGTCCCTACATCCCTGCTGCTAGGGAGTCGGAGGACTGGCCTGAGTCCTCATGCGAGGGGACCACTGTCCAGCAGGTGACCCAC
This sequence comes from Aptenodytes patagonicus, assembly GCF_965638725.1. Taxonomy (NCBI): domain Eukaryota; kingdom Metazoa; phylum Chordata; class Aves; order Sphenisciformes; family Spheniscidae; genus Aptenodytes; species Aptenodytes patagonicus. The sequence goes on from NC_134950.1 coordinate 130,618,861, forward strand.
CGCGGCCATTGGGTAACACTGACCATTCTCACTTGCCCACATTGAGCGCACTTGTGCCGCTTGAATACTCAGGCAATTTGCCTCAGCACCCAGCCTTCTCCATGGGCACCTTCAATTAGCTGGATTTCATCGTCAAAATGGGACCTTTATATGAGGAAGCACCAGAGAGTCAGACACCTGTGCTTACTCGAGGCAGACTGATTTCAGTATAGCCTGCTATTTATAAAGCTGCATATCTAAGTCTCGTTCCTTAGAATTCATCACTTGTACAGGTTTATCTTTATATTCAGGTGCTCCCTAACCCATCACTAAATGCAAATTACCTGTCTGGATTCCCAGCTGGCCAGTTCGGGAACTAGACACCATGAAATCCTGATCCCAAATGGGAGAATTCTGGCTGTACACTTCTTCTTCCAGCATCGACAGAAACCTAGGCACAAAACCAGGTGAAATATTAACTTAATAGGATCATTCAAAACAGATTCTTTTTCAGAATAAGCATTTGCAACTTTTTTTAATTTAAAAACATTTAATGATTCAGTAAGAAAATGCTGTTGGCCAATTCCTTTTAAAAAAAAAAAACAAAAAACAACACACACACAAAATCAGAAGCCAGAGTAGACATTAAGTATCTTAATTCAGTAGAGTGCTTTCACCTATGAAAATTTATCTTTGATAAATTGATAAACAGTTTATGCTTTTCAAAGTGGTAAAAGACGTTATTACTAACAGTAGGAGCAACAAATCCTGGCTCTACCCAGCTTTGGAAAGCTCATGTTGCTTTTCATTCCCCTGAGCACTAACCCACTCTAGCCCCAGACAGCAGCTCGCACAGCATCAGTGCCACTAGCTCTCCTGCAGGTTCAGTTCCTTTGTTGTTAGGAGGGACAGACTTTTAAAATATGGGCTAGAGAGCCAAGCCACCCTCAGAAAATACGGATATTTTTCAAGTGATGCACTATTTTAACAGGAAGCATACAATGAATGATCCTATCACCACCTCCACCCTTAACCGCCAGTAAAATGTTTGAAATTAAGGACTGTCAAAGTTGAGCATGTTTCGAGACAAGTCATTCTCCCACATACGCCAATACGTGATTATTGTTGTTTAATTGTGAGAGATTGGCATCAATATTCCAGTACTGGAACAGGAAGTCAATATGAAATTCATGAGTTTAGGACTCACTGATGCACCTTTATATTAACTACTCTCCTCTTTGTCAAATGAACACAACTCTTCTGGGGGTGGGATGACTAATTTGTTCCCTATTACAATGTTGAATTAAACTGAAATTCTTAGGTGTATACCAACTCCAGTACAACACTCCCTTTTTTACTGCTCCATCACTAAAGCAGAAGCGAGCATGTTTTTGGAGATCTGGACCTATGTTGCTTCCAAGGACTACAGAAAAAGAAAGTAAGCGACCAACAATACCTGCTAATAGGCAATAAGCACAATCCCCCAGCAAGATGAATAATCCTTTTTATAAAGTAAAGCCCTAGGACAAAGCAAAACAAGCGGTTGTGTACATAAAATACACTAGTTCAAGCTATGGCAGAAAAGAAAGCTGCGGTATCTACTTGTTACTGAATAAAAGGAGAAATGATTTTAAGCTGCAGGTAATTTTTCCATTTCCACGCCAAAGTTGCATACTACTGGTTAGCCTTGAATGCAGGCACATTGCGACCCCTTACTTTGGAAAATGGGTGAGGATTAGTGTTCGTTTCTCTTGAGGAAGTTTGTCTTTTTCTTGCCTGGCCTGCTCCAGCAATTGCCGTCTCATTACAGTAAAAACGGAGCGAAGCAATGTCCTACCGAAAACCTGGGTGGTTTCATACCGAGGTAGGCTGTCACAGAACTGAGGGACATTGCAATAACAAAGCCACCTGTAAAGGGGAAAAAAGCCAGATAACTATCACCATCTAACATATGAATTAATGCAATAAAACCACTATCCACATCATTTATAATGCAGCTGAGAGCTGTATGACCGTATAAATCAGTTCCACATCAAGTCTGGACAGAGTTAAGCAGCATTTATATTGCCCAGCTTTTTTAAAGAAATGACAGCCAAGTACTTTTAAGTCTCCATATATTCTTTTTCTCTGCAGTCTAGTTTCCATAAAGTGCTCTTGTTCCAGACAGTAATCATAGATCACATAAAACTCGTGTTGATGTCAGGGATTCTCTCCACAGCTCATTCGTTCAGCCTCCCACGTCTCCTCACTGCGACTCCAAAGACCCTTAGCCTGGCCCGTTTTCCCCTCTTTAAACTTCTGCATTTCCCCACATAGACACAAAAGGGGCGACACTTCTATCTCCACCCCAATCCGACTGGACTCCCACCCTGCTCTCCCACCAGCTGGCTTCTTCCCATTACACCCTGACTCAATACTCTTTCATTTACCAGTAACTCCCTCTGTAATGTGTTTTGCACTAAGAAGTACATATGAAAATATAGCATGTCGTGTTACTCTTCTTGGAAAAGGGGTCATGGTACTGAAGAGGTAGATCAGGAGTACACTGACTATGTAGGTCATGATATCTGTTAATTTTATAAACAAGATTTCAGTATCTGCGTGTAAATGAACAGTCGATGGTATCTGTAGCTTTAACAGAATCAGACCACAACCATTATGAAAGCTCCAACAATTAAAAAAAAAGAAAAAAGTTAAGAATTGGATGCAAACAGGCTGCGCTGGATCCTGCACTGGTTTTCTCATCCAGACCCAAAGTACAGCCTGTCTCAAAACGCTCTCCCAAACTCTCGTGTCTCAATCTTTGCAAACACAGGAGTTGCAAAAGAGTTGTCAGATGCAGATGTTCACAGACCTCTACTCCCTGTTCTTGGCTGATAAAAGCACATCTCTCAAAACAAAAGGATGTGTGTGAAACTCTGATATAGTTTCACTCAAATCATCAGGTTTTCAAATGAAGTTGGTGACCGCAAGAATTCACGAGGTGCACCCATGGCAGACAGCGGCTTCCTCAGCACCCCGAGCAGTGCCTCAAACGCCGCGGAGGGGAGAAGCTCACACTGACAGGTTAGATCAGACAGAAAGAGTCAGCGCTTTGGGTCGGCGGAGCCTTAGGGACTGCAGGCCGCAAGGTTTGAGAAACAGCAAGTGACAAAATGATTAACAATAAAAGTTGACTCCAACCAACCCCGGCTATCTGACATCTTTATCGCAAACAAACGGAGGGCAAAGACACACCAAACATGGTCTGAGGAGCCCCGTGGATTATCAGTAACTGTCCTTTACGCCAGGTAGCTATTTGAGGTGACAGGTCATCTGAAGAGCATGCCGGGCGGGCATAGACACAGCACAGTCTGCAGTATCACCAGCCACAGTCTCAACTCACACCAGGATTTGCTGTTCTCTTCCACGGAGCTGTTTTTCAGAGGAAAGGCCGCCAGAAGAGTGGCCAGAAGGCAGTGCTCATCCTCAGCCAGGAAAAATGTCCCTGGCCGCTCCTGGGAACAGGTGTGCTGACAGAGACGTTGGCTAACCGCTGCCTGCGCTCACAGACGGCACGTTAGCTGCTGCCTGCACCGGCAGGAACCTTGACTGCTGGCGCTGTGCTAACTGAAAAAGGTGTGGCACTACTGTTATGGGAAAAGCAAAATTAAGAGAGACCCAGCTTTTTATCCTAGCTCTTCTGCCCCCAGTGACTAAGTTATTCCTCTAAATTCTGACAACCTATTTAAAGGTCATAACAAGAGCTATCATTTTAAGGAACCTAATAGTGTCTCCTCACCATTTAGTATTCAAGCACTTACAAAATTATTTTTATTTTTCAAATCTTCCATGATTTGATTTCAAACTGTGATGCTCTGCAATGCTTAATGTTACTTTCTTTTTTTTTTTTTTAAGTTGAATAACAACTTGCCTGAATTTTTAGTATGGATCTTACACGAGGCTCATATCTTAAGACTGAGAGCAACTTTGCAAACACAGGACGTGCCAAATCATTGTTAGGTACAGATGTTCGCGAGCTCTACTCCCTGTTCTCGGCTGATAAAGCGCACGTCTCAAAACACAAGCATGCGTGTAAAACTGATACAGTCTCACTAAAATCGTCAGGTTTTCATATAAGCTCCATGACTGCAAAAATTCACAAGGTGCTCCTATGGCGTACAGGTACTGGTGTATTCCTGAAGTGTGTACGTGCCATATTTGTAAGCAAGACTTGTAACAATCAAAGGCAGCGTTACCTTGTGTAATTCACTTTATACCCCGCAATATCATCATTGGGTGATCTTAGTCGTCGCTGCGAAGGTGTCTCCAGGTGCCAGTAGTTAATGCGGTTCAGAAACATTTTAGCCAGTTCCACTATCGTTTGCCTTTCCTTCGAGGGTAAGTGGCTAAATTTGTACTGCACAAAATTATTCACACCCTTAAAACAGAAGAAAATTATGTTTAATTATTTAGCCATAATTTTTGTAGAAGTGTCCTTGAACATTCCTCACTTTATGTTTATTAACCCTGAACTTGCATTACATGGGAAAGAAAACAAATACCGGAGACCATGAACTCCTTGCTCAGCTACTCGTGCAGCTGCCACAAGCTGGTTCCCCTGTACACAGCAGCAGGTACATCCAGATGTTTTTATTCTATCTACCTCCAGCAGCTGACTTACAGGGAGAGAAGGAAAATTCTTTATTTTCCCTTGCTTCGCAAAGTAAAATACTTTGTCAGGGAACAGAGAAAGATCCAGTAGGCTTTCTTCTACATGCTCACATATGCACAATTTTGCTGATAACCATGCTGCATTATTTATTTCCTCTGTAAATCAAGTATCACCTATAAACTTCTCCAGCTACTTTTCAATATTAGACTAGGGCTTGTGGACTTCTAGTTAACTTTGTGTCTACACATCATATTATTTCTTCAGGAAGTGCCAGTATTTCACAAGTATGTCCCGTCATTGCACTTTGTATACTGTCCACTTTAAAAAAAACTACTGAAGATAGTTAAAATGTGTGACTAAAAGTGCTGCTCTATATATATATAAAATAAATCAATTATAATACTGCTGCTTAGCAAATAATTTTGTGTGATTTGAGTTGCTGAACTGCTAAAACAGAGTTGAAAATATCGGTCTATTTTAAGGGAAATTTTTTTCAAAATAAACTGTAAGAAGAATTACCCTTTCATCTCTACGCTTTACTTTATTAAGCAAATTGAACAGTATGAAGAATGTGACAAAAAATTATATTCTACAAAACCTTTTTAACAGTGTATTTTAAGGTCTAGGAGTGTATGGAGATTACATACACTTATTCTTTGTTTATACTCAAACTAAAGGAGAACTTAAGGTGAAGACTTCCCCGAAATTCAGCAATAAAATGCTTTGATTTCCCTAAATTATAAGAAGTGAGAGTTGCAAGGAAATAATTACTACACATAACAGTCTTCACATTTAAAATATCCTGTTTAACAATAGAGCATCCATTCATCCACTGATGGGAAAACATCGAGCTCCTGTTTCAGCGAGGTATGTGAGCCTCTGTATAGTCTCACTGGAGCTAATGGGCCCACTTGTGTGCCAAAAGTGCATTCTCAGGAGCTTAACCAAAATCTGAATTTGTCATATGTTCTTTATCCACTGAGAGTTACAAAAGCCTCAGTTATTCTTCGGTTTCGGCTTTGTTTTTTGTTGTGTACCCTTTGAAAGAGAAGGCTATGATCTCACTGAATTGGACTGTAACGTTTTCATCGATTTGCAGAAGACGTGTCATTTTAATATTGGATTTCAAAACTTCAACAGCATTTTTCATCACTTGAAACAAAGAAAGATTAGAACTGCCACACATAAAAGTAGTATTTTAAGTTCCTTCTCTAAAACCACGAAAAAGTCAGTTTCATTAAAGCATAAGATGAATGATGAGAGAAGTCAAATAATGTAACTATTGTACCAACACTAAAGGAGAAGCAGCAGCAGAAGTCTTCTACAGTCCCCTGCTTTGTCCTAAGTAATATACAGAAACAGCTGCAAACTGCCTAAAATGCCATGTTTTCAAAACCAGTGCCTACCTTCACAAAAAAAAAAAAGAAAAAAGCAAAACCTAAAACAAACAAACAAACCCCAAAAACCTCCACCAAATCAAAAAATCCCACACCAACCAAACCCACATGTTGACTGTTTACCTGTTCAATGCTAGGTTTCTCAAATGGGGGACTTTCCAAAGATCCTTCTACTACAGGTTTTCCCATCTGTAAAATGCACTTCCTCAAAAGCTGTTAAAAATATATAAATTTTTTACAATTAGCATATTTGCATACATAGGGTCAATGGAAGTCACAGGCGCACAACACACTGCCAGCAGTGTTGAAAAATCTCCTGGCTATATATCTGCTTGTTTAGTCATCTAAATTTATAGCTACTAAACTTCACTGTGAATTCACCTTCTTTGAAATGCATATAAGAGAATTCTCTGAGCAAATGTAGGCAGCTAAGTTAGCATTTATGTCAACTGACTTTTCCCGATGTGTAAGCGAAGACGGCAAGGCTTGCAGGTTGCAGAGTTTATGGATGGGACTCAGGGTCAGAATCACCTGGGTGACTTTTTGAGTAAGATACAGCACATTGCAAGTGCCACAACATCTAGCACATAGTTAGCCGCTAGAGCATCACACTAGAGAAAAAAAGTCTCACCAGATAAAGTCAATACATGCATGAGGGGCAGTGAAATTGGCTTACGTGTGAGAGAGTGAAAAACCTGAGAAGATACTACACAAGTTCAGCTTACTTTGAACAGGTAGAAATAAACTTGCTTGGTGTCCGCATCTTCTTCTTTGTGGACACAGGTGAACAGATACTCCACATCCAATACAATCCCCAGGAGCCTATTCATTTCTTCTTCAGACACATTCTCCAGGTGAGAAACATGAGTAGCTAAATGAAATAAAAAACCAAACTTGTAAAAAGCCTACTGAGAGAACCGATAGCACAAGTATTCCCCAGGATATCTCAAACTAAGCCCTAATGGTAAAGGCACTGATCCTGTAATAACCTATTTAAACAGAACGTCTTATCAGAGGTGACTGAAATATATGTCACATCGGAGCAATTCGTAAAGGTGTTCCAGGGGTCGTAATTCCCACAGCAGAGGAACGATGGCTGGTTGGAATCACAGTATCTGTTAACACTTAAAACAGACCACACAAGTCCTGTTGCAATATATATGTTTATATAAGTTGCAATATATAAATAACTACATATATTTTTGTCCAAGAGCTATGCTTTTCAGACAAAGTTTCTTGACTAAAGAAAATAAATCCATAATTCCCATAAATTAGGTAATCCAGTTGTTGATACAAGTAGCACCTTATTCCATGAAGATTTAAAAAAAAAAAAAAAAGCTCCATAAATAGGCTTTTTGTTTTAAACCGGACATTACTGGCTAAGTGTCATACTTTCATATCATGTAAATTCAAACTATGCTTTGTGCACGCTATATTAACAAAGCTTCTGCAGATTGTACATGCTCATTTCTTCGGAAGTTTACAAAAAAGCATCTTTCAACATATCATAATTTCCAAGTGACAAACTCCCTTTTATCATCTCCAAAGGTAAGTACAGTTCCACATTTGTAATTTTCAAAAGCTTGAGGTTTATACATGTGAAGCGGGACACTCATTTCAAGCTGGTTTGAACAACTGGCCCCAGGAAGAGAGAAGGCAATTTAAAACAAAAAGTCAGTTCCCAGAAAGAAGATATTTGCATTACAAAAAGCAATGACCTTTGCTGACTCCAGGCCAACGTACATGGTATGCATATCGTTTCCTCTGAAAGGAGAAGAAAATATCCTCTACAAGAAAAGGAGAAGTATTTAAAAGGTTGGGCATATTAGGGTTTACATATTTTAATAACTTGTATCAATATTTATTTCTTAGATAATTATTGTATTATCTTAGATATGCCAATGTGATTAGGACTGGTAAGAAATTTTCAGCATAAATCTGATTCCTTAAGGGGAGAGGAACTGGGGAGAAACAACACTTGACCTGAAAACATTCATGTTTATTGGCCACTGAGCAAAGATGGTTTGTTTTGGAAAGTTTGGTATGACACCTGCCAAAATGTTTAAATTCAATAAATTTGTGCAGCTTCAAGTAAAAAGGACACCATGGCTCAGAACGTTAAAAAGACGCCAGCAATCGTTTCCACTTAAATGAACATTTATAATATAGTGTCTTAAGTTCTGAGCACACGCTCAGAACTGAAAAGGGAATGGTCATCATGGGCTTTCTTTAAGGACAAATATTCAGCAACCTGGGTAGAATAAAACTATTTAATTTCTGTCCTTGAGCCAGATATGAAGGTTTAATATTCCCAGTTGTCTGTTCTGATCTTGTAGAAGTAATACATTCCCCTCCTAGATGAGCATTGCATTAGAAATCGATAACATACTAAAGAAACCTTGCATTCAACTAACAAATGAATAAAACATCAGCATAAGAAGCCATTTCCACACAGTTTCCATAACAATACTGAAAGTTACCTCGACTACTTAGTGGCCATATTTAAACATTTTATTAAACTAGAGAATTATTACCCATACGGTGAATCTAAAAGTAATATAAGCATATTACCAGCATGTATTTACTACCGGTTACCATTTACGATAGAGTCACCAACGTTTGTACATCAGTCCAACAAACGATCTTTCTTCGGCTGTTCACAGCCCATTCACAAATTCTTGCAGCCATTAGTAAATGTTTTATTAAAATCAAAGCTTTTTGATTTGATTTGATGGCATCAAATACTGAGTTACTCTTGACTATAGAGTTACACAGTCCCACCCATCTGCATTGCCCAACTGGTACATCCTTCCGCAGCTGCTGTTATGGTTGCAAAATAATAAATTTAAAAAAAAATGAATCACAAGTATAGCTTGCTACTGCATACAGAAGAAGCAAGCAAGCAGAAAGAGCAAGGCCAATGCAATGATATGAGGACCCAAAAAAAAGCAAGCTAATTATTTTAGTTGTGCAACTTCAATAAGCAAGTACTTGAGCGTATGAATTAGGAGCGGTTAGAAAACAGACTCATAAGGAATGTGGCCACAGTCTATCTCAAAATCAGTGTGTACATAAAAACACTAGTAATGTATACAGGACAGGCAAACCAAGCAATAACCAAATACGCTATGTGAAGGTGCATAGCAGGAACCGAAGACAGTGCTGGGAGAAAAAAAGAGAGCCCGAGTGTGTACACAGTGTACTAACGCATTAATTAACGAGTTTTAAAAGTGCACTAGACTCAAGACCGAAAATGTTTACCAACAGGAAAACACACCCTGTAACACAGGAGAAACCAGTTAAATATAAAAGAGGAAAGAGCCTCTGACTACGTAACACCTGGTCTTGAGGCTGGTGGAGAGTGAATTCTCCCGGCATACAATTCAGTCACCACTTCCCAGTGTTATGGTAGTGACCCACTATATCACCCAAATAAAATAAATATTCATTAAAAGCCCAGTACAGAGCCAAGCTGTGGGGCTGAGCCACAAATAGAAGAATACAAGTTGTAGGTAAGTAGACAGAAATAAGCTCGATAAGGTAATACGTACCACCAAACAGATTTATGCACCAAAAACTGCACTGGCTTGAAGATTGAACCATAGCCCCAAAAAGAGATTTCTCAAGCAAGACTAATGCCTAGGATTACCTTTAGAAGAAAGTAATAAATAAAAAAAAAGGCAAAAAACTCAAACATCCTACATTTTACATCAGGTATGGCTTTAACCAGTACAGGAATTTCTACATTGTTATTTCAACGGCTCTCAGAGGAAGAGAAAATGCAGCGCAGATGATAATCTGAAGCCTGCCCATCTTGTGGTCAGTCTGGTTTTAAAGGCATTCAGCAGGAACACACTAATTTAGAGGAGATGAATAGGAAAATTATCTTGGAAAACAGTGCTGAGAGACATATTTTTGCCGGTAGTATGAGGAAGCAGACAGCAACTCATTTCAGTTATTTCAAATGAAACATCATCCTCATTAGCTGCAGCCGGCAGAATAAGAAACTTTACCTTTTCTAAAACAGCAATAAATAAAAATACAGTTTGTTCCATAAGGTACATTTCACTAGTACTGGTTTTCCCTGGTTCCCTAGCTAATGAGCAATCTAAGATTTTTTAATAGACCAAAAACAGTCTCAGCCTTTGAAGAGCTGAGTTTTTCTACAAAATACGTAGTCATCCACAAATTCTGCTGAAGAACAGGGAACTGACAGACACAATACCTCATAAGAATTAAAAAAAAAGAAAGAAAAACCTCTTCCTTCAAAGGCTAGGAATGAAAGGGACGGGTAACACAAGCTACCCTAACTGCAAAACCAAAAGCAGCACAGAGAAGCTGCGTGATGAAAGGTTGAAACTAACTTGGCTAAAGCAACCGAACTTTCTGTGATACTATGCATTTGTTAATCTTCTCCTGCAAGCAAACCCAGAGATAAAAAAAAGTATTCCACACAAAATCCAATATTATTTTCAAAAGTAAAAAAAAAAAAAAAAAAATCCATTGTGAAGGTTTTAGATTTCCTTTTTCTTATTTCACTGTCCTAAGTTTCGGACATCAACAAAAATTAAATAGCAACCACTTCTTTTCAATTAGTTCTGAATTTTATTTTAGCTCAATTTTTGTTCAATATTTGCTAATGTATACAGAAAAAGTCATCAGCTTTTATTTTGGATAAGCACAAATTCTTAAAAAAAATAATACAGTGATTCACCACTCTTTTTCAGGCTATGTGGGTAACAAATCAATCTGGAAGAAAAAAAAAAACAACCCCAAAGCCCCACAACAGTATTTAAAAGTGGATTTTAAGCAGTTGCTTCAAAGATACGCAAGCTGTCTGCACAGCAACTTAGACAATGCTAAGATGTACAACCCCAGTACTATTTTCTGTGACACGGAAAAGGCACAGTTCTTTTTGTAGGCAAGAGTACCTGCTTTAGCAATGTTCAAGAATATTTTATAGTTTATTCTGTAGTAAGAAAACATAATACAGCCTACAGGAGAGAGTCACTCACGTTGTAACTAAGGCAGCTGACAGATAAAACACTGTGAGGCTAATGCATATGTTACACAAAGTATTAGAATTGTTATGGGTAGCTTACAAGTGCTTTTGCATTTTAACAATTTAAGATGTCTGGGTTGTTAGAAGCTGGACCTTAGTCCAATTTATTCAAAACTCATTTTAGGATATTTCCGACATATTTTAATCTAAGTTGATCGACATTTATGTCCAGTCGTAACCCCCATTTCTAGGTCTTGGCATGGCATGTTGACTCTCGCCTTGCAAGAGTGGAGACTTCTGGGTATAAGCACGTGGATTGCAGGAGAAAGGCAAAAGCTTACCCAGCGCGTGGCTGCAGCTGCGGCAGGGTTCAGCGAGGCTGACAACCGCGTGCTGCAGCTCTGCCCGGGGGGGCGTGGGCGGCGGGTTGGGGTTCTTCCAGCCATTGCATTTACAGGATTCCTCAGCCTGAAATCAAAGCAAAGGGGTATCAATCAACAGCGTAAAAAACCAGGAACTTGCTGAAACGGCGTTATTTCAAAAGCAATAAAAAGTAACATTATTAATTTCAAAGTTGTTTTTGTTTTGTTTCGATGTTTGGGGGGGGGGGGGGATTTTGAGGGTGTTTTGCTGTTGTTGTTGCTTTGTTTTTGGGTTTTTATCTGTACCACACAGCTAGACTTTATTTTGTAGAAATAATCAGAAACAGAATAGCAGCCCAAACAGAGAGATTAACAAGGTTCCGGTAAGCAAACTGTGCTCGGAAAAATACATATGCAAACTCTGGCTAATTCCTTTACAGAAAGCCTTCACTCTAGCTCCTATATGAAAGAAGTATTCAGACATTTACTGGTATATCGACAAGTACAGATCCTGCCACCGAGACAGTTTTAATGATTTAAACACAAACAGGTTATCTAACAGGCAACATGTTTATCACTGCCTTATCAGCTATACCGGCAACAAGGAATCAAGCAACTAAAACCAAGCCCATGACAACCCAAGCAGGGTTAACCAAGTACTGAAATAAGCAAACAATAACTGCACTATTGGAGAATGCTGTCTCAAGCAAGGCTTGGCCACAAAAGCAACGGATGCCAAAGACAGTGACGCTACCAGTGAAACCTGCTGCTTACCCTGGAAAGTTTATTTACGCTCAGGGACTGCAAAACACCACCGACAGACTGCAGCTAAAAGGGGTGACCATGAAGGGGAGAGGTTGTGAATAGGGTAATCGTGTTTCAAATCATTCAGAAGTTCAAAGTCCTGATTCTAGTTACCCAAAGAGCAGCTTTATAGGAGGGGATTTCCTTCTGCATATCCAAAAGATCTTAGTTATTTTGATGGTAAAGTTCTTCTAACAGCATTCATATCCCCATGCGGAGATCTAATCAGAAGAAAAGTGTGCTTTTCTACTGTTCAGAGATATCTGTGCACTGGCCTGTAACAAGATGCTCATGAATTTGCAGTGCCAAGACCTCACTGAGGAAAGTGTGCCAACTGCTGCATAATATTGATGACTGAAACAACCTTCGTAGGAAAAATTGTGATGTTAATATATCCAGCACTAATGTGTCATTTTTCAAAACTCGTTCTGAATATATTTAATGCAATCTATTTCAGGAACCTATTTCATTTTCCTTTTGTTTCCAAATCTCACCTTACCTAAGGAAGAAGCACCCAGGAGAAGCAGAAAGGATCACAGCTTGACAGCTCCTAAGACTGACAGCTTTGTAGATTGATGGTAAATTGTTATTCCAAACTAATTTCAGTATTCAGCAACCTGAGCACCAAGAAAACTGCTGCCTGCAGTTTGCTGAGCACCACATGATGTTTTTACCATTTCTAATGCTTAAGTCTTTATCCGGCTGGGCTCCTGGCCCCAGGTGCCATGGCCTCTGCCTGCACCCAGGGTGGTCTGGCAGGTTCGAAGGGGTGTGAGTGGTGTTTTCAGCAGCTGGAGCCACCAGGATGACTCAGAAATCCACCTGCAAGTGCCCAGCAAAACCACTTCCACATACTTCCCTTGGAAGGGGGAGAACCTGCATCACCTGAACCCCCTGGCTCTCCAAATTCACTGCATGGGTGCAGGCTGCCTGCCACGCCATGTATTTATTATGTGGCATCAGGGAGGTTTCAGTATGAAATGTGGGGAAGATTAAAACTTTTTTTTTTTTTTTTTTTTAAGTCTCACAAAATGCAATCTGGATGGATTTATGGTGAATTTTATGTTATTTTTCTATCATGTTTTCTATGAGTAATATGATTGGCAGAGAAGCGAAGAAGGCCCGGTGTTATTTTACAGCAGAAACCGTCTCTTACAGTTTCACAGGCACTGAGCCAGTTTTACTTTTGTTTGTTATCCAGACCTACAGGACCTCTCTAAAGTCTAATGACTAGAAAGAGAGATCAGTGATTGAGTGACACCTGCGAACCAAGGATTGCCCTGGTGTGGGGCTCTGGACACCTGTGAGATAATGTGAAACCACACTTTCAATTAGAATCTCCAGCTAAACAAAACCAATGCCAAATAAGCTATCCACATTTGCTCTGTGGGAGAGGCAACATCGCCATGGAAGTTTTTGCAGTTAAGACAAGGATAGAGAAACCGTCACAGAAAAAACTGTCAGAAAATGAGATTACTGCCAAAGAAAATTCGAGAGACAATCGTAAAGAAGTTCTCAAACAAAAATTGGTTGGATATTATTTTAGGGAAGTAAGATTTGATCCTTCCCATGCAGCTGTCCGGACGAGAATGTTCAACCCTGTAAATTACTGACATAATATCATGCTGCTCATTAATTGCCTTAAATCATACCACAATGAAACATGTCCAAAAAAACCCCCTCAAACGAGGCACAAGCTTTTTGAGAATTTTTTCTCCAAGTGGAAGCAGTATTTCACAGAAGCTCACCACACAATGTTTACTATCAAGCCTAAAAACTATAAACAGTGAGTAACTACACAAACTTTAGTGCCACACAATAATTAACAGCAAAGATGCAAACAAACAGATGTACAAATCGTGATAACAGCTCAGTTAAACTGCCAAAAATAAATATCAACCCACCCACAGAAGAATAAAAACAGTGTGTTCAACGGCAGATTTTTTTCTGCCCTCGGTATATTTCCTCGCCAGATCTTTTTGAAGCAGATGTTAATTTGTATTGTTCAAATTATTCCAGAGACCTTTCTCAAACAACTACTAGGGTTGGTTTTTTCGTTAATCTCTCTATAAAACACCAGAATCAGCATAAATGTTCTGTTAACCAAGGGGAAACACAACCTGAAAAGTTCCTCTTTAAAACTAAGCTCTCATTGTAGATGTTGACAGTGCAAGTATTTTGCAGTGAATACGCAATGTGCATTCCTCAATGGCTTAAATTGCTGAGTTGTTTTAAGTCTTCCACAGCGTTTTGTTCATTCAATCCTTTCTTTGACTATCTTCAGCTTTTTCCTTTCTTTCTTCCTTTTTTAAAAATGTCACTCATCTGCTTTTCATTAGAAAATAAAGTATGACTTCACCTCCGCAAAAACTTAAGATCAAAACAGTTTTGAGTGGAGGAAGGAAAAGAAGCATTTGAACTAGTACATCCAGTCCTTGGAGCCTTGTTTTCTGGGACATCTGCAGAGCTTTGATAAAGCCACTGGAGAAAGCTGGGGACTTCTGCCTTACTGAAGGCAGAAGTAATGACTGTTGTCTTTGCAGGCCCAGGGATCACGAACACTGCATCTTCATTGGCGGTTTTTAGTAAAATCGGATGAGTGCAGTATAACAAAGCGCAACAATTACACACTGTTGCCTGCCCCCCCAGTAAAAAACAGTGCAGAAATTATGTACATTTTGCACTCTACAATATAATTTCAATAATTTTTTGACCCCTTCCATTTTCGGTGGAGCATTACAGTGTGGGAAATCAAACTGTCCGGTAGCTCTGGGCAGTGGAAACTGCAACTCTGGACAAACTAAAGTTACTGTTTCCTTTAAAATACTGAATATACTGATAGCAGGTCAAAAATGGACAATGAAAAAATACAGCACATTTTAACACACGTTGTTAGCATTTTTATTTAAAAAGGAAGCACCCGAAAGTTACAACATTGCACATCTCAGCCCCTTTTAAGCGGGTTTCAGGTATCTAAATAATAATGAATAAATGAAGAATGTTACAGTAACTTATGGACTAAAACATTCCTCCCCTTTTCGGGTAATGAAATGAGCGTAAGAACTGCAAACTTCAAACTAACTTAATTACAAAGTAAAAGACCCCAAAAGTCTTAAAACTGGGTTTCAAAACAGCTGTTTTGCTGGGCTCTTTCCAGCTCAAAATCATACAGGTTGCCCTGCCTGGTAACTGAGACGCAAAGCAGACTCAACAGATTACGTATACACAACATTACAGATCTTCCTATTTCCAGCAAGTATAATTACTCTAGAAAAAACATTCTTCCTCCCAACACAAAAGCCGTGTAAAATACCCTGTAAGTTTTCTCCTGCAAGCAATAACCTCAAATTGATGCTTTTAACAAAGAACATCACACAAACCATAACAAATACGTTGATGAATTTAAAATACATATTTTTCCTGTCCCGTACCCAGCAACCAGACAGTTAGACACTGCTTCAAGAGCTACTCATACCTATCAGGAAATTAGCTGACCCATTTGTGTTTAACAATACAAAATAATCAGTTCAATGTTCAGCTCAAAGGATATGCTCTTCATTTGTTGATCAATCCAAGTATTTTATTCCCTGTATCTTCCAGTTTCACTTACAGAATAGATGTAGGCTACCATATAAAGCTTTTATTAATAATAGGGGCCCAATTCCCACCTTGTAAAGTTAATGGTAGATTTCCTATTTAATTTAAGGGAAGATGCTTTAATTGGGCCTGTAAAACACTGTAAAATAGATTCACCGCACTATGAAAATGATCGTAAGAAAGCTTTAAATGTCTCGTATGTCTCCTATACACTTCTGCAGAAAACAACTTTAATAATTTCCAGTTGAGCTTCAAGGAGCTGTACTCACACCGTACAGAGTCCAGCAGTAATACAGCCAAGTCTGCCTCATCTTAATCTGCCTTATAAAATTCAGGAAAAAAAAAAAATTCATTACGGAAACGGTGGTACATATTTACCCTATGAACTATTTTTTATGTGTAGGAGCAGGAAAACTCCATAGAGGTCACTCCAGGATGAGAAGTGGGAAGAAGTGCCTCTACCAAGGGTCACTTCCAGCTGGTCTGGAACCCCGGGACCCAGATTTTACTTCAACCTCTGCCACCCACTCACCTGCCGCAGGGCCTTGGCCAAGTCATCTCATCATAACCCTTCTCACTCTCTGTCCATTTTGTTTATCTAAAGCACAAGGTCTTTCTTCAAGGAGGTATTATTCCCTGCTACTTGTGCAAATGCCTTAGGCTATTGGGCTCTAATTATATTTATAAGCATCCAGGTATTACTGTAAGATACAGATAATGAGAAATAACCAGTTTTACAGAAAACTTAGTGTACTAAAATAGTACACATTTCAACTTGTTTATAAGAAAAACTCCCGGTGAGACTGGAGAGAGGGTTGTATTTTCACATACTGTAAACCAATAGGGAAAAAAAGCCGACGAGACTTCCTCCTACATCTTCATTAAATATATTTATGTGTGTAAGTCACACAGTGCTGCTTTTATATAAAAGTGTTGCAAGCTCGCATGCCTAATGCTCAATTTCACACTGGACAAAACCAAAACGATGTATGCAGCCATTCATATGTGCACAGATATAGCAAGTGCCAAATACAAAACCTCACACAGCATACAGCACTACTGTGCACTTCCAAAAGTCATGAAAACTGTGCTGACTTCTAATATATATCTTATTGTTCAGAACGTGCTCCCCCCCCCCCAGGTATTTAAGAAGGTTGCTTTTTGGGTTTGTTTGGTTGGTTTTTTTATACAGAAAAGCCTGTTCTCTCCCTTCCACCCCGACCTTTTCTCACAGGGGGAAAAAGTCAAGCAGAACAGCTCAACAGCTACAACTCTCCTGTCCCAGTTCTGTATCAGGAAAAAGAAACAAACCCCACATTTCTTTAGCCTGGGCAGCAGCTCCCTAAACTTCACTCTCATTCTGCTCAGAACACATGCAACACTGAAGATGTCTTTGTCCATGTTTCCCGTGAAGAAAAGGGATCGCTGAAGAAGGACCAGTAGGTCCCTGGTCCCTACCCCAGAGCAGCAACTTCCACCCTTTTCTGCTCGGCATTTCTGCTGTCGCCAGTGAGACTCACCCTCTACACGGCCACCAACCTCTCCATCTTCTTGTGTTGCTGCTCTTCATCCCTAGCGAACACACGCTTCCCTGCCTCTGCTACTCCCAGCATCTCTGAGGTTAAGTTCCTAATAAATTCTGCGTGCTGAATTTTGCGATGAATTTTACGTGGGAGAAGGTGATCGACTCTAAGGATGCCATTACATATTTTCTGCACTCCAACCCGTACAGCTCTATGTAGATTTACACAAGATTCACACATGGCCACTACTTGAATGAATATCCCCTTCGGAGATGGTTTGAGTGTTTGCCGTCTCTCACTCTTGCACTCACACACAGAAATGCAAAATAAATGGAAAAGAAGTTGCAACCCAAAGTAAGAAAAAGTTCAAAGTTACGCTTTACACTGCTACAGTTTCTTGCAAACCAGTAATGTTACAAGCCAAGCAGTGTCGTTTTGGAGCACCTGCCAGGTGTTCAGGAAGACAAATAACACATTCTTCCACCCTGCTCCATCCTTCCCCCTTTATCCCACAGGAGAAGCCGCTTGATTAGTTGACAATGAGCTTCCCGTCTGCCTACTTGCTTCTGTTTTGAGACTTGAAAGAAAGCTGCCTGCCGCTGAATTACTGAAGACAAGTGAAATAGCAAAGGTAGGTTTTGCATTTTAATCTGACCACAGAGCAGCGTTTAGTGCTGTGGCTGTGCCTAGATCCTGGCGGGAGGAAGAGGCCCTGGGGTGCCCCCGGCCATGGGTCCCACTCCAACCCATCGCTGGAGTGCCAATGGGGCGTGCACCCAGGACTTCTCACAGAAGAGGGCCAGCAAGGACACCCCAGCAGAGCACCGGCAGTACGAGCTGTCACCGCACTGTACCCCACCACGTGCCCTCCTCCCCTCCCAACTGGCACTTGTCTCCCTTCCAACAAAGCACCTGTGGCAGTACACATGTGGGCCTGGTGAGTCCCCAAAAAAACAAAGGGTTTGGGAGGAGACAAGGCTGCCTGCACTTCTTCACAGCACAGCTGCCTCTGTGAGGCAAAGCACCTCAGGAGAAGGCTTTTGCCCTCAGAAAGATCATCTGGAGGTACACCAGGGGAAGCAAAAATAACCGACCAGGGAAGAAAAAAGCAATTCACACACACGCACGCTCCTAACAGCCCGTGAAAATCTTACCCACCCCACAACCAGCTTCATTTAACAGCAGATCTTGGTAACATTAAAATATGGGGGTGCAAAGGGGACTCAGCGCTGGGAAAGCTTCAAACCATGCCACCCAGCCTGCAGTGAAGGCTGCAAGTTTCAAGTACACTAGCCGCTCTTTTAACTTACTGACACCGGAGTAATTTTGCAATGTCCCACATACGCACCAAAGCTGAAGCGGAGGTGTCTGCACATTTGGAAACAGGTAAGAAATTGAAATGCGTGTGGCTTCCTTCATTTGCCCTCACATGACAGCATTGCACCATGCCTTCAGCATACAGTTAAAGCTCCTCACACCACCAGACAGGACTATAGAGCCATACTATCATGCTTCCTCACGTACGTTAGCGTTTAGTTTGGTCTTTCACTTAACATTTGCCCTTTTGAGGCTCCAAAGTAAGGGAACAGAGAAAATAAGATGCACAATTCTCACAAACGGCTGTTTTCAACGCTGAAAGCGTTACTAGAGGATTTGACATCAGCACCGCCAATCTGAACGTGTCAGACCCGCTGTGCATCCAGGAATTGCCCTGACAGCAGCAGCGCAGCCAGCGGCCCGTGCTCCGAGCACACTGGTCCTCCCCTGCGCGCCGCACGTGCACACGCACAGACGACAGCGCCAGTTGTCACAGACCTCCGAAGGCGGGAGCGACAGCTCTGATCAGGCTCCCTCCGCCTCCGACAAACAGCCGAGTCCCGCTTCTCCCACCAAGAAGAAAACTGCAAGTGGAGGGAAAGTGCTTGCGGAGGGAAACCCAGGGCAGCCCTCCCGAATATGAGAGGCGGGCACCGGGCAGGCGCTGGAGGAGAGATCCCCGCTGGGGCAGGGTGCGGGCGGGCGGCGGTGCCCGCTGCCGGCCCGGGCGCCGGACACCGGGACGGCGATACGTGACCGGCGGGGACACAACTTTCCCAAGCCCGGAGGCCGGGCCCCTTCCCTTCTCTGCCAAACCGGCTGGCGACGGTGCCAGCTCGGGGCAGCGGCTTTTGAGATGTCAACAGCTCTGCGCTGCGGGGCCGGGGCGGGCCGCGCCCCCCCGGGCAGGCGGGCGTCCCCGCTCCCCGCCGGGATGTTTACGCGGCGGGCAGCTGCGGCAGCGCTGTTAACCCAGCGCCTACCGCCGGCACCAGGAGCCGCCCCGCCCGCCGCCGCCGCCTCCCGCGGAAGGACAGACAGACGGACGCCGGGGACGGGCACCTCCGCTGCCGCCCGGCTCGGGCAGGAGGAGGGCAGCGCTGCCCCCGCGGTCCCGTCTTCGGTGCGCTTGGGCCGGCCGGAAAGCTCCGGGGGGAGCAGGATCCACCGGCACCGCCGGAGCCGCCACTTCCGCGGGCAGCGCCAGGCTGCAGCCGGGCCGCCTCCCCCGCCCGGCACGGCCCTTCCCCACCGCCTCCCTCCCCTCCCTCCCCCCCTCCCGTCAATCCCCACCCTCCGTGGGCGGGTGGGCGCCCGCGGTCGGGCGGCCGGGTACCTTGCAAGCGGAGTAGACGCCCAGCTTCTCCAGCTTCTTGGCCCGCGGCGCGGCGCGCAGCTGCGCCTTTTTCCCCGCGGTGCGCGCCGAGCCGGGCCCCCCGGGGCTCTCGGCGGCGCTGCGGGCCGGCCCCCCGGCGGCCACCCCCCCGGCGGCCGGGGAGCCCTGCTGCGGCCCGCCGCCGCCCGCTGCCCCGGCCCCGGCGCCGCCAGGCTCCGCCATGCCCGCGGCGCGGCGGCAGCCGCCCGTCCGGCCGGCCGGCGCGGTGCGGTGCGCCCGGCCCTAGACCCTCCCCTTCGCCGCGCCGCCGCCGGCTGCTCCCCGGGGGGGCGGGAGGAGGGACCCGCCGCTCCGCGGGCGGCTCCTGCCCCGGCGGGCGGGCGGGCTGGGGGGGGCCGGCACCCGCCTCCCGCCGCTGCGCACCGCGGGGGGCGCGCCCGCGTCCCTGCGCGGGGGCTGCGCTGGGGCGGGCGGCGCCCTGCGCCCCCGCGGAAAGGGCGGCGGCGGCGGCACCCGCTGCGTGCGGGAAGCCGCTACGGAACCATCCCGGCCCTCCGGGAGGCTGCGGGGAAAGTTGCCCTAGAAAGAGGCGACATCGCTGGCTGCGCGCACCGCGCGGAGCCCGGGCCGCCGGCGGCGGCAGCGCGGAGCGGCCGCGCTGCTGAAGCCCGGTGAGCCCGCGCTGCTGCCGCAGCCTGGGTTCCCCCTCGTAGTGGCACTACTTCGTTTGACTTAACCATTGCTTTTCCCCACTGTGCACTTTGCAGCCGCTTTTAAATGATTCTTTTTTTTTTTTTCCCCAGATGATTTCTATTTCAGCCAATGTATAAATACCAGTCAGTTTTAAATACAGGAGAATTCAAAGACTCTCTGCTCAGTTCCTCGCTTCATGGTTTTGGGGCTTGCTTTTTTTTTTGTTTTTAGTCCAGGACCAGGTATTGACAGCAGGTCAACTTATGTCTTAAAGGGATTACCTTTTAATTGAAAGCTAAAATTAAGTAAATGGTCCCACCACAGAAACTGCGCTCTATGCACAGAAGCAAGTGCTTCAGTTTTGAGGCGGTGATGCTCCGTTGCACGTATGTAAAACCGTGGTTGAGCTGTGAGAAACCACAAATGGCAATTCTATAGTATGGCACCACGGTTTAAAAGGTTGGGATCGAGGTCGGGTGTTTGCGTGGGATCTACGGCTCTTTGATGTGTAAACCTGAAGCAACGATATTAGTTTGGAAGGGAATCCCGGTGTATAAAGAGCTCTCGCAGGCGCAGGGCCTTGCCACCTTGCACGGGGCAAGCAAAGATGACTCCAGACTTCGGCAAAGTTAGGAGTAGTATTTGGGGGGGAGGAGGAGTGAGAAAACACTTTCCCTGTGGCCTCCCTCTTCCCTTGCTCCCATTTTCTCAGCTCCTGGTGATATTGTCAAGCATAAGGTTATACGGCGAGTTGGCCGTTAAATGATAGGGGGAAAAATGGAATAAAACGCTGCAGTATTTTCATGAAAAAGGGGGTCCGGGTTTGGTGGTTTGGTTTTTTTTTTTTTTGGCTGAGGTTTTTAAATCGACAGGGGGTCGACGGCGGGAGGGGAGTCGGGACCTGCACCCCGGCCTCCGCCGCGGGCTCCCCGGGGCCGGGGGACCCCGGCCCCGGGGAGCCCGCGGCGGAGGCCGGGGCTGGCTTAGGGCTTCCCAGCAGCTGTGACAGCGACCCGTAAGATGGCTGCTGCCATCCCCGGTGCTTTAAGACGGACTGTTAAGGTGGAGGAGCCGCTGCCCCCGGTGGCGGCTGCCCCAAGCTTTGCAGCAAATTCAAGGGGGAGGGAAAAAAAATCCGGTTTCTCTTAAATTTAAGAGAGAATGATTTTTTAGGTTTTTTTTTTTTAAGTGTGTGAATCATGTTTTAAAATAACAAATAGCCGCTGTGCGGTAACAGCCACCTAAGAACTCTTTGCTTGCATTTTTTTATGCCAGTTAGGTTTCTACTTTCCCCCCGGGCTTGAAAATGAAACTGTTATTGCTTAGTTTCACTTTCAGCTTTCCCACTACTCTTCTTTGGTAGCAAATGTCACAAGCAAAGATCGCATCTGGAACAACATGTTTGCTCCTATGGGCCACTTAATGTCCATGCCTGAACATAGACTCCTAGTTTTTCTGGGAGACGCGTTAGCCCTTACATTCCCCAATATGTTTTTTCTTTTCGTTTTTTTTTTTCTTTAAATCACCATCTTCTCCTTTAAATGGTAAGCTAATGAACCCAGCATCAAGTTTGCACACCCGCGTAGAAATGAATTAGAAGTTTCAGTTCTGAAAATACATTTACTATTTTTACACAGGTGAGTAGTTCCACTGATGTTTATTAAGGCCACTCAGCATGCGTTTATGTCTGAAACTGCACAGGCGAGTGTTCATGGGATCACAGCCTAGGCGAACGACCTTATTCTTTCACCTTATTCTTCAAGGTCCTTAAAAGCCCGATAAGTTGTTACTTCCATTACAGTAAAATCAAAGCTGAAAGTTGTTATGAAGCAGATACAGGGTTTGGTTAAGTGCCCAAATATTTGTTTACATTTCATGGTGTGTCTGTGAGGATCTAATGGGAAAAACACTGCTTTATTGCATACAGTAAGGCACTGGTTAGTATAAAGGCAAAAAATACTTCTGCTGCAGTTCCTCCTTGAATCCTCAAGAGCACGGCTGTCTTACAATACTATGTCTCCTTTTTTTTCCTTTTTTCCGTTGCTGCTCACTAGATAACCAGAACAGTAAGTCTACCAGCCTGTGGCTACGGATACAGTTACTATAGTAACATTTATAAACACTAATTTCACTACACATGCAGAACTACTGCCTGCTACTGCAGAGAAGCAGCTTCGAAAGAAATCGCTCTTTAACTGCAAATAGGTAAGTCTTTCTCTTTTTTTTTTAACTTTAAGCCTGATTTAAATCATTGTTCTCATTCTAACTTTGTGCAAATATATTGTTTAAAAAAAAAAAAAAAGATTGACTTTGCCTTAAACTCCTCCAGTGACAGGTAAAATATTACATTCACAATTTTGGCAAGAATAAGGAATGAAAAGATCATTTGCTGGCTGGAAACATGGGACTATAGCTTGGGCTATGTTGACTTGTGGTGGCTTCAGTGAATAAAATTTGGCCATGACAGGTTACACTACATTAGGAAAACAAAAGAAATTATCCTTTGACATGTGAGTGTATACATGTCATTCTTGGTTTCATATATCAAGCTGGCTTTTTCTGTTGCCTGAATTCACAAGCAAGCACATATTAATTTTCTAATTGTAATGCATGTATAACTCCATTTAGGCACAACAGAATCACTTCGGTGCTTATTTTTCATCATTAAACATGCACTATGAAGATGTTAAATTAGATTCAAACTCAAAGCACTGTCTGAAAAACCCTTGCCACATTTTTCAGTTTCTGTCCTTCGGGGCATGTCAGTGGGTTTGCACAAGTCGAACTGACTCTGAAGCTGGCATTTAGCAAGCGCTGGTGGGAGCCAAGTGAGTCTAGCTGCCTGCCTCCTGCCTGCCTCCTGCCTGCACTGCTTAGCTCAAAAACTCAGGTGAGTAGCCCCATGACTTCAGGAAGACTACTCATCTGCATCAAATTAAGCAAGCCAGGAGCTGGATGAGACACAAGTGCCAGCTCCTGTGATTCTCAGGTCTCTCTCAGGCTTCTGATAGCCCCGAGGAGGTGCCTGCTCAGAGCCGGTGCTCCCAGGAGACCTGCATCTCGCATTTGTTGCTCTCGCTGGAATTCACTGTGAACACCAGACAGGCTTAAATGCAAGAGCATGTACATTATTCCAGCAAAGGAGGCGGTTGCATTCTTGATGCCGTGTCACAAAAGAGGAAATTAAAATGCAGTTTAGGGTGTGCCTGATGCCTAGTTATTACCTAGTTGTCATTTGGGGCTTTTGGGGCCTATCTCGGTCACGTAAATTAGAATGACTCAACTAATAGCAGCCTAATGCTGAATGCTGTCTCTCTGAGAGGGACCTCCCAGCCCGCTGCCGAGCTCTGGGAGCCCAACCACATCTCATCCACATCTCCCAGCCTAGTCGGAGCAAGTGTGCCCAACTCAGCCCTCTCTCCCTCTCCTTTTGTTCAAGATGGGACTTTCTTCCTGCTCTCCCACCTGTTTTAATTCTTGCTATTCAATGCAAATGTGAAAAGCGGAGCTCTTGCCCCTCTGGGGAATTTCTCCAAGTATAAAATCCTATTATGTCCTTTCATTAGCGCATTCCTTGTTGGTGAAGTGGCCTCCCTCTTGGCTACCAGGCATTGAGGACTGCTATCAATATTTTATGAATCACTGGAAGTATTAACAATACAAAAGTTTTGTTCATTATGCTGTCTCTAGCATCTTGTCAGCTTCCTATGGTGCTTACATGTGACTTTAATAATGCAGATGGCAGACCCTCTCACTAGGCCTTTGTCTGTTATAGGGAACCTCACATCCCAATTACCCAGTTTTTAAAGGAAAAAAATGTGGAAAAAAAAATGGAGAAAATGTCATTGCAACACTCATGGCTGTTTTAATAACATAAACTTCTTGTTAGTGATGGAGCACTTAGCAGTTTTTATTCACTTCTTACCCAGAAGATGTTCTTCTTGACTGCAGTCAGAGTTTTGATTTAACAAAAACCAAATGAGAAAACTAAAGGCTGGGCTCACGCAGCACAGGACATTTACTGCCTTTGCCCGTACAATGTGAAGTGTGTGTGCCAAGTTCAGAAGCTGCTTGTTAAAGTTATTTAGCCGTCTGCAGACACTACATAGGCTTACACTGTGTTATTTCGTGGTAGTGAGAGCTCTGCTTTGCTTCATGCAAACATGGGATGTACCATCTATTTTTCCCTTACCTTTTCTTTCTTCTGCCTCCCCACAATTTTTTTGTTTATTCTTTTCTCTAACATCTTTTTCTCTTCTTCCTGCTACTTAACATGTGGCAGAGATCTCCGCAATTCTCTGGGACCCCACTCAGCGTACTTTGACTGCCTGTGCTTTGACAGTTTTGCTAACCACCCCATCCCCGTGTAGGGCACGTCCGTCAGTGCTGGCAGCCTTACAGACCCCTGGCAACTGGCACATGCTCAGCTGGCAGGGGGTGGGAGGGAAGGGGCCTCCTTTCTGCTACCTGCACCTGAGTAGCTGCCGACCAGCACTCTTGATATGACACTGATTTAGATAATGAAACTCCGCATAGAAAATCCCTTTTATTTCTGTAAGATGAAGTTACACTGGCCTAAGCACATCCGGCTGTGCAAGCCCACTCCTGGGCCTTTCCTATATCTGTGTGGGAGAGCACATGGAAATCCTAAGAACTAGGGACACAACGGCAAGCACCATGGCTAAACACTTGGCTAAGCCACAGAAACTAAACAGGTTAAAAACCTCCATTTAGACCAACTATAATTGTGGTGTGTACAGCTGAAAAAAGCAGAGGAACCCCAGGAGTACAGCAGCAACCCCAGTTGTGGGTTTGTGGGGTGAGGGAGGCAGGGTGTCACGGGGAGGAGAGTGCAGGAGGCAGTTACGTTATCTTCACCCATCTTCCATGTTCTGCCACAGCTTTCTCTTTGTGGATCCCCAAAACCTCACATGCCTCCCTTACCGTGCCAAGCCCAGCGGGCTTGCCATGCCCACTCGATGCTTCGCAGCCCCTCTGCCCCATGCAGGTACTTGGTGGGTTACGAACTGCCACCTCTGCCCCACCAAGACAGACCCAGTGTCGTGGTTTAACCCCAGCTGGCAACTAAGCCCCACACAGCCGCTCACTCACTCCCCCCAGTGGGACAGGGGAGGGAATCGGAAGGGTAAGAGTGAGAAAACTCATGGGTAGAGATAAAGACAGTTTAATAGGGAAAGCAAAAGCCGCGCACGCAAACAAAGCAAAACAAGGAATTAATTCACTGCTTCCCATCGGCAGGCAGGTGTTCAGCCATCTCCAGGAAAGCAGGCCTCCATCACGCTTAACAGTTACTTGGGAAGACAAATGCAATCACTCTGAACGTCCCCCCCTTCCTTCTTCTTCCCCCAGCTGTATATGCTGAGCATGATGTCATATGGTATGGAATATCCCTGTGGTCAGTTGGGGTCAGCTGTCCCAGCTGTGTCCCCTCCCAACCTCTTGTGCACCCCCCGCCTGCTCGCTGGTGGGGTGGTGTGAGAAGCAGAAGAGGCCTTGACTCTGTGTAAGCACTGCTCAGCAGTAACGAAAACATCCCTGTGTTATCAACACTGTTTCCAGCACAAATCCAAAACACAGCCCCATACTAGCTACCATGAAGAAAATTAACTCTATCCCAGCCAAAACCAGCACACCCAGCTACCAGGAACAGGTGCAAAATACCTGGGGTGTAGAAAGAGCTGGTTTTGCCATTGTTTTGCTACTCCCATTTCCCAGTTTGATGCTTCCTCCCAGCTGAGAAGCTGCACCTCTGCCCAAGTGGACAGTGTCACAAATTGTAACTCTCACCTAAGATGACCTAATGATGGGGACTGTTTCCACTTTATAGGATGATGCAATACCGGTGGGCCTGGAATCCCAAGATTCCAGTTTTGGACAACACTTAAGAAGATAAATAAGACTAATTATATTAGAATCATAGAATTGTTTAGGTTGGAAAAGACCTCCAACTGTTAACCTAGCAATGCCAAGTTCACCACTAAATCATTTGGTCCCTAAGCACCAAATCTACATGTCTTTTAAATACCTCCAGGCATGGTGACTCAACCACTTCCCTGGGCAGTCTGGTCCAATGCTTGACAACCCTTTCAGTGAAGAAATTTTTCCTCATGTCCAATCTAAACCTCCCCTGGCGCAACTTGAGGCCATTTCCTCTCGTCCTATCGCTAGTTACTTGGGAGAAGAGACCAACACCCACCTCGCTACAACCTCCTTTCAGGGAGTTGTAGAGAGCGATGAGGTCTCCCCTCAGCCTCCTTTCCTCCAGGCTAAACAACCCCAGTTCCCTCAGCTGCTCCTCATAGGACTTGTTCTCCAGACCCTTCACCAGCTTCGTTGCCCTTCTTTGGACGCGCTCCAGCACCTCAATGTCTGTCTTGCAGTTGGGGGCCCAAAACTGAACACAGTATTTGCGGTGTGGCCTCACCAGTGCCGAGTACAGGGGGACAATCACTTCCCTACTCCTGCTGGCCACACCATTTCTGATACAGGCCAGGATGCCATTGGCCTTCTTGGCCACCTGGGCACACTGCCGGCTCATGTTCAGCTGGCTCTTGACCAACGCCCCCAGGTCCTTTTCTGCTGGGCAGCTTTCCAGCCACTCTTCCCCAAGCCTGTAGTGTTGCCTGGGGTTGTTGTGACCCAAGTGCAGGACCCGGCACTTGGCCTTGTTGAGTCTTATACAATTGGCCTCGGCCCATCGATCCAGCCTGTCCAGGTCCTTCTGCAGAGCCTTCCTACCCTCAAGCAAATCAACACTCCCGCCCAACTTGGTGTCGTCTGCAAACTTACTGAGGGTGCACTCGATCCCCTCATCCAGATCGTTGATAAAGATACTAAACAGAAGTGGCCCCAGTCCTAAGCCCTGGGGAACACCACTTGTGACCGGCTGCCAGCTGGATTTAACTCCATTCACCACCACTCTTTGGGCCCGGCTGTCCAGCCAGTTTTTTACCCAGTGAAGAGCATGCCCGTCCAACCCATGAGCAGCCAGTTTCTCCAGGAGAATGATGTGGGAAACGGTGTCGAAGGCTTTACTGAAGTCCAGGTAGACAACATCCACAGCCTTTCCCGCATCCACTAAGCGGGTCACCTTGTCAACAGAAGGAGATCAGGTTAGTCAAGCAGGACCTGCCTTTCATAAACCCATGCTGACTGGGCCTGATCACCTGGTTGTCCTGTACGTGCCGCGTGACGGCACTCAAGATGATCTGCTCCATAACCTTAATTTATTCCATAATTATTTTAATTATTAATCACTTCCTTCTTTCTTGCCTATTATCAGGTCTAGGGGTGGGAGTGTTCCCAAGTCCCGAAGGCAGGCTCTGCCCCCCCGGCATGCTCCTGTGACTCACCAGGTTCATCTTTATCTCTTGCCACGCCTTTCATAACAAAACTTCCTTGAAGCTGCATCATTGCTTCTGGGGATACAGTAAGTAGGCTACTATGCACACCTAAGTTGACTTACTTGGGAGAAGATGTCTTGTTCCTTCAGCATCATTCCCTCTGCAGATGGTTTTGGAGAATGAAAGGGCCAGCTCTGCTAAAACTGGTGGAAGGTGTAGGGCACGGCTGCTGGGTTAGCAAACAAGTTTGTCTTTTCAGGTGAAGAGTTTTTCAGGGGGGTTATATGCATTTAAGAAAGGCTACATAAGAGTTTTCACATAAGATACTAGCTCTTCGCTGCTTTGGCCAAAGGTGGCCATGTAAAACTGGGACTTGCTAAAGGCAGCACCTGCACAGCAGATGCTGGCTCAGGCTGTGCCACAGGGCATGCATTGCACAGCACTGTCAAGCTGCACCATGGCAAATACTACAGCCCCACTGGCCACCTGTGGTGGCTCCTTGGCAGGGACCAGTGGCATCAGGCACACTGCGGCTCGGGGAAAGACAGTCCTGGCGATGCCGAGAGTCCCCGCCGCAGTTTCTGTAAGTGGGTATGATGCATTCGTGAACAATTTTCCATGGGAGGTGCTGCTGCCAAACTGTGTGATGGGCGGAGGGGAGGGAAATCGGTCAGGAGGAGAGGAGCACAGCTGAATGAGTGGAGGCAACGAAGCCATATCGTGGCATCACAGGCACGTGGGAAAGGGGGGACCGAGAGAGAAGCGCTGGCTGAGGCACAAGCAGAGAAAAGGCGTGGCAAAAAGTAAAGCAGGGAAGAGGGAAAAGACGAGCAAGGAAGGTGGCGCTCATTCAGCAAGAATTTGCAGCAGTGAGGCCTGTTTATACATATTAGTGGATAATATTGTGATGAGAAGCTCGGGTAGACTGTGACCTCCATTTTACATCACACAGCCCTTCTCTGCCTCCTCCTGTCACAAGCAGGCATCTTCCCAGTGCTGGTTTCAGCATCTCTAATAGTCACTATTTTCTAAGACCACAAATATGTAGCGCATAATAACAATAAACCAAAAGTCGTGGAGGAAGGAGTTCAGGACTAGAGAGTAAGTTAAGTGCTGACTGTGACAAAGGTAAGCGAGGAAGAAGCACACTCTGGGAGGAGACAGGAATGGCATGTGTCAGAGGGAGATGACTGCATATGGGACTCTGCTGTTTGGATACAAATCAGATCTTGGATCCTTGAAGCTCAATTAGTGACATCTTCACTAATTAAAAAATGAGATTGTAGTGCCAAACTGTAGAAACAGAAAATAATCTTGCCTTGCTATATGAACAGCAAGCAACTCCCAAGTGCCACAGCTAGGGAAGGTTGCCAGAAATACAAGGTTTACTGGGATGATGGTATCCTCTGTCATACGAGCTCCTGGCCTGCAGTCTCGTGTTCTGCCCCTCTTACAGACAGGGCAGCGTACGGCAGAGAGGTGAAGCAGCCTCCCTTTCCTAGCAGCAGGACTAAGCACTGACCAAGAGGCTCTTTCCTGTGACACAAACGGTAAATAGGACTTTTGCCCTTGAAAACGCACACAATCTCAAACTGTGGTTCCCTCCCCATTCTCTCTCTTCTAATTTTTTTTTATCTGCTTCTATTTTCAGCTCAGAACATTAAACAGTGCTGGGTTTTGGCTCCCTAAATAGGCACAGGGAAACTGCAGCGAGCTAAAAAGCTGAATTTTATCTTTTGCTCTCTGAGGCTGAGAGTGCTTTAGCTTCATGTATTGTGCTGTCGGTATTTCACTGTTATCCTTTAACCTGACAGCAAAAAACTTGCAAATCTGTATCTGTTCCTGATGAGGGAAATGCAAGGAGAGAAGGAAATACAGCCTAATCTTTTTACTTCATAAGAGATCAACAAAGGAAATGTTTCCTTTTTTATTTCATTTTTACAAGGTTTTCAGCTATTAACGTAAGCAGTGTATGCATACTATAAAAAACTAACATCAGGGCTGCCCTTTTAATAATTATGAGCAAAATGATTGCAACTGAAGAGTCGTAGCATATCTTGTTGTTCTGCATGAATTATTATGTATATTATCCTGGTTATTTACACATTGTAATAAAGTGGGACAGTTTTGGTGCTCTGAAATTGTGATTTGTTAGCACTTACAGCCACTTACTGAGATATAAACATCTATAAAGTATGTTTGTTAAGAATTAAGTTTACTGAGGTCAAACTAACATTTTGTTGAAAGTTCTTGGTTTCCTGTCTCTAATCCAAGGGGCTTTTATATACACCAAATATAAAATGGGTTCATATTTAAAAGGCTGACAAAAAGCAGCTTACCAGATTTTCTGTATATATTAGTCCTAATTTTTCTCACTCCTGAACGCATCATCATGATGACAGCAGTGAAGAGGCTTGTGCGATCTCCCAGTCTCAAATTCAACCTATGCAGAATAAAGGAAAAGGGGTCTGCACAAGCATATCTTTTGCTGCAATTTTAATCACATATCTCCTTAACTTGCCCTGCTAAAGTGGTGCAGCATTTCTAAAGGAGGCTGATGCTCACCTCCTGTGGAGAGATGGACTTTCCCATAAACTGGTCCCACAGCAGACTGAGAACTGTAGCCACCTGCAAGCTCACCTCCGCAAGGACAAGGTATACTACAGTGTCATACAGGTTTTTTAAGTGGCTCTACTAATACTTTAGTCAGTATTACTTTCTACAGAAGAGATTTTCTATTAAAAAATTTATAATTGGTCTACCTCAGCTGATCAGAGGTACTTGCTTCTTTAAGATGTATTAATTGGAGCTGGAGGAGCTTGGGGCTTTGTCTTTTAATGCTCCTGTAATTCTCAAACAGTTGAAGGAATTTTGTCAAACAACTGTCACCACAGGAGAAAAATGCATGCCTTGAAAAACAAATCATGGAAATGCTTATAACCCAGAGGTGACGAACAGAAATAGCGAGAGAAGAAAATGTACTTCCCAGCTGAAATCCTGGAAGAGACAGCAGTTGCAAAATAGTTACTTTAAGGCGTGGCTGTTATCAAGTTTAAAGAGGGAGCCCCAGAAAATGGATGAGGTTGAAGCCGGATGAAATTACCAAAGGCTACTCTTGTAATGTGGCTGTGGAATATTACCACTGCTAAACCACTGCTGTTTGCCCTGGTGGTGGATTGACAGCAGTAACGGCTTTAAACTGAAAGAGGGTATATTTAGGTTAGATATTAGGAAAAAATTCCTTACTGTGAGGGTGGTGAGGCACTGGAACAGGTTGCCCAGAGAAGCTGTGGATGCCCCATCCCTGGAAGTGTTCAAGGCCAGGTTGGACGGGGCTTTGAGCAGCCTTATCTAGTGGAAGGTGTCCCTGCCCGTGGCAGGGGGGCTGGAACTAGACAACCTTTGAGGTCCCCTCCAACCCAAACAATTCTATGATTTCAACAGAGGTTAACTGAAAGTCAGAAATCTCAGAAGAGAGGATATAAGAAAAGTTTGTAATAAATACATTTTGGCCTGATTTCTCATCCACACACACATAAATACTAAACACTAAATAAACACAATTAACAAATGTTGCTGATTTAGGGGGAGAGGATGTTCTGCAAACAGCTGTAAGGCTTAGCTGCACATCATTTTGTAGGACTCAGATGCCATTCAAACAATTTCATCTACTGCCTAAGCAACATTGATATTTACATGGTTTCTTACTCATTTCAAGTTATAGGCAGAATTATTAGTGCTGCTACCAATAGGGTTGCCTCATGTTTTCAGTAACTTAAAACACTGCCAGATATTAACTGTTCGTACTGAAATTTTCCAAGCCGGAAGCAGAACATTTGAAAAAGTTCCAGGTAATATGGTTTAGCTGTTTCTGAGAATATGATTTGAAAAATATGTTGTTTGGCACGTATTAAACCAAAATTCTAATAACTATTTTATAAAGAACCTCCAAGACTGTCAGGTTTTAAACTAGGGCTTGGAAATTTGGCTGAGATGGCATCAGCGGTGCACCTTTTGTCATTCTTGTAAATTTATCCAAATCAAAGCAAGTTACAGTATTTTAAAAGAAACATCAGTTTGCCAGTGGCTGAGTGGAGACATGCCAGTGTGTAGATGCTGAATTCAGGCAGTCCCCTCTGCACCGGCTGGCCTCTATCAGGGGGTGCCTCACTAGGCCTTACTCTACAGCTCTGGCTCTTGGGTTTGTAGCACCAGGTGTCAGACCCAGCAATAGTCTTGCGTTTTGTCCTGGCACTCAGTACTCCCTTCGCTAACAACAGGAGAAGACTGAAGGTGTCTTTTTATGCACATATCCCCATCGCTAGCAGTAGGAGCGATATTTGGAACTAGATATTCGAGAGAATGTACGTGCGGGGAACACGGGAAGTCCCAGGACTCGGGAGGTAAGACAGTATCGAGGAAGGAGACTGAGGACAGACAGACTGGTTTGAAGAGGGAGTCTGGAGCAAGGCGCTGAAGTGGGAGAAAGGAGGTGCATGGGGACAGGAGGAAGAGATTAGCTTCGGCTGGGGCTTGTGCTGACTAGACCCTCTGATGTCCTTACAGTACCTGGCCTCAATTCCACATTTTCAGCCTCGTTGCTCTTCCGCGAGCTCTGTTGCAAAGTGGACCTCTCCTTCCATCCTGATGGCTGGAGAATTCAGAGGGCATGTGCTGCTGCTCACAGGTCTCGCAGCTCAAGGAGCAGGGGTGTTTCCCACAGACCTAAAAGCTCAAACACTGCTTGGTCTATTTGATAATACTTTTGTTCTTCATTATGCTTTCTTGATTCAGAAACTGACACATTCAAAATCCATCCTACACTAAAGGAACACGAACATTGCAAAATCTAGCCCTTGTAAGTAAGAAAAAAATAGAATATTGTCCACATAAATGTAATTTATCTTCTGTGTGCCTAAATACAATGGTATAAAATAATTTTTTTTCTGGGCGACTCCTAAAGTCCTCACAACTAAAACTGATAGCAATGAGAGTGAGATTTGCTTAAAGAGATACACCAATGCTTCTGACCCCATTTCATATTTTCCACGCAAGACTGGTAGATTTTTTTTTTTATCTTAATCTTGAATATGCCTTTTTTTTTTTTTCCACGTAGGAATTACACTCCACTACCGTGTCTGGAAAGTGATAAACAGTATGTTCCTGATGAGGAACGTCATATTTACAGTTCTAACAGTGTGAAGGCACAGGGGCTATGCATTGAATCACAAGGAGGAAACAACTGACTGAAACCTCACTAGGTACAAGCATAATCTAAGTTGTGCCACGAACTCTGTATTTCCAAGCTTTTCACTTCTTAAATTTGCTGTATTACTGATATTTAACATAGTTATTAGTTACAATTTTTATACAATCTCACACGGGTTTCCCAGTTTCTTGACCATGTTTGCATTAGTACACAATGATGCAATTCAGAGTTTATAAGAGAGTGAGAACAAGGCTTAGGTAAATGTAGTGTTACCTAATATTAAAATATTGAAATATGAAAATATGGAAACACTAAACATATTCAACTCCTTTATAGAATGACATGGGAGGAAAGATCTCAGGACAAAACAAACCCACCTGATTTTGAACTTTCCAGAGATGAGGAAGATTATCTGGAGAAAGTCACAATTGCACGTGAGAACGATGATTCCAAGCGCATTTCAATTTTTTGCTCTGCATGTCAACAAACAATATATCCATACCACCTTCTTTATCATAAAAAAACCCACAAAGCCCTAACTTTGCTGGGCTTTGCTAGCCCACAAAGAAAGACTGACAACAAAACACTTTTGACTCAGAGACAGAAACTAATTTCAAAATTGACCAAGATTCCTAAATATTCTGAGACATATAGGCAGAAAATTGATTATTCATTTGAATTCCTTATGGATAATCACACTCCTACATCATATTGTAATCTTGCTAATATTAACAATCCCAGCACTTTTAAGGAAGTAAATAATTCTTTAATAAAAGCATTAGCAATTTGCCAAGATAAAAATTCCACATGGCAGGGAGACATGGAAGACAGATTCATTGTGCTCAACAACTATGGAAATAGGTCAGATACGTGTTTTCTGGGGTTAGTTGATGGCTCTCACGGTGTGACAGCTGCAGAAACAGTTGCAGCAGAGCTTCCGCTTTTACTTCTTGACCAGCTTGCTCAAACGGATTCCTCCTACAAAAAGAGTAAGGATGAACAGCAAATTCTAGATTCTTTCGCCAC
This sequence comes from Aptenodytes patagonicus, assembly GCF_965638725.1. Classification (NCBI taxonomy): domain Eukaryota; kingdom Metazoa; phylum Chordata; class Aves; order Sphenisciformes; family Spheniscidae; genus Aptenodytes; species Aptenodytes patagonicus. The sequence goes on from NC_134950.1 coordinate 130,653,124, forward strand.
AGTAATCAAGGCAGATTACAGGGAAAAAGAGAAGATTTTCTCTGAGAAACCAGGCAATGACGAGACCGACAAGACCAATACTTATGAATGGATTCACAAAGCGTATGCCAAGTCCTTCTGGAGAATGGATAGACTTTTACGACTGGGAAGGAATGAGGTTTCCAAAGTTCGCTGGAGTGGCTGTTCAGTGGTTACCTGTTTGGTGGAAAGAATCCCCAGCGAAGAGACAGATGGCACCGAGGAAGACGAAAGAAAACATTCTGAAAACACCACGCATAGTCCATCAGCCAGGACAGCCAAAGGCGTTGCTGGGTTACTGCACATCGCTAATATAGGTATGTACATTCCACACCAGGGTTTTTTTTAGTTTTTTGGTTTTTTTCTCCACCCAGTAAAAAGAAAAAATAAGCTAAGCTAGAGATTTGTTGGCAGTAGATATCTGGAGATAAAAAGCAGCAATCGCTTTAACTTGACAATGTGAATGAGACATGGTAAATTCCCCCGCAACTGATACTGGTATCAGACAATAAGTATTAAGCTTATTAAGATAAGTAGCTTCAATATGATATTTGATTTAAAGCAGTAAAGTCAGTTTACTGATGTGAAAAACACAGTTAGGAAGCATTCCGTAATACACAAGTGACCTCTGTAAGAGCAGTAAGGACTTTTTTTTTTTTTAAATCAAGAGGTTTAAGATGTCATCATTTTAGGGCAGGCAGATCTAAAATCTTCTGATTTTAGATCCGATAAATCCCTTGTGTCAATGAAACATGCATAAGAGATTCCTCTTATCCATTTGTTTCATTGAGACTAAGTGCCACCACATTTTGCTACCAGCAAACTGAAAACATGATCTGTAGGCATCACCTGAATTATTAATTTCTGAAATAGGAATTGGTTGCTGTTTACTGTTATGGAAGATCTATTCAGACTTGTTTCCTTATGAAGTAGAACCCTGCTTTGCCTTTCTATAGCGTAGAAAATCAGTTATTAATTACAGTCAGAAACACTGATACATTCCTAATGTTTCTCCACCCAGCCCTGCTGCAGGAAACACCAGAAAAAGCTCTTGCAGTTCTTAGCAACTCATCGTATCTTCCCACTTGGTGATTTTTGTTACCAGTTGATTTCTCTTGTGTATATAAGACAGCTGTAAGATTACAAGCAAGACATTTGCTTTCCCATAAAGGAGTACACAAGCAGAATCATATTAAAAAAAAAGCTGTTGGGTGAATAGTTTCAAATGGATTTGTGTCTACGGTTATATTCTCTAGTGTCCTCCAGCCTCTGCTTGAAGCACATGCCCAGCACTATAGTAGTTTTCTATCGCTCTCCCTAGCATTAGTAAGGAGTGTGCTAACACTGCAGCTTTCCATCAACAGGGGCACTCTTTCCTCCTCAGATGAGTGTATTCACATAACTTGTAAGACTTCTTCATATTTCTCCATATGAAATTTGACTGAAATTAATCAAGAGGGTCAAAGATCAGTAGGGAAAGGGAAAACCATTTGAGAGGGTAGGGAAAGGGAAAAACCATTTGAGAGGCTTTATTTTTTTTTTTAAGAGGCAAAAAAATTATCATATTCCACATTTGAAAAAACTGATGCCAGATTTAAAAAAAAAAAAGAATATTTTTGCTTAACAATAATATGCAATCCTCTGCCAGTCTGAGGAACGTTATAAACCAACCTGAGCACGCACTGACACTGAACGAAGTAACTGTGGTCTGTCCCCTCTCCTCCCCCTTCCTCTCCTCCATTCTCCCAACGCTTGTTGCTATAGCCATACTTTCTCTGCCTCAAACAAGCATTTTTGCAGCTACCTGAACTTTACTGTTACGGGTATCAAAACTGGTAGCTTAGCACTAGCTCAGATAGTCTTGCAGGAGATGCAGTCACACCTTTAACAGAAAACAGTATTAACTCACATAAAGGTTGTAATGTTTTCAGATGCATTTGTTTTCACCTTATTGGGGAAGACACCCATTTTTATTACAGTGAGCTTGAGAGGTAAGATGAAGGTAAGAAAATTTGGTAGAGCATTCACCCAACCTAAGTTTTCTGGTTCTAGTTACCTGCCTCCATCCTCCCCTCCCAGGTGAGGTTTTATGCTGGCTGCAATTAAAGATACTGTAAACTCAAGCTCTGCTAATCAGAGATACTTTAAGTCTTTTATGATTAAAGTCCACATTTTTGAACCACTGCTAAATACACATTTATTTAATCTAATACACTTAATTTTCCACCAAATATATCACATCAAAGAAAAAGATTTGCACGACATCAAGCTTCATTTTCCTCCCAGGAACGTGTTCTTACAGAAGTATAGACATGTTCCTTCACACCAGGTAAGCAACTGAAGAGGATGGTCAGATATGCGGAGCAGGAGATGGTGGCATTGGCCAGCTTTGTCTTCTTCATTTAGTCCCACATTGATAGGTCAGCTAGTTTTTGTCAATTCTTCTGCCCTGTCTCTGGTTTGCAGACAAGAGACTTGCATCCAAAAGTGACTAGATTTTACTCTTTCTTGCAGTTAAATTGTTCCACATGGGTTATATTACGCCCTTTGTTAGGCTTACACCTGGTGGTCTTACTCAGAGGGTTCAAAGGAAATTTTAGACAATATTCTAGCTCTCCATGGAAATCAGAGGAAGGAGGAGGGAGCAAGCACAAGGAAACATTCACACAGCATAACTTAAGGCATCTACATTCTATAACCAGTAAAAAAGGTGTGTCTTTCAGTTTGATATTCTGAATCACCTCTAGAGAAATCTGCCTTCACACAGACTACACTTAGCTGTCTCCTACACGAGACAATGCCGATACTGCCCAAGAAATACAACTACTGTGTAAGCAGTGCCTACTTATAAACACTTTTCAGAGATCTGTGCCCTAGTCTAGCCAGATGATATTAAAATTACAATATAAATGAACACACTGCAGCCAGCTTAGTGTCTGGAAAGCTACCATCCCACTCAAGTTCCTTCTGCAGTACATCACTTTTGCCCTCATGCCAACACACGGGAACAGACCGATCACCTCCCCTAACACAAAAAATGGTCTTCTCCCAGCGTAGCCATAGAGGATCTCAAATACGCCACTTTGTTTCAGAGCTGCTTTCCTTTATGCTCTGCATTCAAGTCTGACAAGACTAGTCACCTGCAGTGCTGCAATTTCTAACACTTTTCATTCTCACCCTGCAGATTTCAAAAGTGTTGAGGGAAAGGTAAAGTACCTATTCCCACCAAAGGAAAGAAGTTAGTCCTCAACTTCCCAGGATGACTGTGAGAACTCTTGCTCCCTTGGGTCCCTTAACCGAGGAAGAGATTTAAGGCATCATGTTAGTAAACTGTAAATTCTACATGATGTCCAAATTATTTTCAGGTACTAGAAATTTTATACTGCTAAAAATAGTCTGAACCTGAAACTTCTTGATGAGTTCATTCAGCCATAATATTTTGAAAGCACACACTCTCCTAGGGGAAAAAAAAAGTATTTGAGAAAAATATGCACTCTTGCTTAAAAAACAGTCAAGGTGCAACATTTCAGACTGCACTTTAAGCTGAATGAAATGTTGCTTAAGACTCCTCATAAGAGTTTAGTTGCAGTCAGAAAAATAAGATTCTGGAATAGTCTTCTGAATGGGAGGGAAAAAAACAACACAGAAAACTTTCATGCAAAATAGAGCCAGATTCATTGATGGACATACTGTTGCCTGTGGCAGTAGATAATTGAACTATGACCTCAGTTTTTTTCCCCAGTCCTTCGCAAAAGACTAACTCTTAATGTAACAGCAGTATCTTAAAAAAAAAATCAGTATGCTATAATGCAAATATCTTATTTCAATTTTAGGTAATGCACATGCAGTCTTATGTAAAAATGGAAAGAGTCACTGCCTCTCAAAAGAGCACAGCACTTCTAACGTAAGCGAGAGAGAACGCATACTTCAGAATGGTGGAAACATCAGCATTAATGAACCAGACGGATTAGTAGAGGGGTACCTGAGAACTACAAGGGGTCTTGGACATCACGGAGATCCAGTACTGAAAAGATCTGTTATACCTGTACCTCATACTGTATCTGTCCCTATTGATGATACTTGTCAGTTTCTTATTTTAGCTTCTAATGGGCTTTGGGAGGTTTTGGATTACAATGAAGTACTTGCATTAACTTTAACAACATTCACTCGTTATTTGAGAATGTATGAAAGTGTTCAACAAAACGGAACTTCTCCATATGTGTGTCAGTATTTGATGCCCCTCACTGAAGATAACTTAAATGACTCAAAGGCTATTAAAGATCTGCAAAATGGAATAGAGATACTGTATTCCAATACGGACATTTTTCTCACTGACTCAAAAGGCAACCTGAAACAAAATAAGCCAAAATGTTCTAGGACGAACTATTTGCAAACTGAAGATGGAGTTCCTAAGGAAACTGATGACCACAAAAATCAAGCTGATCCAGAACTGTCTGTTTTCAGTAACAATGAAGTAAATTCACAGAACAGAGAAATAAAAGAGTCCAACTCTAGCACAAAAGGTAGCTCTGAAGAACTGAAACGGTTTCAGGACAGAAAAGTTTATCTATGTAACAGTTTTCAGCCACAGTCACAGACTGCAGTGCAAGAAGAAACAGACACTGACACTTTCTGTGCCAGAGGTCCAAGTTGCACCCATAAACAGCTGCCAGAGAATGTACTGGCAATAGGGTCTAAAGACATGAAACAGCCCCCAAAAGATATAAAAGCATGCCTATCTAATTATGACTCAGGTCTACAACTCGCAGAAAAAATAGACTGTAAGATATTTTGTGACAAACTTGCCAGTTATGCTGGTCAAGAACTGCTAAAGACTGTATCACCAGTGGGTTCTAAACCACTACCACAGTCTGAAGAGGACACAAAAATGTACCCGTCCAATTGCAAATCACAAACTGCAGGAAGAGGCAGAGTCACCGCTGAGACACTCTATGACAACGCAGCAAGCTACGTTAGTGAACAGCTGGTAAAGACTGCATTAGCTGCAGGTTCAAGAGATAATATTACTGTTTTGATTGTACTTCTAAATGGATGCAATAAGATACCCAATTACCTCAATATTTAAAAATTTATCCTAGGATAACTGGAGTGCCACAGTACATATAGTACAAGCTTATATTTAGCTGTGTCATGAATTTACTTGTAATCATCTTCAATGCTGACCCATATAGTAAATCAGACATCTTGTCTGGAACTGTGCAAATGCAATAAAACCTTCTGAAACTCTCAGTAAGAAACAGTAATCAAATTTTTTTTTTTCTTTTAAACCACTTTATTCAAACCTGAGCACCTCAATATAAAACTAAACACTGGTGAACTGTCATTTTCCTTGCTAGACCCAGATTACTGCAAATTTAAAATCTGCACAAGTAAGTTTCTGCTATCAGTTCAACATTTAAATAGACTAATTCATCTCTTCTGACACACTTGGTAGATTTCATATAATGAAAATAACTAAAAGAATTAGTGCAATATACTGGACAGATCAAAATAAAACGTACTTTGGAAAACAAAGTTGCAAAGTTCATTACTGACAGACAGCAATACTTATGTTACAGATACAGGAGCATCATTTATTACTGTTCTAGCCATAAAGGAAGAACTTCGAACCCCCTTTGATTAGAGAGGAAAAAAGTTAGCTTTAAGTAACTGTACATTCTGTATACCTTTAAGCAACTCTTAAATATTACAGAAAGTATTAAACAAATGTAGACTACAATGCAGAGTACCTATTTACAGTACATTAATATCCAAATTTAAAATCAAGTTGGATGTACATAATCGTTAGTGCACTATTTTTTTCCTTAGGGGAAAAACAAACTGTAATGGCCAGCAATGATCAAAAACAAGAAAGAAGTTACAGACACCAAGTTTGTTGTGATTTTACTTGAAGAGCTCTTACAGTTTGTAGAGGAAAAAAAAAAACCCCTAAGTCATAAAGTTGAATTTACTGGTCTGTACCCTCTGAACAGATTAGAAATGAAGTTAAACTTGATTTATCACTAATTCCTTTAGATAACTAACTGGGCTGATAGAATTTACATACAGTGTACCAACTAAAACTCCACTTTCCTGCAAGCATAGGGTTCTTAAAATTGTTAATGCAAGTATTATCTGTAATTAAATTATTAAACTATGGAATGTATAACTAAACAGTAGATACCCGCAGAAACAACTGGTTGCATCAATACTGTGAATAAGTTTAAGTAATTTTTAGACCCTGTTTCTAAAAAGGTTTTAAAGCACAATTGAAAATTATGAGAAGTCCCAATTCTATTTATTATAACAGTGATCAGTATTGAGGCTACAGGAACTGGCCAATTAGGTCCACGAAAAGTAGTTCTTTTACACCCCTAATGGTAAGTGATTTTTAAACCTTTCAACTGAAGGAAGTTTATTCCGCTTCCATCTCTCCTCTACTGCTGAAACATTACAGCCAGTGGTGGATACATGCATGTTAAAATTTTAGGTCAAAAGAAAACTCTGTATCATGAACTTGACTATTATCGTAAGTCTCTTCGCTGTTTGGAAGATGTACTGGGCCAGGTTAAGCACTCCAATTCCATGGTTATTAACAGTTAGGAAGCAGAAGAATATTCAGAACAGTTTAAAGCAATTGATGTTTTAGTTACTACAACATTGACTCTTGGGTGGTTGCGTGGGTTCAGTAAGGTCTACTCCTCTTCCTCTAGCAGAGCTGGCTCCTGCATTCTGTGGTTCATTCTTAGGCAATTTTTTTGCTATAAAATCAACAAGAAATAAGAGTCAAAACTGAGATTGTACTAAGATTAAATCACCTGAGTACACAAACAGTCAACACTAACTACTCTATAAGCATATCAATATAATCACTGTAAAATCTGATTTGATTCAGTGCATTGGTAATAAAAGAAGCTAAGACACTTAACTTCTTAATCATTAACATCATCTATGATTTTCAAGAGTGAAATGCGTTAGTAACTTGAGCAGTAAAATGTATCTGCACAGGTATGCTATGCCAGTAAATGGTGGCTCTTGGGGGAATCCACCTACACAGAATAGGCTTTAAGATCAGGATGTTAGTGCTAAAAGACACAGAAAGAATGAAAAGGCACAAAACCCAGAAATGGGTCAAACTACTGCCCAGCTATCTAGCCAGAATAAGTATTTGCATACAACATATAAAACAGCCCTCAGCACTAGATCAAGTCTCTCCTCTTTTTTTTCAAGCTGTCTCTTCTCTCCAGCTCTTATGAGTCAACTGACTGTGACAATTTCTTTGTTGTCCTTCTAGCTCCAGGTTATCTCCTCAGTCCTGACATGAAAAATAAGGGTGACAAATGTTACCCTTCTGAGCAGTAGCTCCTCCTATGAATGTTCTGATGGAGAGAAAGCTAAGTTCTACATAAAAGGACTTCTGTGGGGCTGTCTTGCCCACGTTAACCAAGACCCAACAACCATCCCTGTTCTACAGTTTGGCTGCATGCTTCGACTCCAAAGTAATTACTTTGGCCAGCTTTTTAAAGAACAACTTTTCCTAAAAGGAATGAAACGCAAGTATAACAGCCAGAAAACCAGCAGAGTACACATCAACAAGATGTGCTGTGGTGCTAGATAATCTCGGGGGCCTAGGCAATCTCATCTAGGCTCCCTTTCCCACAAAAGGTTGGACCACATGGTCTTTTAAGGTCCCTTCCAACTTGGGCTGTTCTATGATTCTGTGATAGAACCCAAGAGTTCGCGTGGTACTAAGCTGTCGAGACAGTATAAAGGGACAAAGCACCAGTAGAAAAATGCCTTCAGAGCACTGTCGTTTTGAATTCTAGATACATTCTAGAACTATAATTTAAGGTGAATTTTTTTAACTGGAAGTTCTGAATGAGCTCTAAAGCAGTCAATTTACACGCAGCTGTAGCTTGCATCCCTCAATTCTGTCCATGTTCTCATTTTTCATTTTCTCCCATTTTTGAAGATCGTATTTACACATGGTCCTGAGAACTGCATCCATGTTGTGCAAAAGGCCATTCCAAATTCCATGCAAAACTTATATCCTCGTCAAGATTTCCTTTCAGGGTCCATTGCTGCAGAGATCTTGTTCTGATGCACTGACAAAGCTGAATTTCACCCATCGATGTGAAAGAATACTCACATGGACAACCAACCTTGCAGACAAAATACCCAGGTACTAATTGGGCATTGTTTTCTCAAATTTACTTCGTATACTTCATTAAAACATGGAGAGGTAAGAATTAGTGTTGATATATCAAATTACAAAAAAATTCATCAGATTTTGGGGATTAATTTTTTTCTTCTTTTTTTTTTTTTAAACAAGATGCAAACTGCACCTTTAAACAAATTAATTTTAAAATTTCACCAGAACAGTGTAATTGAGTGTTTCTGTATCATTAAATGCAGGCTTATTTCAAGCATTTATGAGAAAAATATACTTTTGACTCATAGTTATGTGCTTTCCCCCCCCCCAAGTATTTATAGTTAATATGAAGCAAGTACTTTTTATAAAATGTTGCTATAGTGATAATTTAATTTAATTTGCATCTACTGAAGTTTGAACCACACTACAAATTACCTTCTGCTTTACTGACTTGGAAAGCAGAACATAAGAGCTCTTTAGAAACATTTAATTTTGATAGCAATGCTGTTTTTCACAAAAAGTGGGACAGAGGTCACTGTAGTGGAAAACACGAAACATATAATAAGGTTATTTGACACTATGCATTACTATTCCCCAGTAGCAGAGCCACTACTGTGATTAAGGTTAACCTACTAAATAGGTTGGTGACCAACCTAAAAATGCATGCTTTTTCTTCCACTTTCAAAATTTTATTAACAATGAAATACAATTTTGTGTCTATCAATGGAATTCACAAAATTTCTTCGTAATTCCTACTTACTGTTAAATGTTAGCATCTTTACAGAAATCTCTAAGATTATGTTAGGGCTAAAAAATATATTAGTAAATTTACTTTCCACATGAAGTGTCCTTTACTTATACTTGGACATTGAATTTAAGCACATATTGTCATCTTTGGCACAGTTTTTGGATTTCAGATAGCTGCATTTGGAATTCAAACAAAATTTTAACACAAAAGCATACTTAGCAAATATTTTCTTTAGACTAAAATTAATACTTGACTCTTTTTTAAGCAAGTCCATTATCATTCTCCCATTTTGAAATGTTTCCAGCTTCCGTTAACACTGTCTCCTAAAAGGTACATTATTCCAGGTTTTGCACCTATCCAAGGCAGTGTGGAATCTGCTGCAAACAACATACCAACAAAAGGCACACATTTATACACTTTCACCTACATTCTTACACTAATGTGATTAACAAATGCCAAGTACATCTTACAATTAAGAAAAGCTATGTAAAGCTTTTTATGGTTGCTTATACCATGGGAAAGGTGGGGTTTTTTATATGTAACAACTAAAGCTTAATTTTGCTTGAACTTGAAGTAGTACAGGTTTTCATCATGGAATCAAAACAGGTACACGGAACTTGCTGACAGAATTCAAAAGTGACCTATCTTAGCTATTCCAAGTTAATTCAAGTGTTCTGGTGCTTGGCAGAATAGCTGTGCAACTGTGCTTCAAGCAAGTTTATCTGACTTCTGAACATCAAAAGGGATCTGAAAGGGCCTAAGGAAACTTCAGTGCCAGAAATAATTTAGGTGAAAAACAGAGATCTTGGGTCAAGAAGATTGTGATGGTATGAATCTCATGAAAAGAATTCCCTTAAATTCTCAATTTGTTCATAAACTCACCAATTGCCATGAATATTTCATTTACGTTCATAGATGTTTTGGCAGACGTCTCCATGAACAATAAGCTGTTGTCATCTGCATAAGCCTGTGCTTCCTGAAAGTTAAAATAAGAATGCATTACTTAATTTAAAAAAAAAAAAAAATCACACAATCATTACACATTGTACTTTTATTGCTACTAGGGAACAATTTCTATACCATTTTAAAAGAAAGTTTGTTGAAACACTCATGACAATGTGTTATTCATCAACTATGAGGAACTTAACAATTACTTCAAGCAGCTAAAAATTTAGAAATGTAATCTTACAAATCCTTACTCATCTTAAAAATACCCAGATGGAAAAATCTCAGGCAAAACTAAATAATCAATAAAAATATTTATTAAAAAGACAACCCTGATCTAGAACACTAGCTGTGATAGCAAGAATGAATAAGCTCCAAGAAGTGCCATAAAATGTCAGAAAGTCTATTATTACCCCGGAAAGAAGGCAGTTTGTGAACTATCTTGAATCTTTCAACTATTGAGGCAGATGGATCAGAACAGTTTCATTATCCTGATAGAAATTCACAATTATAAAGCAAATAAGCGGTATTAAATATCTTGCCACGTTATCTCCCTTTTCAGTCTGAATTTTGATCTGAAATACACTGTTTTATAAAAAGTTTCGTATTTTTGCCACTTCCTGTTAGCCAATTCAGCTGAGAATCCCCAGGTTCTTGTGGTTCTGTAACTGCCTTGGCATTCAATAGGAAATCTGCAAAAAGCCAAACTATAGAATGCCTATGATGACAAAAAAAATCTACAGCATTCTCTATTCATTTAAGTGACATCAGCTAAGATCTACGTAATTGTATCTGAAATAACACATTAACCAATACCTAGAAATCTAAAGTGTGCTTTGCAATGAGAAAGGACTGTCAAGCCTGCAAGGAGCCCATAAATCCACATTAACAAAAACGCGAACATCTGAAAAATACTAAGATTGTAATTGTACAAAAAATAGTAAAGGTAGTTCTACTTTGGTAATTAAATTTGATTAAGTTTTTGACTGCACACGTGTATGAAATTTTTGTTAAATACCACAATTTTTCACAAAACACAAAGGTCTTCTGTCACACAGCTTTATGTTACAATTGACATGTAAGTATAAAATTAGAAAACCAAGTTGTTGAATTCTGGCAGAAAAATATCTAACACACTGCTAACCTTCATAGTCCAACTCTATAGTTACAAAAGGATTCATTACTACACACAGCAGTATCTCACACAGTGACACCAACTACAGATTAAAACGGTAAGAGAATTAATGACTAATAAATATGATCTTAATTCAAATTCAATCAATCATGAATGGACCAGAACCACCTGCAGTAAGTTTTATTTGGTTTGGAAGCTATTTTCTGATGACTTGGTTAAACTTTCTAGAAGATAAAATATAGCAGTGAGAGCACAGATATATCCACTAAACCAAGAAGAATGCCATGAAAAGCACAATTAAAACTTGAACGCTGCTTCAACAGTATAGCCTAAGCAAGTTAAGCACATCAATCAGCTTTGTATCATGCAATAATCAAAATTCTCCTGCTGAAAAGTCAGAGAGAATGGTTTGCACTGAGAGTTACTGCTGTCTCATCCATTGAAACTCTAGTTACTGGTAATTTCGGGTAGAAGACAGGGAGATGTCACATCAAAGAACAGAAATTCAATTAGCCTTAAAGATATGCAAATAAATTAGTTATTCCTCAAAGTCAAACTTAATTATTCAAAAAAGTCTATTGCTACATATCACTTGTACAGAAATAGATTTTTCAGTAGCATGTATAATTTAACTAGTCTCAGTTGACATTTATATTTAACAGCATGACCTCTATAACAACTAACTAGGCTATGCATACAAGCTCCTCATAGGCTTATTTACTTTCTATTCCGACAAAATGCTATTTCTATAAACAGAAGTTATGTACATACCTGGAAATCCACAGCTCTCTTGTTAGCTAGATCAGCTTTGTTTCCTGCTAAAGCTATTACAATGTTAGGACTTGCTTGTCGCTGAAGTTCTTTGACCCAGTTTTTCGCTCTGGCAAACGACTCCTGTTAATGATCGCAAAATGATGCAACTGAGTTTTATCATCCTTTTGTACTCACCTATTATCTCAATCTCTGTTATCTATACTTCAAGCAAAAGGCCAACGCAAGGCTGCTACCTTTGTCCAAAGGCACACTCCAACTTGCCAACTGAGCTTTTAAAATGAAACATTCCTACCTTAGTTCTCAAATGTGCTTAGCTGGGATAATGCTGAAAAAGTAAGTAAAGATAGGAAGATCTTTATGTAGACAGAGTAAGGAAAGAGAAGCGGTTAAGAGAGAAAATAGGAATTTTAATTTCTCCTCTAGAAGAATCAAGTTTATGAACAGCTATATCAAAAGGGTCTGAAAACACTTTCTAATTACTGAGCACTGTTTATTACAGTACAGGGTTTCTGGAGGTTTTTTTGAGGATTTTGGTTTTTAAGTCTCATTTTACCAAAAACAAGTGAAGCCTATCTGATCTAAGTTCAAATAAAAAGAAATCAAATAACCTTAGGTTTTGGTCTCAATGGCTTGTGCTACCTTTCCAATCCTTACCCGTAACTTGCAATAATACAATATTAAAATAATATCTTTCACATCAGAAATAAACTGCCACCAGCAATGTGGTGAGTGTAACAGCTCAATTCTGGTGAACTGATTTAAAGGTGGGTTTGAAACACTTTTACAACAGAATTTGCTTTCTCTTTTTTTTAATACAATAAAAAACCCTAGAAATAGTCTTTTTGGCAAGAAAAGTTTACAGACACAATTTAACATTACATAGTCTAACATGAAATGAGCAACCTGATCTAGTAAAAGATGTCCCTGCCCATGGCAGGGGGGTTGGACTAGATGACCTTTAAAGGTCCTTTCCAACCCAAACCATTCTGTCATTCTATGAAATGATGAATTGATTCACTCAAGTCAGTGAGAAAAATTAAGGAAGAGATTGATGCAAGAGTGCTAACTTCCAAATCCCCCGTGTGCCTCCCTAGTACAGTACTTACCTCATTTGTAATGTCGTATACCACTATAGCTGCTTGCGCTCCTCTGTAGTACATAGGTGCTAAACTGTGGTACCGCTCTTGCCCAGCTGTATCCCAAATTTCAAATTTTACCGTTGTATCGTCGAGACATACAGTCTGGGTTAGAAAAGCAGCTACAAAAGAGACAGAGGTGCTGAAACCAGAAGTCTGCTTATATCTCTATATTCATATAAAATTACATTCACAGAGATGCAAATATGATTTCCTTAAACAATTCAAGCCTATTATTAAAATATAGAAGGCTTGAAGCAAACGTTAACTGATAGACAGTAACTCTGATTAACACAGAGCAGTTATTTAAACAACCAGTCTTTCCTCAAGTTAAAGACATAAGAAAGCAATAATTGGAAGGAATTCCTTTTTTTTTTTGTAATAGTGAAACTGAGTAACCACAAGCCTTAAGTCTTCTAGATATATTTCATCCTGCTTCAACAGACTATACAGAGTACCCGTAACAGCATCCCAATGCTATAATCCAACAGTTCAGATATTTACAGTTCTACACATTTACATTACTTGAATAGTATCTTAAAGCTTTGATTTTCAGCTTCTGACAACTCTACCTTAGCTAATGGGTTCGGAAGAAAGAATCATTTCTCAAAAGTTCTTGTTCTTAAAGCAGCCATATTTTTGACTTTGCCAGTGATCAAGAATTAATTTCGGTATAATTTTGACAGCCTGCAGTTTCAGGGAAACTTGCATCCATTACCTCTACAGCTGAAAACATTACCATAAATAATGATCTTTGAATTACAGAAAACAGTAAGTAACTTATTCCAAGTCTTCAAACAGTTACTCCTAGTAAAGATTTTTCCATTCAGATTAAGGTATATATTAGAAATACGGAGGTGAGTACCCACACAATATAGAAACCCATATTACAGAACTAAGCTAGAATTTCAAGAATTTCTTGGGGGAAAAACCACTAAAAAGCCAGATTTCCTTCTACTGGGTTGTCTTAACCCTTTGAGTTTTAACTCAGCCATCTGTTCTACCTTAGCTTTTGAAGTTTAAAAATAAGCACACAACTATTAGTGGTCTGACAAGCTGTCTTGATTACCTGCTTTATAGTCACATTGTCAGTTACAGTACATACACAGCAGAAAATGCAACAATTCCAAGAATTTAGATGAAAGTTTGAGCAATCCAGCATGAATGCTTGGAGTTGTTTTTCCAGTCATGACAGATATTTAGTGAAATACTGTGGACTGGCTTGCCCTTGCTCCTTCCACAAACAAACAACAAGAAAAAAAATTAAGACCTTCTGCTTGATGAAATGCTAAGAGAAGCCCCCTACTTGGCTGAACTGGGGACTCCCATCACTAAGCATACTGACAGATTGTAGCCGATTTAAATCAAATGTTGGAAGAGGCACTGACCCATAACCCTTGCATACCTGCAATGTTACCCTGTCCCACATACTCCAAGACATCATAGCCTATGAATCATTCCAAAACTGCTGCAACTTTCAACTCAACTTATTACAGCAAACCAAAAGCAAGTCAATCTTGCTTTATAAAGGACACTGTAACTACCATACAGAAGCTGACTAGTTAAGTGGTCAGGTGTTCCTGCTTCAGGGGTATTAGCATCCATCACAGATGAGCAGGCAGGTTGGAGAAGGTAAAGGCTTTGATGTTCCAATGTTAAATCACCATAAATCTCTCTAAATGCTAAATATCCAAGCACTGGTAAAACAGGCTCCTCTTGGTAGTTCCCCAAGCAGCCCAGAACCAAAATAAAGAGAAAAAACCATACATCCTGCATCAGACTAAGGGCTTCCTCATCAGAACCAGCTCAATATTGTATTTCTCCAAGGCAGAAACAAGATGTTAAACAAGTGAAATTTGAAGTTCTTACAGACATTCTCTTCAACAGAAGAATGTACCTGCGCTCCATAAATGAAGTGATGTACTCAGGAAGAGAATTATAGCAAAGGTTTTATTCTATGACATCCTCTTGTTTTTTGTTGAAAGGAACATTTCAACCACCATAAAATGCTAGTTAATTTCTGCAAACAAAGTAACTTTCTTCTTGCAAGATCTTGCAAGTAAATTGACAATTAATCAGCTGTGTTAATTATCTGAAAGCCTATCATCCTTAACAGCCATACTTTTGTCTTAAGCCACTAACAGGCATTGCTACACTAGTCTGAAGTGGCAAAGTCTAGTTATCAAACACACCAATACAATTCAACATGTCTGCCTTTAACTGCACTCTCTTTCAGATGTTTTTATTCAGATTCACAATGCACATAAGCCTCTCTTTGTTAAAAGGCCCTTCTGTGTACAAAGAAAATTATGCCTTAGGCAACTACAAGCTACAGAGTTAGACAGCTTTCTCTATAGAAAACTTTTTCGGAATCCCAACATTGCTACATTTAATATCTCTCAGCTGTATTATATGGCATTTCCTTGTTTCTATTTTATATAGAAGAGTCACAAGTTAATACAGAGATTACACTAAACTCTATATATCTGAACTTGAACTTAAGCTCTCGTTTAACTTCTGTACAGATTTTAAATGGTGTAACAGGGTTTGGGTTATCCCTAGTTCTACCCAGACACTACAACAAGAAAAAATAAAAAGCAGGTTAAGTGAATTGGAGATCACTGAAATTGAACAATGAATTTCACTTAAATTTAACAGTGTTTTTTTTAACCAAAAAGCACATTGATATTGGGAAGTTAATTCACTATAGATCTTTGAGAATGCTCTCCATATTACCACATAGCTGTATGAGATAATACAGAAACCCTTCACACTAACACTTATCCTAAAGCCATTAGAAAATGCACAAAGCCAAAAGTGAGCATTAGTAAGACTGCTAACGAAGAAAAAAAAAGTGGGTCTCCATTTATGCTGACAGATATACAAAATACATGTAACAGCTAGAAATAGGGTAAAAAAAAATGCAATGAAATTCAGCTTGTATTTATTTTTGTAAGCTTTGTAGATTTTTTACATTTCAACAACTGTTCATGTGTAAAGACACATACAGACCACTGAAAGGGCTTCACATAAATATTACAATGAAACAGACTGATTCATGCAAGCAGCAACAGGGAGAATATTTATCAATCCATAAAATCCGTATTTTATTTAAGTCTGTATGCCATTAGGTAGTTTTAGGATAAGTTTAAATTTCTCCAAGGAGGAATACAGCTCAAAGCACAAACAACTTCACCATACAATATAACAAGAAATCTGCTGGGGGGGGGGGGGGGGGGGTGGTGATAAAATCTGTTCACAGTTAAAAAGATTTTTTTTTTTTTAATTCTAGTAGCCAGCACCTGTTTTGTCTGAAGTCACAAAATGTAAAAACAGCACATTAAATTCTGTGATTACTAACAAAGAAAGGTGTATCCAGAAATGCAGCAAGTTCTCCCAAATCAAAAGCAAAGCCAGGATGCATAAATGACAACACAACCTTTTTGGAAGATGCAGCACTTTGTTTTCATAGAAACTAAGTTCTTAATTCTTATTAAGCAGTTATTTCATGCATTAAGCATAGAGCACGATTAAAACAGCCACACATCCACCCACAAAATGTAACATCAAGCCCAGATTTCAAAACTGTGCAGTTCAAGCACACATTTGCTTTCTCCGCTTGACATGGATGTTTGCTACAACCTTGTGCCAACTACAACTTTTGGCTTAGGAAGTTATGGTTCTCAATTAGAGACATAGGGCTCAGCTTTGATCCTTGCTGTCAATGACCCATTCTAAAAGTGCCATTACATTCAAGGTTGTCAAGGGCAAGGACAATATAAACTCAACGTGAAACAAATTAACAGGATAATTTTCTTACCTCCAATTGTACTTTCTTGAAACTCATGAAACTGTCCTTTTACAAAACGAAGCACCAAACTTGATTTGCCAACTGCAGACTCTCCTAAAAGTACTAGTTTGAACTGGCAAATTTTATTTCCAGCATTTGGCCCATTGGGTCTTGTTGCACCTCGATTAGCCATGCCCAAATTAGAAAGAAGTCCTTTGTTTCAAGCTCTTGAAAGCAAGTTCCAGGATTCAGATCTCAGTGATGCTTCTGCCAGTAACAACCTGTTTATGAAAAGACAGTGGGTGGTATTAGATTTATAAACCAAGTAAGAAAAATCTAATTCGCTAATGCAACATGGATTACATATAACTTGTCCTAATATTTACCAAAGTCAATAGTCCAGCGTACAGCTACCATTGCTGTCAAGATGTCAACTATAGACAAAATCTATGACAAATGAACCAATTTTCTTCAATACCTAGTCTTCCCATTAAAGCTTCAAATTAGGACATTAAAATCTAATTATGTTTCTTCTTGCAAGACTTCAGTCTCTTATTTCTTAACATATCAAGATTGAAGTATAACACAACAGAGTCAGACTTTCACATTATTCGTAAAATATCAAGTTACAAGAAATAATTGTTTTCCATAATTTTGCTATTGCTAAGCAATATTCCGAAGTCAGCACCACTAAAGGATGCTAAAAAATTGAGCAAATTGGGAAAACTCAATCACCACATCAAGTTCTTTGCAAGTATACTCCATCAATTCACTTCTATCACATATATCAAATGCAATTTCCTTAAATAAAAGTACAGAAGATCTTGACATACAAATTATTAATACCTTCTCTAGTTAACAATTGTACTTTGAGGAGCAAAAATCCAAAGCCTTCCATATGTAGAAAAATGGATTGCCTTGACCAGTAAGAATTCCAGATCACTTTGTGCAAGCCACCAGAGAACTATCATATGATGATAAATTGCTATTTCCAATACTAACACATGCCCTAACAGATCAATATTCACAGAGATCTTTGTTAAGAACAAGTATGAATAGTGTATTGCTTAGTCTACCTACTCTTCTTTCAAACTCCTTAAAATACAATATTTGTTCATATGGACAGGGAAGCCTTAAGCCTCTGCTGGTATCACTTCTGAGCCTAAGATTTATGCTTTTACACACTTAACAGTAGATATTAAATCTTTTTGCAGGTAGGCAGTGCTGTATGAAAGACTGGCATAATGATTTTCTGTGTTCTTTTTCCTCCCGGTTCCCAAAACAAAGTTCCAAGTGAACCCACAGGAAATATACCTAAGTGATGGTGACTCAGCTCTCAGCGAGAGAAACATCTGCTTCTGTATTTCTGCTAAAAAACCCCCAACAAACCAACACCCACCCCCCCCCCAACCCCCCCCCCCAAAACACCAGCCTGTAACTTCTTCCTATTCCAGTTGATTATTTACTTGAATTGTGCACACTGCGGAGACACGGCTTTTCTAGCATCTAGGATGCAAGTTAGTTTAGAGCACATTCTCCTAATGCAGAAAATGGCTTTAATACATATGTTGCAAAAAGGTAAGCAAACCTACTGCTTTCAAATGACTTCTTGCTCTTTCTTCCTTATGGTAAAGCAACTACATTTTAAACCAAGCAGTAGTCTTTAGCCATCTTCCCATTTCAAACCACTTAGCACATTTATCAGGCACTTGAGCATTCCAGTTTGCTACATACCCAGCTCAGACACTAAGCCTTCATTCTCCTTCCTAACTCTCCCTTTTGTAAACTCAACACAAGTCCTGAAGAATCTTCTTTTCTGGAAAGTGCTTCTAGCACTCTAGCAGAACCCCATCCTCCACTAAGATACTACAAACTAATATCCATGCAATAAATGAGAAAAATCTTAGCATTATTTATCCACTAACATAACAGTTGAAAAACTGGTATTTTATTTCTCACTGTAGACAGAACTTGAATATAGGTCTTAGGAAAAAATATTTTCAACATCTTAAAGACACTCCTATTTGCTCAGGTTGCTCCTTTTCCCATACCTCTCAAAATAATCTAGCTTCTTCCAGGCAGGATATTCCAAACCTGTATTCATCCCTGTCTGTCCTGAGTTTGTGTCCTGTTTGACTATTATGTTATCCTTAAATCAAGATTTTTTTAAAATTTTAGTTGCACAGCATGATCTAATATCAAATTTTAGATATATGCTCTTACAAATGTGTGAAAGTGTACCACAGTGAAAAAATGTTTCTATGAACCAAAAAAGCCCCTGCGTATCTCACCACCATTATTATTAAGTACCGTGATAATTACATACTAAAATTCTTACTCATTAAATTAATTTTGGTTGAATATTTTAGAATACAGGAATGGATGCAGTTATTTTAAAAATACCAGACCTTTCATCCTTACAGCATAAAACAATTCATGCACAGCTGGTGTGTTGGTTCTCAGGCAAGACTCTCCCCCCCCCCCATGTGCTGCTGAAATACGCTTCAGAAGTTGTGGAGCAATTTGGATAAAAATAGATCAGTGACAACAGTTAATCTCTCCTTAATTATACTGCAAGAGAGAAAGCAGCAAGGCATAGCCAAAATATAGGTAGCTCAGAATACTGTTAGTCATTTGTTTATCTCTTCCTTTGGAAAAGTAATGAAGACAATTAAGTTACTTCTGTTTTAAAATGAAATACATCTGTTTGCTGTAGCATTCTAGTGTGCTTGGATAACCATGAAATAATTTAAAACCTTTTACTCTTAATTCATCCCATGTTTTTCTAGACTCTGCAGCATTAATAAAGACATAAGGACTACATCCAACGACCATGCGAGTTAGTACTCTTTGGAGCAAGTGACTTCTAGATGACACACAGTGAGGAAATGAACCCACTACACTGGTTACTCGCTATGACTACTTTTTTGCTCGCTGGTTCCCATATTGAGAGCAAAAGGAGGTATGATAGGAAAAACAGGCAAGACTGATTTAACTTGCATAATATCTATTTGTTTCAACTGGCCATTTACAGCTTCTAGTTATTCAGATTTGTATCACTTACAAAACAGTAATTACTATGCCTTGCAAAACTCCTTCAGAACCCAAAGCTGAAACAGGTTGTCAAGAAAAATACCTAATTCAATTTTTATAGATGCCCAATCTACAAAAGCTGTAGTTACCAGAGAACCTCAAAGTTTACACCCTTACAACACCCCTCCCCCCTCACCAGAAACCATTATAGACACTCAGATACCACGTACAAAAATAACCAGCTGTCAAACTGATAGAGATCACACCACCTGAGACGAAGGCCATCAAGTCCCAGAAACATACTGCAAACATCATTCATTCAATAGTCACATCATTATATCTAATAACTTAATAATAAAACCTACTACAGTCATACCACCCACTTTTTAACAGCTCAGGATAAAAAAAAAAATGCAAGACTGAAAACCTGATAGAGCACATCCAGATGATTTTGATATATTAAAAAAGTCACTAACACCTTCTGTAAGTGTATATGGAAGTCATCATCTTTTGAAGTTTCAGATGATACTGAAACTGTTCAGTAAGTTCACAACACGGCAGCATACAAACACAAAAAAATGAGGAAAAGATTGTCTTAATCTGAAGGGAAGCAGTACTACAGTTTGACATAGCCATTACAGAATGTTTTGCGCCTGTTCTTTTCACATTTGTGTGCTGACCATAGTGCATCACAAGGATTTACAAGTAGATTTCAATGCTACAGACCCCATGCATGCTCAAGCCTCAGGTCACATTCCTTCTCCAGTTCCTTAAGTCATCTGTAAAATACTAACCTTGAGAACCGTAAAAAAAAGCACCACACAAGAGAGGAATACTACATTCAGTACCCTACACACACTGCAAATTCAAGTCGTTTTTGACAAATCACTTTCAAGACAATTCTGAACACTTACTTCAGAATAGCCATACCTATTTTTTACCCTTAGCTTTGGTGCAAATTTCCAGGAAAAGACCCACTAACCACACACACACCCCACCCCACCCCATTTTTGTACGCTAGACAAACTTTGTAATCAATGTTTGGAACATGTGAAGAAAGAAAACCTTGATAAGACATCTTCATTCATCTACACAAAAGCAAGTACACAACTGTTTGACTTGAACCAAGCTCTTAAACTGATACATATGGAAGTTATGTAAGGGAATTACTTATATAAAAATCTGCTGAAGAAAATACTGTGACAGTTTCTTAGATGGATGGCTTTATATGGATAGAAATGAGGGAGATTTTCTTACTTTTATGGAGTTTAATGTGAGAAGTTCATCATATATTAAAAAGCAATGCCCATTTTGCAGTCTTGGGCACTACAAATACATAGGTCCTTCTGATAAGTAGGAACTTTCGCTCTTCTTGTGAATATCCCCCAAAGGCACAGCAGCTCCATGCTGAAATGCCAGAACAAAGTTTGGAGCATATTATTAGGAAAGTACTCCAGTTAATCCTACCAAGTAATTTACCAGATGCTGGGTATTCTCACCACTCTAGAAGAGAAATTTATATGCTGCTAGATAGTCTTTGTTAATGAGTTTTATTTACAAAAGAGAAGTCGTAAGTATTTTAACAGATCACCGCACAAATTTTATTACATTTGAGTGTGTACAAAATGCCAACAGTCCTAGACAATACCCACAAGCTCACAATTTAATGGCATAATTCAGTCATGTAAGCATTCAGATCAGTGCCTACTTTAAACTACAAGAAAGCTAATACAGAAATATCAACACGAGTGACAAAAGCCAGCCTACTAAAGAGATTAAGACAGCTAACAGTGTTCCTACAATGAATGTGATTAAGTGCATTATCAAATACAGAGACCACAACAAAAATTCACGACAAATTTAAAACTGGAACATTCCACCACTTTTATATTTCAGAGCAAATGACAGTGTTTCTTACCACGAATGCACTTACTCTTGTAGTAATTTCTAATAAACTTTTTCACGCTTCATGAACAGAGAGAGATCATACAATGCTGAGGTTGCAACCATTATCTACTTTAAATTTGTTTATACTGGACTATCTTAATGTTTTAAAAAGCAGTATCTAAAAAGCCTTATTTATTAAGCACTCCTACTAACCAAGTTTTTTGTTATTCCCTTCCAGGTTTGGCAGAATTAGTGTGGCATCTTACTGCAGTGTTCAAGACAGTGATACATACAACTATCAAAATGCTTGTCACATGTAAGCCAGTTTATATTGAAACATAACAAGACAGTAAGTTAAACAAGTGAATCAACATAGTCACTGCAAAAAAATCATAGCCTTCCAATTAACGATAATAACCATCTCATAAGCTCATATGAATGATGTATAGTACCAACTGCTTTCAGATAAACTGGTTTATCATACAGGAAATATAAGTAATGATGACTATACTGTCATTGTCTCTAGCCACCTCACTTCAGCCAACATCTACCTTTTTCCTGATGTTTCTTATTACAAAACAACAATACGTACATGCAATCTAGCCTGCCTGCAACTCTGAAAAGTCACTACCAAATTGGAAAAAAACAAAGATGCCGTACTTTTTACTTGGTCTGAACGTTATGTGGAAGAAGCTGATTAATTTCAGCTGCTTAATTAGCCTCTTTTCCATCCCCAGGCTCTGAAAGAGGCACAAGGCGGGGGGGGGGGGGGGGGGAGTAATCAAAAACGCTGACAGAAGAGCCTTTCATGGCCCTATCGTTTGGAACACTTTGATAGTTCTTAAACAATTCAGCTCTCCTCTAAAACATAAGAGGGCATAGGTTTGTTCCTCCACCATACTCTAGCTTTATGTCTAGTTCCAATTAAGTCTTATGTAGAGCACACCTAATAGTACACTAGGCCTGTCGTGATCCCCCGGATGGCGACGTGCTGCCCGAGTATTTTACTTCCCACCTTATTCACCGTCCCTCCTCCAGCCGCAAGTGAAAGGGAAAGCGAGGGACCCATCACCCAACCTCCCCTTCCATGTCTCACAAGCAACTCGCAGGGAACAACCCTGCCCTTGTAGCTGGACCCAGACAGCGATAACTCACTGCAGGAGAGCCCGCACGCAGGGAAGGATCCCCGCTCTACCCGGCCCAGCCCCTCCAACCCCCGCCGCCGCCGCCGCCACCACCACCTCCCCTCCCCCGCGGCTCCCTTCCAGGCACAGGAATAAGGGGAAGTGGGAAAATCGGGGGCGCCATTTTGAGACGGGAAGGGAGGGACCAGCCTCTCCTCCCCGCACGCCGGGCTGCCCACCTCGGCAGCCCGCACCGCGGCCCAACGTTCCCGCAGGGCCCGGCGGCGGCGCCCGGGGAGGCGGCCGCCGGCCCGAGCCCAAACAACAGACGCCCCCCTCTCCCCGCCCGGGCCCCACCGCCCCGCGAGCGCGGCCCCCCGCCCCGCCAGCGCCTCCTCACCTGGCCGGGCCGCGGCGGCCGCGCGCGGGGGAGGGGGGGAGTAGGGGGAGCCGGGCGGCGGCGCAGCGACGTCTGTCCGTCCGGCGGGGCTGGCGGGTGAGCCGGGGCAGGGCGGGTGAAGGAGGGGGAGGAGGGGAGGCGGCTCCTCGGCGGGGCGCGGGAGAGGGGTGGGGGCGAGGGGCGGGGGCGCAGCCGTGCCTCACCCAGCCCGCCGCCGACTTCCGCCGCCGCCGCCTCTGCCCCGACCAAAACACACACACGCACACACGTACTTCCGCCGCCACGTCACGGCCCGCACGCGGCATGCGCTTCCGGTTCGCCCGCCCGTCACGTGACCCCGCTTCTTTCCCACCTTTCCCCCCCCTCCTCCTTTTGTTTCCTCTGCCCCTCCTCCCCCCCCCCCCCTTCCGGGGCCCGGCCGTTACCATGGCAACGCGGGGGGCTGGTACCCCCCCCCCCCCTCCCCGCCCCCAGCAACGGTCGCCACGTGCCAGCCCGCGCGGCGGCCTCTGGGATGAGGCGCGAGGCGGGCCGGGCGCCCCCGCCGGCCCGCGGCAGCCGCCGGAGGGAGCACAGGCGCGACGCGGGGCCTGAGGGAGGGGCGTCCCCGCCCAGCTTCGCTGCCTGTGCTTTGTAGCCGGGTAAGGCCCGAGGAGCGGCTGGTCACTGCAAAGGCGGCCGGTCAGCAGGGTGGGAACTTCGCCCGACTGATCCGCCGGCTGTCCCGTACCTCCTGCTTCTCCTCGACGCCGAGGAGAAGCGTCTCTGGCAGCGACCGGGCATGTTCCGTGCCTGTCTTCCAGGGACTGCAGGTGCAGTGCAGCCTGAGGGGGCCGCTGAGGTGCCAGGGGTGGGAGCTGGGTATCACACAGACAGGAGAGTCCTGGTTTAATGCTTTAAGAGAACCAGTTTCCGAAGCTATTAGTCAAATAAGTTGAAAGAAGGAACTGCACAGGAAAATCTGAATTACAACTGGGAATTTACCAAACTTTTTAAAGATTGAACGGCCACTGATAAAGCCTTAGGGATAGGCTCATTATTGGGAGAGTGCTAAAACTTAAAGAGAACAGGTTGCTAACACAGAATGAGTCTTGATGGCTTAGTAGGTGGATACAAACAATCTGACTTAATACTTGCAAATATTAAACAACACACCTTGCTCTAGAGATTGTTGGACATACTGATTTTCCATGTTACTGGTGTATTTTGTGAAGCCTTTGTAATCCTGTGTGCCTTTGTGTCTAGCTGAGGAATAATGCTGAAAAAATTAAGGGTAATTTAGGGGTGGCCTTTAAGAATGGTTAAAAGACTGGAAAACTTGCCTCACAGTGCAAGATGTGAAGACCTGCTGACCTTGTAAGGGGGAAGGGGAAGGATCACTTGGTCACAGACTATAAGCGGGCTGTATAGGAAACAAAACAGTGACAATTAGTGTTTCTTCAGTCCAGCAGATTTAACAAGGTCTAATAGTTGGCACTTGAAGGAAATAAAAAACGGAATCGGTAAGACATTTAGTAAGTTTATCAATAATGGTATTTAATCATTGGTACAATTTAATGAAGATCGTTTAGATACTCCATCACTGGAAATACTGAATCAAGATTTGATGTTGCTGTCTTCTCTAAATATGCTTTAGTTCAACCACATGTATATAATTGAAGCAAAAATTAAGTTAGGGAAAGCCTATGGCCAGTGTTATACTAGCGCTGAGGCTCCATTATGCCATTCATTCATAAAATACATGACTTTAGTGTTAGTTGTCCAGTCAATCCTCTTGCCAATGCAGATTTATCTTCTGTTGTTGCTGCTACTTTAGAAATATGCTGAGAACAGAAAGAAAGTTATAATCAATCATGTCGCAGCCTTTTTTTTTTTTAATCATCTCCACTCTTTAATGCTGCTTTAGAAATATCGCATTACTTGTAAAATATTACAGCCGATGGCCTTGTAGAATGAGAGGGAAATCAACAATCTGTCTGCTTTTGTGTTTTCCTTTGTCTTTTTTTCCCTTCCCTAGTATGGACATATCAATACTTTAAAAATTACTAAAGTGAATGGAATAAAACCAGACTGTTCTTTTTCTTTTAATCTTCTTCAATTCTTCTTTTCCATGTACTTTTCCATTGTTAGCAAATTGGCCTCAGAGTAATAATTTCACCATTCTGCTTTACAAAGTAAAAGTTAATTACTTACATAAATGCTTTTTGTAAGGCTAATATGTAACTTAAAAGAAGTGAAAAAGACTGAGTTCACCAGTGATGTAGAATGCCAGACTAGCTCCAGAGAAATGTGTTTGAAAGTACGTGAGTTTTCTGAGCTCTGAGTTTGCTAAAGCTTACAGTAAAGACTGCCTTTCAGAGTATTTGTAAGAGTTGCCCTTTAAATCAGGTAATCCTGCCCTAACGCACTGCTTATTTGCCATAACCTTCTGACTGGTTTCAGTATGTTCAACTAGACTGCGGGATTTGCTGAGCAAAACATCAGAATCCTGATAAACGGATGTTTTTTACTATATACATTATAAACATATATCCAAGCACTAGCCAGCATCCAGCCAACCTGGCAGCTGCTCGCTTGCTCGCTCACTCACCTCCCTGCAGCGGGACAGACAATAGAATGGGAAGAACAAAAGCAAGAAAACTTGTGGGTCAAGATAAAGACAGTTTAATAGATGAAGGAAAGAGGAGGGGGGGAAGGCAATACGAAGGAAATCACTTACCACCTCCCACAAACAGACCAATGTCCAACCAGTCTCCAAGCAGCAGTCGTCTTGGAAGCCAGCTCCTTTCTCTACCTCCCAATTTTTATTGCTGAGCATGATGCTCTATGATACGGAATATCCCTTTGATCAATTCGGATCAGCTGTCCTGGCTGTGTTCCCCTCCCAGGTTTCTTGCCCACCCCCAGCATACCCCCTGGGTGGGGATGACTACAAAGCGGGGAAAAAGAGGAAGCCTTGACCCTGTGCAAGGGCTGTTCAGCAGTAGCTGAAGTGTTGCTGTGTTATCAACACTGTTTTAGTCACAAATCCAAAACACAGCACCATACGGGCTGCTACGAAGAAAATTAACTCCATCCCAGCCAGACCCAGTACATACATGAACAGTTTGGGATGAAAAAAATGAAAATATTACACTGTGAATCTTTAGAATGACTTGAACTTAAATTCAATTTAGAGATGAAATGCTCATGTCATACATGGCATTTCGCTTAATCCACTCAAATGAAGAGCCACTAATGGAAGGTATGATCCTAGGCCATTTCCGTTTCCAGCTGCAAGCTTGCACCTCTTGAGTAAGTCGTGATACCCTACAGCTGCAGAGTGAGTTGGATCAACCACTGATGTCACGCAAAAATTATTCACCAAAAGACATGGTTTTCTACTGGCTCAGCTGATGGAACCAACTCATCTGTGGCTGCAGGCTGACTAGATCTGGTGCAAATGAGAGTAAAGGAGTATGAGTTCAGAGAAGAAAAAGAGCCAAGAACCACCTGTTTGGCAGTAAACTTTGGTTAGGTGTAATGTGAAACCACATGCTCAGTTTACACAGGAAGAATGAGAGAAAATACAAAACATAATGCAGCAATGTTCCGAAAAGAACTGTGACATTCCATATGAAGGGATCAGATGTTCTGTAAGTCTAATAATAAATAAATAAATACTTTCTAAATCCAGAATAATCTTTCAGATTAGCAAATGTATCTGAAATTCAAGGCTGAATGGAGTTTTTGATGCAGGAATTATATTCATGTGATATAATTGCACTAATATAAAGGGGGCAAAAGTGATAAAGTTTCATTTTCTCATGAGAGAGAATTTTTCTCTTCAAAATCCGTTGAGCAGACTTAAGATATGTAGGCCATTTTGCTGCAACTGCTAGCATGAATGCAAATCTCACATGCTTTTTGTCTGTTAAGTGTATAGGCGGTCCACGTTTCGGATTATGTGATGGACACACTCTTGAGACTCAGGTCCTACAACAGCAGAGCTACGATACTGGTGTGCTGCTAGAAAGCGTGTGTTACGTGCGTGAGGTTCCTACTGGCTGACTAACTCTCTGACAGCAACACAGAGCTATAGTATGTCTCTTTTGCTTTGTGAAACTCCCAAATTGTTCATAGCGGGTTGACACTGACATACGGGGTCAGCAAACAGCAAAGATTCACTGTGAATGTATGAAATAGAGGCAGGAGAGCATGCGGCAGGAATCCAATGACTGAGTTCCAGTTACCGTATTTGGGGCTTGACAGGTCTGTGAATGTTAGTGGTGAAGAAGAGTTTCTTCTGTTCTAGTCTGGACAAATGGCTGTTTAAGAAAAGCTCTGAAATGACCCAGATAGCCCTACCAGTGATCATGTTTTCATATTTTATGTCATCTTGGGTCATATGTCAAATACCAAAAGTGAAACTGTGTTGGATAACGTTAACAAAAACATTTATGTTAGTGGGTCATGATTTCACCAGATGGATTTGTGTCTACTTCAGCATTTTTCTGCAGAGTTTAATAATATGCTCTGTTCAGTCTTTTTGTGTTTAAATATGACTCTAGATGTGTAATAATAAATGGAAGTTGACTTTAGAGGATGTGCAGAATCTCTTTATTCTGCTTGAACTTCCCAAATTTTTTTTTCATGTGTCCATCTGCTATAATATCCTTTTTTCTGTCTTTCTTCTATCTCTGCGTGTGTACACGGTCTCTGTACATCCATCGGTTTAGTCATATCATAGCATATAGAATGTGTGCAGCACATAGAAAGCAGTGATTTTCTATCTGTAAATGAGTTGAATAAAAAACATGAAAGTAATCAGGCAATAACAACAGCAAAGTGTATCAGCATGGCTAATGTCCTTCAAGAGTTTCACAACATTTGCAAAATTTTACATCAAGTTCTCTGGCCTTCAGAGACCTTAAGACTTAGTGAGACCTTACAGACTTAATGCTTTGGCTGTCATCTATGCCAGCACCATAGTCGGAATGAGAACTGTGTTGCAGAATATGGGATCTTTGTGCTTCATAAAGGAAGTAAAATGCAGGGTTTTAGGCAGTTTCCATTCCTCAGTTTTAGCCTGAACAAGACAGAAAAAGGCACTATATTGTGGGAATTGGACGTCAGCAAGTAGTGGTAACTTTCAAATGACAGGTACTGTCAAGTGAAAAAGTACTGCTGTAGAAGGGAATGTTTTGTTCAACTTTTTCCAAAACAGATTTCTCTAGATATCTGATTTTGTTAACGTAAGAGACGACAAATTCATGCTGAAGTCAAGAAAGTTTTGATCTTTTTTTCTGAAATGGAGTTCAATTTTTTTTTTATTTATCACCTTATCTTTAAAATCTACAGATCCTTCCTACCCTACAAATATTCTTCCTGCACACCAACTAACTTTTGATCTAAGGAAGAATGAATATGACCCTGATTCCTAAAGTGAGCAGAATTATAGGAAGAAGGGGCAGCTCTTTCGCTGGATACATCTACATGGAACTTTGAGTTCACATTTTGTATCTGCATTGTGGACTTAAGAAAACAGCTAGAAAATAGAGGTAAGAAACTCTAGCTTTTACTACCCTTTCTCATATTGTGTATCCACCCATAACATGCTGAGAATGCACTTAGCCTGACTTTTACTGGGCAATTCATATGAAGGGAAGATCTTCCCAAATTCATCCACTACTATTTTAGTTTCACTTCTGTGACTTCAAGATTGACATTTTTAAGAATATTATTTTTTTCTGATAGGGTGTGAAAATATGGATGCAGTTTTTACAGCTTAATAGTAGAGTATTTTTTGTATAGGTGAAAGAGATGTATTCTTCTCTACCATTTTACTGGCCAGTTTTCTCCAGTATCCACCCTGCTATACTAATTTATAATAGAAGCAGCTCCTGCAGATAAAAAATGTTTTCCTGCTTTCTCTGGCACCTGGATTCATCTCTTGTGGAAAGCAGCCAGTGAGGCATTTCCCTTTTCCACAAAGAGGCTAGCAAATGAGAGCATTTCTAAGAGCAGGTTTTTGGTCTGAGGGCGTTTAGGGTCTGCTTCCAAGAGATGTGTGGAAGATAGCGAAGAGAAGCATGTATATTGTTAGCAGGTTTCAAATTGATTTATAGGGACCTGCATCTCTGCTGAAAAAAACAGAGGGGCAAAACAGAGAAGGGTGAAGACTTCTGCTCTACTTGTTTCTGCAACAGGTATTCTTTCTACATGGCCAGGTCCTATTTTTCTGCCTTTGACACAACCCACTCCATCAGGGCTGAGTGGATTCTTTCAATTAGCAAGTGTGGCCACCTACTGGGGAAAAAAACAATGTAAAAATAAACAAAATCAGAAATAACAGAATGTACAAAATGGTAATACCTTGAGCACAGGTAGATAGCCCACTGGAAATGCAACAAACACAAGAATAAAAATTGAAGTCCCAGTTTCCTGTGCCATACTATTACCATACAATTTTTGTGATGCTATGCTTTGCTCTTCCTCTGTATAAATAGTTCCCTCTTCTGACAGCTTTATCCTTCCCCGGTTACTCCTCTCAATCAGATCAAATTCATC
Source organism: Aptenodytes patagonicus (assembly GCF_965638725.1). NCBI lineage: Eukaryota > Metazoa > Chordata > Aves > Sphenisciformes > Spheniscidae > Aptenodytes > Aptenodytes patagonicus. The sequence goes on from NC_134950.1 coordinate 130,682,815, forward strand.
CCTGATTTCTAACACCTGCAGTTTTGTTCAAATCACAATTTAGCCTTTACTAGATAGAAATTGCACCTGACAGAAGAACAGATCACAAAGCAAGACGTAACCGATCATTTTACTTTATTTATTAAACTACCAACAATCATTGCTTTATTTGGCAGGAGCACTCTAAACTTTCAGTAACAACAATTATGACTGAAAGAAGTATAAATGAACTGAACATGTTAAGAGTTTACAAGACCTTCTTTAGTTCCTAAGTGGTAATGGATGTTCTATATTAGCGGTGTTGTACAGCCATGTCTACAGCAGAAAAACACACCTACTTTTGAAAAAGGGCACCAGCAATGGCCACAGGAGATAATAGCTGAAGATAACGTATGTTACCTGGAGAAGATTAAGCTACGTTCACGTGTGCTAGAAGCTAGCTGATCATAGTACTGTTGATGCCTCTGACAGCCGGAGCAGGTAGTCAGGCACCCCTACCGCCTGGTGGCCCAGTCATCAGAGAGCAATCGCTGCCCGAGCCTCTTGTTGTGGTTTAACCTCAGTCGGCAACTGAGCACCACACAGCCGCTCACTCACTCCTCCTCCCCCCCCGCAGTGGGATGGGGGAGAGAATTGGAAGAGTAGAAGTGAGGAAAAACTCGTGGGTTGAGATAAAAACAGTTTAATAATTGAAATAAAATAATAATAACAACAATAATAATGTGATGACGATAATAATAATAATACACAAAGCAAGTGATGCACAGTGCAATTGCCCAGCACCCGCCGACCGATGCCCAGCCAGTCCCCAAGCAGTGGCCCCCCCGGCCAGCTTTCCCCCAACTTATATACTGAACATGACGTCACATGGTATGGAATGTCCCTTTGGCCAGTTTGGGTCAGCCGTCCTGGCTGTGCCCCCTCCCAGCTTCTTGTGCACCTCCAGCCTTCTCAGTCCGTAGAGCATGGGAAGCTGAAAAGTCCTTGACTAGTGTAAGCACTGCTCAGCAACAACTAAAACATCGGTGTGTTATCATCTTGTCCTAAACCCAAAACACAGCACTGTACCAGCTACTAAGAAGGAAATCAACTCTATCCCTGCCGAAACCAGGACACCTCTCATCTTCCATTTGTAGGAAAGGGTCCTGAGAATTCAGTTTTAATTTAGCTTCCTTCATTTTAAATCCTTATCAAACAAATGTTAGAGCTGAGAATAAAAAGGCAACAGCTGGTAATGTTTGTTAATTAATTACGGTTAAGGTCTGTCCGTTTATCTAAAATTGGTTTTGCCGTCATAGGGCTATAGAGAATGGAGCAGGTTGTGATTAGATGTTTTGCTGGGAAAAAGGGGAGAGTTTACTAGAAGTCACCTGAGAGTAAAAGTCTTTGTAAGAACTGAGGGGCTTTTAAACAGTGGTGAAACTTGTTCAGTCTTACCCACACTGCTTTTCTGAAATAATCTGCATCTGTTTATAAAAGGCAAATACAGTGGTTTAGATATACGATGTCTTGACTCATTTAAGACAAACAGTAAGAGCATTCACATGTCCTGATATATGGGTGGTGCTGACGGGCTTCTCTCACCCACCTCTGTGCCGTTGCATAGATGGGAGTTGCAGTTTTCTCTAGAGGAACAGTCTAAAATATTTTATTAATATGTTTATACACGTGACAACATTTGTGAAAGGGGCTGTATTTTTTATTAGAATAATTAATAAAGATTTAAAGTTTGATCAGATTTTTGACCATGTAAGACCATCTTTCAACACAAAGAAGACTCAACCTGCCTGTCTGAAAGCTGGTGGATTTTCAAGGAATTTAATAATTGGTCTAAGAAACATACTACCTCTGCAGTTAGACCTCACTTATTTTCTTAGGTCGTGACAGATACAAAATAGCTTGAGTGCAATTTGCTTCCTGGCTTTCTCCAGGGAGTGTGAGGGGGGAGGACGGTGGGTGCGGAGTGTGAGGGGAGATGGCGGGAGTGCCGTGGGTGCTGGGTGTGAGGGAGATGGCGGGCGGGCTGTGAGGGGCGGCCGCGCTGCCCGCCCCACACGAGCGCTCCCGTCGCTGCCTCCAGGGAGTGCGGTGCCGCCGCCCGCCGCCGTTACCGAGTGAGCCGGGTAAACGGCCGCGGCGGCCCCGTGCCGCCATGGTGTGGCAGCTGAGGCCCGTCTACGAGGGGAGGTTCACCGACAGGTTTCCCGAGCCGCCGGCCGTGAGTGCCTTCGCCGAGGGATTTCCCTGTTGCCGCGGAAGCTGCCCGCCCCCTCGCTGCGCCTTTCGGGGGCCGGGGTCTCGCCGTGGGCTGACGGAAGAGGCTGGAGGAGGGGCAGCGTGTGGGGCAGGCAGGCGCATCTCGCTGCGTTCCCCCTCTCTCCCCCCGAAAATGCGTGTTGCTCCTTTTTTCCCCCCTTTTATCAAAACGGGGACAATTAGACAACATCTCGTGCAAGGTGTCAGGTCCCAATTTGACTAGTTGTGCTTATTAGTACAGTGGGTTCGGTTATGCCTTATTTTTTGATTGCACTGTTTAGGCTGGAAAGTTGCTTCCCACTGGCGATACAGCTGCAAGTTGCCTCACTGAGGTTTTACCCAGGGTGAGTTGGTTTTTCAGACGCTCCTTGTGAAACTTTTGTAATAATTTCCCATTAGTGACTCTGCTTTGAGACAGGCCCTAAAAAAAAAAGAAAATCAGTGAAACCTTGGTCATTTTTTCTACATCCCGTCTTATTAGAAACTACTATTTTTTTTCTGATGTTAGTTTTTGTCACATGGGATCATAGAGAATAGCTGGTAAGATTGTAAAACATGTCTGGCAGTTCTTTTTCACTCTGTATGTTTTACAAAATTCTCCATGCCTGCTTAGAGGGGACTACTTAGAATTGTTTTAGACAGTTTTTCTCTGGTAATACAATTATAGTGATTATTATTAGAAAATATTATTTCTTCTGATGGAGGTCCTTCTTCTTTATCAAGGATGCCCCTCAGAATTTTGCTTCCCACTGGCCTTTCCCCATGCCCCTGAAGAGTCAGAGGGTACTGAGACACAAACAGATCCCTTAAATAGCAGCTTTTCCTTTAAATGGGTAATTAAAAAAACCCCAAAACTGTAGTTAAAATAATTTCTGAAATTGCTTCATTGATGGTGGAATTGTGAATCAGGTTAAAGGTTTCTGAAGTTGATAAATGTAATATCTCCTTTTCATGAAGTATATGTGAAGAAGCTGTTATCCGTCTTAAAGATGGAACCAGATAGTTAAAACGTAGCAACTCTCTCGTTGCTGGTTTGATAAAATTTAGGCTGGGCTGTGTTGACCTTATGCTCAGAGTATCAGCATCTGCAGGAGCGTATGCATGTGTTACAGCCCTAAAACATCTTAATGTTTTGTTCTTACCTCTGTGGAATCACACTGAAATGGCTGCAGTACATTTCCTTTTCGTTAATATTTTGTGAATATCTGGTGTAAAATTGTTTTTGCTTTGTCTTATATATAGCCTATTACTCCAACCACTGTGCGAAAGTTTTGAAATACAACAATCCAGCTCCTGGTGTTGAAAGAATATTCTACAGCAGAGCAGATGATCCTGACATTGCAGCTCACTTGACACATGGCATAGTCAGGTTCTTCACTCAGTGTAGGAATGTGACCCGTTTACTTTTGTTTAAGAATGGACAACTTAAGAATGTCCTTACTAAGAGCAACTGGTTTCTTCATAGACAGGGATAAAGGTACATAGCTGAGTGAGTTACACTGCAGCATTTCACCGCTGTTGTGGATTATCTGAATTCTGAGGTCAATTCATAGGACTTAATTAGCATGGTTCAAATAGGGAAACACTTGAAGTTCAGTGACTTTTATCTTACCAGTGACTTAACTTCTGCAATGACTACTGAATTATTCATTTCATTTCAACATTTAAGTTAATGAACAGTCTTCTACCCACAAATTTTGCTGCTTTCTTCTTTACTGATTACAGCGGTAAAACCTATTGTTTTGACTGTTCCAGATCTGTCTTTGTAGATTTCCCTGGAGAACTGTTCAGGTAGCTGACAACTTACCTTCCTTTTCCCAGCTATTCTAATAGGTCTAATAAAAGATACTACCTTGACCTGTGAATCTTTCCTCCACAGACTGGAGCAAATCACTTATGTGTTTACCATTTAGCTCTCTTGCAACAGTTATGTTCATCTTGGTTTCTGTGATTTTTTTTTCCCTAATCCCATGTCATTATGCTGGAAGGTTCCTATAGATTGACTAGAAATGTGGTAAGAAGTATCGTTCTTCCATAGTATTAGTATCTTCTCTAACAAGATACTGCTTAAGAATCAACTGAACAAAACACCCATCCCCCTTACCTCCCCAAACATATATTGATTCCTTACTTTCCAGATGTATCAGCTGGAGAGCTTATAAATCCACCAAAAACTTTTGAGGAAGTGGATAAAGAATCCAGAGAAGAACATGTTCTGTACATTGTGTCACACAATGATTATTATGTGGGTAAGTTCAAAGGCTGATAAGAAACCGCATAAAACCTTCTAATATAAATAAAGGTAATTGTTCCTCTTTGTGTCTTCAACACATATTGTACACTATTTTTTGAGATGTAAACTATTACTTTTTCCTACTGTATTAATAGAAATTCTTTTTAAAAGTAATGATGTGAAAAAATACTTACATTCAACTGAGAGAGCATGACGTTTTTAGAACTGTAGATCACTTTGTGTTTGGTGTATTAGACAGTGTAAGAACTTAATGAAGGAGTTGGAAGCCTGGTTTCTGTTGGGTGCTATTTGAAAAGCAAAGTATTTCCAAGAAACTAGAAACTCATAGATGCCCTGGTTGCTTATTGAGTTTGGCATTGTTTATGCCATTGAGAGCAATCTCAAGCTTAAAGCCACAGACTGTGAGCCCAACCCATTCCAGTACTTTCACTTCTGGTTCCTCTCTTTTATCAGGATCCAAACAGAATTTCAGGGCATCTAGACTTTCTGATGGGAAGCTCAGCATCAGGCTCTGGTTACAAGGAGTTTCAGGCTGCTGACTGGCTCTCTGGAATGGAGGTTCCTCAGCCTACAGCATCCTGCCTGTGAGTCTGTCCCACAGCCTCTGTCTTTGCCCTTCCAGTGGGCTGTCCCTCCAGTGCTTCAGCCTCTGGGGGCTGTACTTGCGTGAAGTGGTCTGCTCAGGGATGGTTACCCTTTATCTCATAGGTCTGCACAGGAACGGAGTGACAAATAGCACTCTGAAATGCAGTACATGTATTGCTTTTGCAGCCATTTCTATTTTTCCCAGTTCCATCATTTCCACAGGCTGAGAGACTTACACTGATGCTCTATAAGATTAGGATTATAATAAAATTGCCCATTGCACTAGCACCAACAGTTTTGTAGGTGTAGGCCAAACATGTAAGAAACTGCAATACCGATATTTTAGCTGTAATAATGTAAATTTTACATGGAGGCAGTTACGTAGAAGTGAAATTATAGTACTGTGTTCTCTCATTGAGAAATTCTACTATAAGTAGATTTTTGGTATAAATTGGCCAAACTTGTAGTTTTATTTCCCCTCTTCCCCACCTTTATTAGGTGTTTTAGTGGAATTACTCATTATCTGTTTCTGTCTCCTTTGTAACTTCCATCCACAAGATCATGGAGAGGCCAAGCCAAAAACAGACAGACAGCAAAAAAAAGAGACAACTACGTGCCCCAGTTTTGAACAACAGCAGAACAATTCCATGCTGCCATACAGTCAGAGGAAGCCCTTATTAGAAAGCATGCAGTGAGTAATATTTTTTGAAAGTTCTAATTGCCATTATTTTCAAAAGGTGATTGAAAAGAGCTTGAAGAAACAGAATGGCATTGTTTTCTGTGACAAGAAACGTGCTTGCAGCTCACTTACATAGCGTACTTATGTGATATTCTTGTATGTGAAACTTCATTTTATTGGCAAGACTGGATTAATAGATTCATGAACAAGTAGGGTAATATCTTGTTTACAGTGAAGTCAGTGGCAAAATTTCCATTAAAGTCAATATAGCAAGAGTATATCTGTGTCCTGGTTTCGGCTGGGACAGAGTTAATTTTCTCCTGTTCTTATAAACTGTTCTTATCTCAACCCACGAGTTTTCTCACTTTTCCGATTCTCTCCCCCATCCCACTGCAGGGGGGAGAGTGAGCGAGCGGCTGTGTGGTGCTCAGTTGCCAGCAGGGGTTAAACCACGACAGTCCTTTTGACTGGAGCCTCTGGCAGAAAGCATGGAGATGGTATGTGGTGTTGGATTGTTTCATGTTGAAGTCAGTTCTGGTTCCATCATCACTGTGCTTTGCTTGGTTTCATCGAAGTTCATTCTTCATTAATCTGTGTGATTCTTACTGTAATACCATTGATATAGCATATAATATTATGTAGCAATTAACATCATACAGTTCAAATCATTGGCTATTCTCACCCAAAATCAAATCCCCCTGAGGTACACATCGGACTTCCCCATCCTCCCACATCACCCACCAAGTGCACCCAGGTCCTTGAGCAAAAGCAATCCCACGAATGGGTTTGCCTTTGCACGAGGCAGGAGTAGCCCAGACTGTCTTCCCCAGCGTATTTTTTATGTGCACTACAGGGACTTTATTCCCATCTACAGTACGTAAAAGTTCTGACTGGGCAGGGCCAGCTCGATTGGCAGATCCCCTAGCGTTGACTAACCAGGTGGCCTTTGCTAAATGTGTGTCCCAATGTTTGAACGTCCCGCCACCCATTGCTCTCAGCGTAGTCTTTAACAGTCCATTGCATCATTCGATTTTCCAAGAGGCTGGTGCATTGATAGGGGATGTGATACACCCACTCGATGCCGTGCTCTTTGGCCCAGGTGTCTATGAGGTTGTTTTGGAAATGAGTCCCGTTGTCTGACTCAATTCTTTCTGGGGTGCCATGTCGCCATAAGACTTGCTTTTCAAGGCCCAGGATAGTGTTCCAGGCGGTGGCATGGGGCACGGGATATGTTTCCAGCCATCTGGTGGTTGCCTCCACCATTGTAAGCACGTGGCGCTTGCCTTGGCGGGTTTGTGGGAGTGTGATATAATCGATCTGCCAGGCCTCCCCATATTCATATTTCAGCCATCGTCCTCCATACCAGAGAGGCTTTAACCACTTGGCTGGCTTGATTGCAGCGCATGTTTCACATTCATGGATAACCTGCACAATAGTGTCCATGGTCAAGTCCACCCCTCGATCACAAGCCCATCTGTATGTTGCATCTCTTCCTTGATGGCCTGCAGTGCCATGGGCCCACCGAGCTATAAATAACTCACCCTTATGTTGCCAGTCCAGATCCACCGGAGCCACTTCAATCTTAGCAGCCTGATCCACCTGCTGGTTGTTTTGATGCTCTTCAGTGGCCCGACTCTTGGGTATGTGAGCATCTACGTGACGGACTTTTACAACCAGGTTCTCCACCCGGGCAGCAATATCTTGCCACAGTGCGGCAGCCCAGATGGGTTTGCCTCTGCGCTGCCAGTTGCTCTGCTTCCATTGCTGCAACCACCCCCACAGGGCATTTGCCACCATCCGTGAGTCAGTATAGAGATAGAGCACTGGCCACTTTTCTCGGTCAGCAATGTCTAAAGCCAGCTGGATGGCCTTTACTTCTGCAAATTGGCTCGATTCACCTTCTCCTTCAGCAGTTTCTACAACTTGTCACATAGGACTCCATACAGCAGCCTTCCACCTCTGATGCTTTCCCACAATACAACAGGACCCATCAGTGAACAGGGCATATTGCTTCTCATTTTCTGGTAGTTTATTATATAGTGGGGCCTCTTCAGCACACGTCACCTCCTCCTCTGGCGATATTCCGAAATCTTTGCCTTCTGGCCAGTCCATGATCACTTCCAGGATTCCTGGGCGACTGGGGTTTCCTATTCGAGCCCATTGTGTGATCAGTGCGACCCACTTACTCCATGTAGCATCAGTTGCGTGATGTGTATAGGGGATCCTCCCTTTGAACATCCAGCCCAGCACCGGCAGTCGGGGTGCCAGGAGGAGCTGTGCTTCAGTGCCAATCACTTCCGAAGCAGCTCGAACCCCTTCATATGCTGTCGATATCTCTTTTTCACTTGGAGTATAGCAGGCCTCAGATCCTCTGTATCCCCAACTCCAAAATCCTAGGGGTCGACCTCGAGTCTCCCCTGGTGCTTTCTGCTCCAGGTAGGGCCGTTCTCCCCGGCTGCGGTATAGAGCACATTTTTCACATCTTGCCCTGCCCGGACTGGCCCCAGGGCTACTGCATGAACTATCTCCTCTTTGATTTGTTCAAAGGCTTGTCATTGCTCAGGGCCCCATTTGAAATTGTTCTTCTTCCAGGTCACTTGATAGAGAGGGTTTACAATTAGACTGTAATTTGGAATATGCATTCTCCAAAACCCCACAACGCCTAAGAAAGCTTGTGTTTCCTTTTTGCTAGTTGGTGGAGACATGGCTGTTATTTTGTTGGTCCCATCCATTGGGATCTGACAACTTCCCTCTTGCCATTTTATTCCTGAAAAACTGGATCTCCTGTGCAGGTCCCTTGACCTTACTTTGTTTTATGGCAAAACCGGCCTTCAGAAGGATTTGGGCTATTTTCTTCCCTTTCCCAAAAACTTCTGCTGTGTTGCCCCACATGATGATGTCATCAATGTATTGCAGGTGTTCTGGTGCCTCACCCTGTTCCAGTGCAGTCTGGATCAGTCCATGGCGAATGGTGGGGCTGTGTTTCCACCCCTGGGGCAGTCGGTTCCAGGTGTACTGGACGCCCCTCCAAGTGAAAGCAAACTGTGGCCTCCACTCTGCTGCCAAAGGGATTGAGAAAAATGCATTAGTGATACCCGTTGTGGCATACCGCTTGGCTGCCTTTGACTCCAGTTCGTATTGAAGTTCTAGCATGTCCGGCACGGCAGCACTCAGTGGTGGCGTGACTTCGTTCAGGCCATGATAGTCTACTGTTAGTCTCCACCCTCCATTAGACTTTCTCACCTATTGTTTGGGGATTTGACCATTTTACTTACTGTGATGCTATTTTTGGTCATCTTTGTTACATCACCTGCATTCTTACTTTATTACTTCCTTGGAAAAGGACATGGAACTAAATTGTGTTATTATTGAGCAGCATGTATTAATCTCAGTCAAATCATTACAATGTTTCATAAACCTCAGGTGATCTGGAAGAGCTTTTTAATTTTACAAAACAGTGCTTATGAAGAGCTACAGTAGTCCTAAGGTACAGTGTGGTCAGGATCCAGCTGTGCTACAAATCTAGGGTTCCTGAATGTATACAAAGACTGTCTTTGCAGATGCTTGAGATTTCTGCAAAATTGTATCTGAAGACTCACAAACAACATTATTGACTTTGGTAGCAAAATTTAATTTTAAGCTCAAGATCGCAGTCTTAAGTGACTCTGGAGAACTATGCCTGTAGTACCTTGTGCTGGTTTTGGTTGGGATAGAGTTAATTTTCTTCATAGTAGCTGGTATGGGGCTATGTTGTGGATTTGTGCTGAAAGCAGTGTTGATAACACCAGGGATGTTTTAGTTACTGCTGAGCAGTGCTTACACAGAGTCGGGGCCTTTTCTGCTTCTCACCCCACCCCACCAGCGAGCAGACTAGGGGTGCACAAGAAGCTGGGAGGGGACACAGCTGGGACAGCTGACCCCAACTGACCAAAGAGATACTCTATACCATATGACATCATGCTCAGCATTTAAAGCTGGGGGAAGAAGGAGGAAGGGGGGGACATTCAGGGTGATGGTGTTTGTCTTCCCAAGTAACTGTTAGGCGTGATGGAGCCCTGCTTTCCTGGAGATAGCTGAACACCTGCCATCTCCAGGAAGTAGTGAATGAATTCCTTGTTCTGCTTTGCTTGCACGTGCGGCTTTTGCTTTCCCTATTAAACTGTCTTTATCTCAACCCATGAGTTTTCTCACTTTTACTCTTCTGATTCTCTCCCCCATCCCACCAGTTGAGTGGTGGGGGGGAGGGTGAGCTTGCGAGCAGCTGTGTGGGGCTTAGTTGCCGACTGGGGTTAAACCGCGACATACCTGTAGGGAGTGAACACAAATGTGAGCCAGTTTCTCCTCTCCCCTTCACTGTGTCTTAGCTTACTGTGAAGTAGACCTGGAGTGTGAGCAACATGAGGCAGTATGGTCAGTCAGGGAATATGGGTTGCAGTGCAAGCTGAAACCCAGCACTACAAGACAGACACAAGCTAACCTAATTTTATTTAGTGAATTTTACACCATCCACATCCTATGTGTGATATGAAAATGATAAAAGAAGAATACACATAGTAGTTTTTAGATTACAGTGCTTCCATCTCTGTGTGGTTTTTTTTGTTTGTTTGGTTTGTATTTTAGAACAAAGCACTAATTCTCTTTTCAATTTTGATGGCGATTCCTGATTCATGTAACAGTTCTAATTATTAAACAGAGAGATAAAATGAACATTGCATCTTTTTCAAATTAAAAATAAACAAACAGTTCTTCAGTGTCACCAACAGCATCTTAATTTTCTGGTAAATAAATCTGGGCCAAGTTTTCCAGGTGGATATTGGCTTGGTTGCTGGTTTTGGCAGACACAAAATTGCATGTGAAAAAGCATGTGAGACATGATTCAATTTTTCCATTTTAACAGATAGTAGTTTATTTGGAGACATTATTTCAGTTGGAGATCTGGTTTGTCCTAAACATTCCTGTTATTTGACTAGTATGTTATAAAGACTTTTCTCACCCATTTCTGTCATAGCCGTAGAAAAAAAAAATATTTTAGCATAGAATATTTTTCCTTTTAATGAGTATAAATGTTCAAAAAGTTAATGTTTACATTTGGTTGTGTTATATTATGAACTGCAAATGTTCTAAACAGGTTTATAAATAGATGCTTTTCTGGAATGGCAACTTTGAAGCAAAGTACTGATAAACAAATTTCAGGTGAACTATGTGTATCATCCCTAATTATATAACAGATGATCACATATTTTTTAATAATAGTATAGGGTTTATTTTGGCTATTAATAAACAATTTGACAATTAACGAAGAAATGTTCTTATTGACAGTATAGCAGAAACTTTGAATGTTCCCCAGGCCATACATTTGGAATGTTACTCTGTCCAGATGAATATGGTAAGTTCAGGGGCAGAATAAAATCTTATCTTGTTGATGAAACTATGCTGAAGTAATTACTGTTGGTTGTGTGGTATAAAATTTTCCCAAAATCTTAGAGGCAAGGTACAAAAATTTAACAGTGACACTAAATTTTTGGAGGGAAAATTTGAGAAGAATTGAAATTGCTAGTGGAAAAAAAATGAATGTCAGAAATAAAGAAACTTTAGGTTTGGATGTTCCATGTTTTGGTTTTGGGTTTTGGTTTTTTTTCTCTTTTAAAGCCTCTGTATCTGAATGTAAACAAAATGGGAAATGGCAGAAAACTCCTATTGACATCTAAGTGACAAAGTTAAAATGGCTATTTAAATCAATTATGTGTCTTTCCTCTCAATGATTTTTCCAGCACTTCTATAAAAAGAGTAAAAATAACAAGCAATCAATAAGAATAATAAGTTTTTGAAGGTAGAAGAGAGATAGAAAACAGGTTGAAAATAAAAAATTACTAATTTTCATTATGACAAAATTTTGAAAACTAGTCAACTCAAATAGTCAATGTTGGGATCGATGGTGTTTTAATATTATGTTTAATGACTAGGGAATACAGTGAATAGTTAGGCAGCAAAAAATGTAAGAGGCTCAAAGTTATTTAATTAGTCAAGACCAGAGAAGGCTTGTTCAAATTCTGCATAAGCTTTTATACATGCTTTACTATGTAGGGTAATAAAGTTAAATATTTTAAATGTGTAGGTATGCTTGTCCTATAAGGAACAGCAGAAGAAACGGAACAAAAAAAATCATTATTAACAAGTAGAAAATAATGCATGTACATTGCTGTTAGACGGGGATTAGGTGAGCTACTCCTATTTGTTATTGGACCCTGAATGAACTTCTTGCACTCTAGAAAGTGACCTTGGTGTCTTGGGGACTTGGATGAAGACTGTAGCTTAGTGTGCCAAAGTGTTTAAAAAAAATAGTAAGTTAGGATATGTAGAAAATGGGAAGAGTAACACAAAAATAGTACGTTGTCTTTCTAGAAATCAGTGGTATATAATTATCTGAAATATTACATTGATTTTTCCATTGGTTCTTGTAACTATCCTGTAATATGACAAACTGGAAGTGATGGATTAATAATACATGTTCTTTTGCTCTCAGCTATCCGGACATCAAGTAACTCTTACTGCTGTCAGAAGCTTTTGGAAGCAGTGGATGGATTTTTGAAGCTATATTAAGATGTTTCAAAATTTTTGATATTAACTGCATGTGAGTAGGAAATCATCATATGGACCATTTGATCTTTTAATGAAATGGCCATATCATATGTTCAGCAGTGCTGAAAATCAGCATCTCAAAACTGAAATTCTCCTTTTCCTTAAGACTGTAAGCCACTTTTTAAAATGTCCTTTTTCTGTATATGCAGAACTAATTGAGGAAGTGTTTATTTTTATAGGAGTTGGTGATGATCTTCATTGCCGGATTCCATGTGAGTTCCTCCATGGTAAAGACAGAGAGAGAGCTGTCTTGTCTGCAGTTTGGCAAAGTTTGCAGAAAGCTAACTGAGAATTTTGACCTGTTACTAGAAGCATTCAGGCATTATGATAAGGTTAGTGCTTTGAAAAAATATAAATGTGAAGGAGTGTGTGACATTAGTGGTCCTGGGCTATGGAGATACAGATATGAAGAAACACAAGCATAGCAAGGCAAATATAGATGAGGACTATAAAGACAAGGTAACTTCATAGTTATTATATGTTTAATATACTGTGATATGCTATGGAATTAAACACAACAGTATTTGGAGTCTTTCACAACGGTATCTGAAGTATCCAAGTTAACAGCAAGTAAGGGACTTGTGAGCAGGAATAATCTTAGCATTTTTTGCTCTTCAAAATTTGGTATTTCTTCTTAAATACGGTTGAAGGGATTATGTTCATATTTTCTTCCAAGCTGTACTTTTTGACTGAGTCACCAAGCATCAGAATTTCATATATTTTCTTTTTTTCTCGCTGGAAAAAAAATTATAATTGACATTTCATATGTAACATTAATTGAAATATATACAGAATGATTGATGCCTTACTTTCAAAAGAAATCTTGGCTTTGCCTCAACATTTATGATTAGATAGTTATCTTGTCACAATACCATCACACTGACTTTCTTTCAATTTCAAATCACTGTATGACTGAAGTTGAAAATTATTTATTGACACTTTTATATTCAGATTTTTAATTTCTAAATTAGGGTTTCTTTTTGTACTCAGCAATGTTACTCTTCTGACATTGTGTGCCTGGCGCTATATCTATCTATCTATCTATCTATCTATCTATCTGTATATATGAACACATACATGTATGTGTTCCTTTTGGTGGAGCCTTTTTGTAATGGCTGTTATAACAACTGTTTTATTTTATTTATAATAGAATGATGATGGAATGATAGACAAGGGCAACCTGTGGAAGTCCTGCTTTCAGCTTAATCTAAATCTAGATGATGAGCTCCTGGATTCCTTGTTTGACTATTGTGATTTGAATAAAGATGGTCTGATTAATTATATGGAGTTTGCAAACTTTCTGAACTGGAAAGACAAAATGGCTGTTAAAGAGTTTGAAGAAAAAATAATTACAAAAGGTTGATGACAATACTGCGGAATTGTGGAGATGATCTTGGTCTTACAACAGCTACTGAAAGGACATTGCTGGTGTCAACTTAGGTGCTCCTTTAGAAGGGTAGGATTTAGAGAGTGCATTTAGCCCTTGCCTGCCCGCAGCAGAGCTTCAGATACAAATGTATTTCAGAACCCTGGAGTTCTGTGTTGCATGTTGAGAATGTCCCATAAACGAGGAGAAAGTAAAAAATCTCATAGAATCATTATCAGATATGCAGATTAATTATGTTATGTACTTTATAGTTTTTCAAGGATTCAAGTAATGTTTTTTACCTCTTAGTCTATAATGTGCTGGTAGTAAATCCTGGCTGTACCATAACTTTTGTTTATAGGGAAAAAACTACATGCTCCTGTTCTGCCTGAAGACACAAAGACAAATGATGAGCCACTGCTGAAGCAGGAAGATCTTCTGTTAAAGGAACCGAGCAGCTCAGAAAAGACACCAAAAACGCTTACAAGATCAACAGCTCATGTATTTGCAAATTATCAAACAATTTCTTCTCAGTATAATGCTGTAGTAGGCGGTCTCCCAACAACCTGTTAGTGCAGTGGACTGTACTTCTCACTTCTGAGCATTATTTAAGACAAAATCAGGAACAAATTTAAAAAGTATCGCTACAGGTTCTACTAATGTACAATAGTGAATTAATTTATCTAAACTAAATTTGTTTAGGATTGGCATGGCTTGGATGTTTGGCATGGTTAATCCATTCAAAACGTGAAAGTTAATCTAGATGTCTTTGAGAAATTATGCTAGTAACTTTAGGAGAACAGTATCTTCTTGGAATCACCTAAAAATGTTTTTAGCTGGAAGTACTGGATAAGTACTAGAATATTACTGCAAGATTTCCTGATGTAGCTGAAGCTAGGAATTCTAAAAATATGAAAAAAGAGATAAGGAATAAAATTATACAAATTCTTATTGAACCTATGTGAGACGAAGTATCAAATTTGTTCTCATTTCACGCAAAATGTTTTATCCTTCCTGGCACTGTCTTTACACACAGGCTTTTCCATGCTACCTGTTGATTGATTTCCACAGGTTATCCAGTGTGTAGCATTCCAACTATTCATTCAGATATTCCTGCTCCTCAAATTTGCTGCATCAGTGACAGAACTAATTATGGTGATGAGGCGAATGCTTATGCATTATTGTTCCCTTCTGTCTTCAATCAAAAGGGAGTGTATGAAAGCGACTTTTTTAAAACAAGACCAAAGGCAGAAGTATAGTGCATTTCTTCAGAATATTCTTCCAAGATAAATGTACCTCTGGCCATGTGGGAGTGGAAAGTCACATTATCAAATAAGCAGGTTGTGAAATTCATTGTTGCAACGTTACCATCTTTCTTTACATCCATTCAACTATCTTAAAAATACATACTGTTCACATTCAGAATTATTCATAAAGGTGGTAGATATTAATTTTATTGAGATCCAACTTCAATAAGTAATACAAGGAAGTACATCAGGTTGTTGCTATTCACATGCTCAAATGCTGCGTCAAATGCGAGTTGGTAATTAATCTAGGGCTTAAGAGTCTATGACTCATCATTTCTGAAATGTGAGAAGAGCAGAGCAGTTGTGAAACTTCCATCCCTGGGCATACTCAAATTACTGAGTGAGGTCCCAAGCAACATGGTTTAATGGTAAAGTTAGCCCTGCTTTGATTATGTGGTTGGATGGATGATCTCCAGAGATCTCTTCCAGCCTAAGTTATTCTATGCGTAGATGTCTTAAAAAGCCCCACAAGAAGATTTTTACAGGTGTGTAAAACTAGTTTCTATCACAGAGGGATGTTCAGTGGAAAATTTTACTCAAGGTGTCTCTCCTCAAACAAAGTTGCAGGTTTTGCTAATGGCAAATTCAGCAACCTGCCTGAATACACCTTTTAAATGCTCTGCTGAGTCAGGGTCGTAGGCTTAGATCTACAAAGGACTTGTACAGTGATGGAGCATACAGGGAGTCACACACTAATGCTGTGCCATCTCCTATTTCTGAAGAGAAAGATAGGACATGAGACTGTAGGGACTTACCTGGGGACTCCGATTTTTCCATCTGATATCTCTGGGGGCTGCTACCACTCTTATCTCACAGCCCAGAGTTCCTTCTTCAGTATTGTTTACTCTTTTGCTTCTACATTTCTATGTATTTTCTAGTGAAAAAATACTAAGAGATGACTTCATTACCTGAAATACAATTTATGAGACAATTGTAACAAAATGTGAAATTCCAATCTAAAATGAAAAAAGGCTTGACAACCTCTCACTTTCTACTAGTCATATTAAATATTGTCACATTTGAAAGTGGATCTGGAACTTGAGTATATGTTTTACGGAAAAGAATGTTGCTAATTAGTGGCTGGGGATGTAAAAGGTGTGGTGTCATGTTCATATCCATAAAATGGCTTGTCAGAATGTCGTGTACATGAGCATTTACCATTTTATAATCTAGCTCTGAAGCAGGAAATCCGTGCATGCAGAATATAGCTAACAGTAAATAGAATTCATGCTTCATTGAGAAGCCCATTATACCTGTCAAGCGCTAGATAGAACTCTTCTCTGAAGTTGTAATGTGGCCTGAGATGTCATACTCCACTGTAGACTATACAGGCTATACAGAGTTCAGTACAGAACCACCTCTGAGTGTGTTAAATCACCGTATACTCATGAAATGGACTGTTTCAGTGTTTTAGTGATTAATAATTAATATTTTCAAACATGTAATAACTAATGATATTATTATATGAAAGCCCAGAGTCATTTAATACTACCAGTTTTTGTGTAGGCCTGTAGAAATGAATGCAAATTCTGACTATAAAGCAGTTTCATGAAGTGACTCTTCGTGTTGCAAAAGAACAAAATAGTTCTAGGGCTTGCTATTTTCTTCACTGGAATTCATCCTAGTCTATTGAAGAGAATAGAAGTTATGTAACTGAATAATAGTGTGTAACTGGTATTCAACATGATCATGTTGAAAATAGGTAAGGGTCAGTTTAACCCCTTCTGCACACTTGATAGTCTGTGGTTTAGTCAGTAATTATTTTATGGCTGTTGATAAGCCAGGACACAGTTGTATTTTAATATGGTGAAACTGAGTTATGAAAGCATGTAGTCCTTTATGGTCCCTGCAGTGGTATCCTGTAATGGAATATTGCTTTTAGTTTAACTTCTAAATTTCACTAGCTTGTTGAAAACATTAGATCAAGGCTGGTTTGTTTTCCTCATGAGTAACATTACTGATTTAACTGAAACAACAACTATGCTTAAAGAAACAAAATTCAGTCCATGTTTTCCTCCTGTAATTTCAGCTGGCATAAACTGTCATAGATTTATTGGCTAAGATGAAGCTGCAGATTTGCTGTACTGTGGATCAGGCATATATTTATACAAAAGACGGTTTTAGAGAAAGATGACAAACAAGGTTGATTTGACCGTGTTAAAGGTCTTACTTTATCAAAGCATGCATAAAATCTCCAGAGCATAAATATAACACAGGTGCACACACACACAATACAATTGAAGAAGCCAAACATTTGCTAATACTAACAAAAGTATGTTAGTACAAGCCATGTCAATATTCTTCTAAAGCCACCTTCCTCTAATGAGTCAACAGGTCTGTGTAATGAGGCATGCAGCAGGAAGCATCCAAGTGAGAAAATATGGAAAAAAAAAATTCTGCTGAACTACTTTGGTGCAAAACTATAGCGAGACCCAAAGTTGATGTCAACCATTTCATTTTAGTCACTTCACCCATTTATCTATACCAACTGAAGATCTTGCATATAATATTGTTGCTGTGAAATGCAGACAATAATATAATCTGATTTATGTTGATAACTGCAAACAGTAAAAATACAGTGGATAAACAGGATTTGACTTAGGGCTTTTACAAAACGTTTACTTTTCCCTGAATCTTCTGTGCTTGATTTTTCCAATATTGAAGTTATATCAACATTACTTTATTAACTAAAGACAATTTTGTACACCACAGCTTTCATCCCAATAATATTCAGATTTACTTAAATAGAAACTCCTTTGGTTAAGGATGCAGCGTGTGGTCTGTAGTTTTTATTTAAGAGTGGGAAACTATTCTTTGGCAAATAGACATTACTAGTATATGTAAAAGCCAGATTCTATATAGTTTAAAGAAAATGCTGACCAGAATTACATGAATTGTATTCTTTTGTAGATTGCACAAATTCTCCACAACATTGGTGTGAACATTTCAGATGAAAGGTTTGAAGAGATATGGAAGCAAGCCTGTATGAAATATCAGAAAGAAGAGGTTTGTGTAGAAAGCATCAGGAATGTACTAGATGAAATACATGTATCACACACAAAAAACGGTTGCTAATTCTAGTCTTTGGGCATTGCATTTACATTTATTTAAATTGATATCAGTCATAATTCTGATGCTGAATACAATGAACATTTTAAATAAGGTGTGTTTACAGAACTGGAATTCAGTGTTTATTGTCTTTCTGAATAGTGGGTTCACCACAAATATATGAATCTTTCTGCTATCATTGCAGTTAGTAGGAGCTGATATCCATAGGAATAAAAGAGGATACAGCATGTTTGTGAATGGAATTCTAATATTTATCTTATATTCTTTATCTTTTGTACAGTGTTTCTAAGTCTAAATAATAATACTTTGAGCATGGACACATTTTGCATTTTTTAATTTATTTTTTTCTCTTATAAACGGAAGGACACTTTTGGAAGTACTTAAGATAAATGTTTCAGATATGCAAGACCTCTTAAAGATTATTATCATAGAATGGCATCTTGCCTTGCTTCTAATGTTCCATAATTTCTTGTCAACAAAATGGTAGCTTACAGAGATCTGGTTGTGGTAAGTTATTTGATAGATTTAAAAATTCGTGTGAGAGTGCTTTACAGTAAGATACTAAGAAAACTACATAGTCATGGGTGTGGGATCTAAAGTGTTGTCATGAAATAGATTCTGTGAGAACCAATTGATTAAGAAGTGCAAAAATAAATGCCCAATTGTGTGGCAGAGGGCTCATATTCTTTATGCAAGCTTGTGGCTATTAGGTAGTAGTATTCGGCTTTCACAAGCAAGAAAAAAGAATGGATATTTAGAGGTGTATGTGCACATTACATAAAAATACAGGCTAGGTAGTCACAAAAGTTTGGGAGGGCTTTCAGAGAGCTAACTTCACCTGTGACCAATGCAATTTCTTGGGAAGAGGGATCTTTGGTGAATGGAGTTACATCCAGTTGGCGGCCGGTCACGAGCGGTGTTCCCCAGGGCTCAGTACTGGGGCCGGTCTTGTTTAATATCTTTATTGATGATCTGGATGAGGGGATTGAGTGCACCCTCAGTAAGTTTGCAGAAAACACCAAGTTGGGCGGGAGTGTTGATCTGCTCGAGGGTAGGAAGGCTCTACAGAGGGACCTGGACAGGCTGGATCGATGGGCCCAGACCAATTGTATGTGGTTCAACAAGGACAAGTGCCGGGTCCTGCACTTCGGCCACAACAACCCCATGCAGCGCTACAGGCTTGGGGAAGAGTGGCTGGAAAGCTGCCCAGCAGAGAAGGACCTGGGGGTGTTGGTCGACAGCCGGCTGAACATGAGCCGGCAGTGTGCCCAGGCGGCCAAGAAGGCCAATGGCATCCTGGCCTGTATCAGAAATAGTGTGGCCAGCAGGAGTAGGGAAGTGATCGTGCCCCTGTACTCGGCACTGGTGAGGCCGCACCTCGAATACTGTGTTCAGTTTTGGGCCCCTCACTACAAGAAGGACGTTGAGGTGCTGGAGCGTGTCCAGAGAAGGGCAACGAGGCTGGTGAGGGGTCTGGAGAACAAGTCTTATGAGGAGCGGCTGAGGGAACTGGGGTTGTTTAGCCTGGAGAAAAGGAGGCTCAGGGGAGACCTCATTGCTCTCTACAACTCCCTGAAAGGAGGTTGTAGCGAGGTGGGTGTCGGTCTCTTCTCCCAAGTTACAAGCGATAGGACAAGAGGAAATGGCCTCAAGTTGCGGCAGGGGAGGTTTAGATTGGACGTGAGGAAAAATGGCTTTACTGAAAGAGTGGTGAAACATTGGAACAGGCTGCCCAGGGAAGTGGTTGAGTCCCCATCCCTAGAGGTATTTAAAAGATGAGTAGATGAGGCACTTAGGGACATGGTTTAGTGGGCATGGTGGTGTTGGGTTGACGGTTGGACTCGATGATCTTAGAGGTCTTTTCCAACCTCAATGATTCTATGATTCTATGATCTTCATAAATTAAAAACACTTGAGCATCATTGTGGAAATCTCAATGAATATATATGAAGTCCAATAAGAATGAACAATGGAAAGCAAGTGATACTAAAATCTGCAACTGTGAATTGGAATGTTCACTCTTCACCTACAGTACTGAGCTTGGTATAAAACAAATGGAAATTGTTTGGTATTGACAGTGAGAATGATTACTTTTTGACTTCTCCAAATTAATTGAAAAGAAAAATCCTTGCCCAATGTATTCGTAACATACAGGATTTCAGGAAGGGTATCACTTTGTCACCTATCAGTGCTTTAATACCTTAGTAAGATTTGGAGGATTAGATAATGTTGCCAGCCAAAAGTTTTACTGAGTTCTACAATGTAAGTAAAGGTTCTATATATCTTAAATACTAGGAATGCATGTGTAATGACCTTAAAATTTCATTGTAACTCTTTTCTCACTTGGCAGTCACATATTGCTAAGATTCCTCTTTTGCCAGCGTTCTAGGAGCTTGTGATTTACTAGCTTGTTACGTGAGATCCACAAGCCAGACCCTTTTGTACATTATTATTGTAGCATTAATAGTAGCTGTCTTACATCAAATAGAAAGAATTTGCTTTCTGGTATCTCCAGGGAGCAGGTGGTGGAAATGCTGCTTTATGAAGGCAGCTTCTTTCCTGCTGTGAAAGTAAGTTGTGCTGCGCTGTTGTTGCCTTGCCTTCCCATCTTTCTGGAGCTCTGTGTGTGCAATGGGAAGCATGCAGGAAGCAGACTGTGACTCTCCCAAGTGAAATCGTGACAGAAAGATGAATGTACTGCTAATTTCAATTGAATTTGTTATGTCAGGATTTCACTACCTCCAGTGAAATTCTTTAAAGCTGCTCTTCTCCTCATATAGGGTGGGAGGGAAGAATCCTTTACCTTTGTTGTGGTATGCTTCCAAAAGTATCGGACAGAATTACTTTAAAAAAAATATTGTTTTTCTCCTTCAATAGAAATTTTTAGATGAAAGATTTAAGCTCACTTCAGGGAACAATTAAAAAAAATCAGATCTGTATGTGTGTATATATATATAAAATATATAAAAGAGATCTGTTGTGTTTGTGCAGCAGCTGAAAATTCTGTGTACCCTATTTTTTGAACCTACTGTAAAGATACCCACTTTCATTCCTCTACTTTCAGTAGAACCTTTTCCTTTGTCAGTGAAATGGAATTAACATTGTTCTTGGGCAGTCTGCTAAATAAGTCCAGAATAAAGAAGACTGATAAATCATGGTTTAGTTTTTTGCCAGTATGTTTCTAACTGCAGACTAAAGGTTTCCTTTTGAGCTTGGGTTTGAAATGAACTGGAAGTGTTGTTCACCTAAACTTACCTCTTCTGAAGCTTTAAAGGATTAATCACTGAACAGAGCTGTAAATTCTACTTGTAGGTGCTTGTTTTTCATCACAATATACATAGGAGGCCCCTGAAAGTTTTAATCGCTGTGACACAGACAGTAACTTCTATGGAGTTTCTCGGTCCTTTCATTTCCTTTTGTTAAATGCTTTATGCACACAGGCTTGGTGCAGATTTTTGTATTTCATTTCTGTTTGACTTCCCAGCATACGTGAATTCAATGACGTATTTATAGGCTTTAGAGCTGCAGGTTGTGTTCTGTGATTTTTATGGTTCCTTTAATATATTCCGATTGACAGAAAATAGAAAGTTTGCTTTCTTCTGTATTGCAGCATGATTGGCTTTATCTAGGTACAGAGTTGATTTAACCAGGACAGCACACTACCTTTCATTAACCTGTGGGCCGTATCCAAGGCAAAGTTTTCCAGAAAGGGTTAGCAAAACAACCTTCACTATGGCTCAAAAGCTATGTGTTCTCTTAGAACAAATAAAAACGGACAAATTTAGTGCTTGAGTGAATTTATTCCGTTAACAGTTATATTACAAAATCACAGAGATTGTAAATACGTTGACTGAGACTTTGTGGACAAAGCTAGTAAGCAGCAAATCCTGACAAAGGTAAATATTGTGGTAAAAATCAGTGAGTTCTAGACATTTTGGGCCAAATTTTCTTCATAGAATTTTCATAAAAATAGACACTGGATAAGAGACACAGCTCATTCAGATATTTGTGCACTATTTCTCCATTAAACTCTTTCTCTCCAACGATTATTCCAAAGACTAGCATATTTAATAATTATGCATTTTTAATTGGTTCTGTCAAATGAATTGAACTGCTCTTAAGTTCATCTTAGAGCAGATGTATTGGTTTCCAGGGGCAGAGCTGGAAGGTCTTTCTTTCTACAGAGGTAGAGGCCAGTGTTTTCTTTTCCCCAGAAGCCATGCCAGGGATACTGACTTTCAATACCTGAAAACACTTAACTGTAAAAGAGAAGGCTGAAGATTGAATGTGCAAAATTATTTGTTATTCATTTCATGTTTCTCACGCTTCATCTCTAGAATGTGAATATTAGCACAGATAAGTGTACAGCTAATGTGACTCATTTGGCAGTGACTTGGGCTATGTAAAGCGGATGTTGGACTCGATTATTCTTTTTACTGTTGTCTAATGGAAAAATTTATCTGTGCAATGACTCGTGTTTGAGATGCTGGAAGATCCAGCCT
Source organism: Aptenodytes patagonicus (assembly GCF_965638725.1). Lineage (NCBI taxonomy): Eukaryota > Metazoa > Chordata > Aves > Sphenisciformes > Spheniscidae > Aptenodytes > Aptenodytes patagonicus. The sequence continues at coordinate 130,705,451 of NC_134950.1, forward strand.
ACTGTCTTCCACAGAAATGTATGTACAAATAAATGTAGACCTTTCCTTGATGTTATTACTACATAACTTTAATATGTGTCTTAAAGAGATGATTTTTTTTTTTTTTTTAAATAAATTAAAATTACTAAGAATTGCTGGTTTTCAGTGATTTACCTGACTCAAGTAAATTTCCTGGTCCTGGAACTCATCCTTAGAAGTGAATGGCCAATTTTTTTTATTTGGTGTTTTGATTTTTAAACAACTGTATGTCATTGTTTGGGTGCTAAATAAAATGCTGATAACCCTTTATGCTAGGAAGAATACTTCAAATGGATGTCTAAGCAGAAAAGGAGGTATTGGGGCAAAGTGCCCAGAAATATGATTTAAGTCTTCATCTTTCCAACAGGTATGAATAGGTAGGATGTCTTTGGAATGGCTCATACAGGCTAATTAGTTGGTGTTTGCCATTAGAAGGTATTTCTTTGGAAACTGGTTATTTGCATTTGACAGTCTATCATTGGGCACCGTCTTCCTGTGTGGTTTCACCTTTTACATTCCTCAGGACACAAGTATGCGCAGCTGTGTTCCGAAATTATACTCTAGGAGATTAGATGGTAAATTCTGTAATACCTAAATAGTAAATCTTTGGTGTATTCTGCATGTTTTCAAAGCTCACTCCTCATTCCAGATGTAAATGAAAATGGCAAAACCAAGACCTGATCTGAAAAAAAGAGAAGGGCCTGGGTGTCCCTGACAGATTTTATTCATGTGGCTCTTGTGAGGGCTCTCTTCCTCTAGTAATAGGGAACATGCGTTCTGCATCTTAAAAGAAATAAATCTTGCATGTGGTGTATACTTAACTAGGTAAGTCAGATCCAAAGCAGACAATCGGAATAGCTTAAGGACACATACTTCTAGAAATAACTTTTCTATAAGCCTTGAAATTTTCTGCAGATTCTAGGAAATGTCGAGTATTTATTTGAATCTGAGGTGGAACAAAGAACTGAAATAAGAGCAGAAGGGTTTTCAAATGGTACCAGTTAATCATGGGGTGATTTTGTTTTCCCAGCAGCTTTCAGATTATAAAGAGACGTGTGCAATCCCATAGGAATATTTTACTAAGAGTGTGTCCGCCAGTGAGTGACAAGGCTGAATGCGTAACAAAATTTAGGGCTATTTTTTGCTAGCGAACAACGAATACAACATAAGAATGTAAAGAGCATCTGTACAGTGCAGCCCAAACGTTCTGTCTAGCCCAGTGTCCCATCTGACAGGTGTCAAAAACGTAATTAGGGAGAAGTAAGAGATCAGGGCAAACTTTATGATATTTCATCCCAGCAGTCTCCCAGTGCTTCAAGCACTTGAACTTCTAGGACCTTTCTGAAAACATATATTTTCTTTATATTCAATGACCTTCAACACCTTTCTCTTCATGAACTTACCCAGTCTGCCCTTAAAACTCTGTGATACTCTAGCCTCTGCAACATCTTTTGGTAAGGAGTTCCATAGCTTTAGCAATACGCTGGACAGAAAAAATAGCTCCTTTGCTTGTTTTAAACCTTCTTTCTGATGGCTTAATATGATGCATCTATTTGAAGAAACAACAAACAAATCCATTTCTAGACACTGTCAGTGATACAGATATTTACAGGCCGTTGTCACATCCTTCCTAAGTCCTGGCTGGGGACTGCTTGCTTAGCTATTACCTGGATAGAAATTATTCCAAAGTGTTCTTTCGGCATGCTACTTTTCTCTGAAGTTTTTCTGATTCTGCAACACCTTTTCTGAGATACAGTGAGCATGGATTTAAAAGTGGCAGACAGGAGCTTTCTCTGTGTTGTCAGTTTATTTCCCCTAATAACAGTATTAGGAATGATCACTACATTTCAAGCATGGAGGCAGGGGTAGTTTCAAAAATGTTTTGTACAATTATAGGGTGGCTAGCGTGGACTGAGGGCACTGCTGAGTACAGCAACCTTGTGATACATAGTTGTACGCTTAATGCAAACATAGTCACCCATGACCTGCTTTGCTGCTCTAAATACACTGGGTCCAGTGGATTTGATTCCAGTTTGCATGTTGCTGTGAGAACAGAATTTGGTTCAGTTTATACACCTGGACAGTCTATGTGTTTTCTTTTATAAAATGCTTTGGAGGTGTTGGATGGAAGATGAAGCCTAAGGTTAAACTGTTTTTGCTTTAATAAATGTTCTGTTTCAGTGCCACCATGGTACATATAGCAAGATAAATTGCTAAGCTGCTAGTGAGAGACATTACTGAGATGTAATTCTTCCTCTGCATAAATTCAGCAAGGGAATCTAGCTACCCCTTACATCTATAATAGGCCTAGATTAGTGCACAAACTCATGCTAATGCTGTGAAAATAAAGATCAGATTCATTCTGTTAGCTTTCTTAAATGCCAGGTCTTTTGATCTAGGGCCAAAGCTAATGCTATCTGCCAGTGTTCTTTTTGTTGTTCAGTCACAGTGGGAAAGTTGAATAATGCTATCTCTCTACTTATTGGTCTTCTGATTCCAGTGGATTTATGTGGGTAACAAAACAGCACTCGTAGAATTATTTGCTCAAAGTACAGTACCGCTGAAAGCCAAGCATGAATGGATTCCAGACTTCTGATCTCTCAATAAGCATCTCTTTTGAAGTCCTTATTTGCACCCTCTTCAGAATGCAAAGCGGTACAAAGAATTTCTGAGGAAAAAACAAGCTAATGATTAATCACCTCATTTGATCTGGACTTAAATTACAGTTAAAATAGTAACGAAGCATAGGGCTTTGTTTTCTTCCTTTCAAGTTTGCTTTTTTCCTTATGCTACAGGCAGGGAAACAAAGACTCATATTGCCATTTTTCAGGACAGGCATTAAATGCAGTTGTAGTTGTGAAGCCATCTACTGAAGACAGTAGGCAACTGTCCCTGCATACATGCAGGCATATAATTGTCATAGACCTGGCTTTCTTTTCTGAAGTTAATCACACAGGTGGTAAATAAACCAGTTAACCCTTGTTAAACCATCAGTTAACCCTTGTTAAACCATCATCAATGTTTAATACATCCTTGCTTAAGATAGTACACAGTTCACCTCTAAAGTTGCTTTGACATGAAACCTAATACCAGTAACAGAGGGACAAGATTGAGACCAAAAGCTTAGATATTATAACAAGTATTTCTCACTTGAAAAATAGCTATTGTTTCTTAATTTTTTTTTTTTAAATTGCTGGAAACAATAGCACTAGCCTGAATACGTTGTCACAGAAAGTGCTAGTACTTTGTTACTGACTCATTTTTTGCTTCAAGTCATTTCTCGCCATTTATTGTGTATGTCAGCTTTTCGGTTCAGATGATTTACTTAGGGATAATATGAGGATAGTAGGAACATGCAGCCTAATAGTGTTTGCAGGTGGTCAGAGATGTGCTAACAATGCTCCAGTGTTATGATTATTGTTCTTATTATTTGAGAACAAGAAGAACTGAGAGATTATTGAATAAAATGCTGCATGATAAACATTTGATCATAAAACTAGGCATGGTTCAGATGAGTGATGTTTGTTTCCCTTTCTACTGCTTCTTCACTGGAGAATTAGGCAAGCAGAGTGCTATCCTGAAAAGAGTTTTGCATGAGTTGAAGAGCTTTGGGCCCTGGGGCTTGAAAGATGTCAAATGTCATGTCAAATTCTCCCTCCAGTTAACCAGTTAACAGAATTGGTGGGGAAAAAAGACCGTGTTCAGAATGAAAGGAAAAGAAACTAATGTTTTGTATGCTGTCACACGTTTTCTGTGGATTATTCCCTTCTTCAGTGCAAAAGAAAGGAGGTAGGGAAACACAGTCTCTCCTCTTTTTCTTTATTCCACTGAAGAAAGTAGAACAAACACAATGAGAAGAAAATAGGAGAAAGTGGGGAAATTAGAAATGAGTAATGTATGAAAAGGCACATTTTTTTCTTTTCAAAGAGAAGAAAAACTGGCATCAAAATGACTTTGTTTGTTTTTCTTTGATAAGAAGAACAAAAGTCTGAAGGGCCTTTTCAGTCAGCTCCATCCGTTTCTACTGAAGAGCGTCCAAGGAAGAAAGCTGTGATTCTCTAAAGGAAAATGCCTGAAAGTACGTTGACCCTTTCTTGAAATACAGCAGAGGGTTTACAAGAAAAGATGTATTGTACCTGTCTATAGACTAGTAGTCATTCTTCAGTATTAAAAGATGATTTGAAACGTTGAGAGAAATGTTGTGTATTGGATTGTACAGTGTGTGCCTGGCTCCCCAGCGTGTGCAATACACAGCACCTTTTGTGGAAAGACTTTCATACACAGGATGGTTATACCATATATCGTATTTGTTTCATGTCTAGCTACACTTCTTAGGATCGTAAGTCCAATTATAAATTCCTGTAGTGAAACAGAAAGCAAACATCGGAGTTTAGAAGTATCTAGAGGTTATGGATGGGTTATTGCATATATAATGATGAAATAATTTTAACAAATAACTTCAGTTACCCAGCAGCTCTTCAACTGAAAAGCAAGTCCTGATTTTCTGCATAGCCCTTTTCAAATAGAAAGTGCTCATGTCTAACACAGAGGGCACATGAGATATTCAGACAGTATTTTATTATCCCAAGGGTGTTGGAGGAAACATTCCCTGTTAGGCAAATAATTATTTTGTGGAGAAAGGTGGAGGAAATGAGGGAAGGAGCAAAAAGAGTAGGGGCAAAGAAATTTCTACAGAATGTGTTTTTCTTTCCCCCCCTTATTAAATCATGTAAGAATTTTCCATATAGGGGATTTCTTTCTGTCAGTCACCTAATTAATTAGAAAAGGGCAAGTAAAGGCAATAAAATGATGACTGTCTCCTTATTCTATTCTTACTCTTTTTCTGGTTATGTTGAAGAAACACTGACAAGACCCACAATACTACTTATACACCATCATTATAAACCAGAATAATTTATTCTGCTGATTCTTTAATTTGAATGACTATAGAAATATGATCATACATAATTGTTCTTCCCTAAGTTGTTAGCCGTGCGATAGAAATACGGTATTTTATTATTCTCTTTAATTTCACTGGAAACTGTAGGAAGAACAATAATTATCACTTCATTGAGTGACTGTTGGCGGAGTGATGTAGAAAATACACTTGCCTTAAATATTTTGTAGTGTTTCTTAAAAGTGGGAGGATATGTTGTATTGCTTCAACTCCATTTTCCTGGCAGAAGTGAGAGCTGAAGCAGCTCTCTTCACATTTCTGACAAGCAACCCATTTGTTTGAATTTCTAGGTGTCATTCACATCCTCAGTTCCAGGATTCTAAGTCAGTACTGTTATTCTGGAATTGTGAGTCGTCGAAAATGTTTTCATCAAGCATTCAAGAATGTACTTCATTTTAACTATAAATATGATGGAGGTATATATTTATGAAATAGGGTAGTTGGTGATACTAAGCAGGGAATATTTATGCCTGTCACTTAACCGTAGACAATTTGTTGAAGCACCAGCTTGCTTAAAGGTTCCTTTATATTAAACAGAAGAAAAGATGTGCACTTGTACGGCAGTTCAGTGTTTCAAACATTTTTCTCACTTTTCAAAGACTAAGGGAAGATTTAGAACCACTTTGGCGCGCTAGTTAAGCGCATGAGCTTGGTGGGACATGCGCTTAATTTACCTTCTTCTGCCCCTAGCCTTCATTTGTGCCTTCTGCGTATAGATACATTAGATTACCATGTGGAAGAGAATAGTTTTCCTCGAGATTAATTTAGTTGTGAGTTTGATTTACTGCATCTTTTTAACCAAAGGCCTTGCTTTGTAGCACAATATTGGCTCAACGTTTGCTCTTAATGGTTCACGTGATCTAAAGCTACTTATTTTTACTAGGTGGCAGTAAAAAGAGTGGGAAGAAACCCTCGCCTCTGAGATAAAACTTAAAAGTTTAAATCCAACCTCTAATTATCCGCTGCGGTAGCTTTTTTAATTGAGCATGGCTGGGGAAAAAAAAAAAAAGTAAGGGTTTTTTTTTTCCTGCCGAAGGGTGGCTTTGTCGGGGTTTCCCTCCTGCAGCCGGCGGCAGCAGGAGCGCGGGCTGGGAGGAGCCGCCGTGCCAACGGCAGGGGGCGCTCTAGGACTGCCGCACTGCGAGAGGGCGGCCGGGGCCGGGGCCGGGGCCGGGGCCGGGGCCGGGGCCGGGGCCGGGGCCGGGGCGCTTCAGCACAGGAACAGTAGCTGTTAACCGGCGGATGGGACTGTTTAACACCGCGTTTTCCAAAGTAAACAACGTCAAGTGATACGTTTCACTTCTGTTGAAGCCTAGAGTAAATGGTGACCCTTTCTCTGCGTTGCGCTGTGAGGGGGAACGCCAGTGCGGGGATGTCTGATACTGTGTGTTCATTCTGGTCCGTATAACCTTGTTCTCTGAGAGAAATGAAATTCAATAGTTCCGGAGTATCGTAATGTGTAAGTTAGTACCTTACCGTACTTTCTCCCCCGCTGTACATCTGTGTTATTAATCATGTTTTTTGCAGTCTTTGTATGACTTGATTTCACCATACCAATTTAAGCAGGTAACTGATTCTCAGTCAAGTTCAATAAGTATTAAACCAACGTGCAAATGCTTATGCAGCTGAACCTGGGGAATATATTTGTCTGTGAGGGTTAGCATGCTTGTATCTATAGTAGCCTTAGTTTATAGCTCAGAGATCTTCAGGAAACGTCACATTTTATCATTGATGCAAAGAATAATGGAAAGTTATATACAAAATTTTTATCCCTTTAATGGTAAGTTTGTGATTTGGCATATGTAGCAGCTATGGTGAATGGCAATTAAAATGCGAAAAAGGAAAAATCCTTAAAGGATCTCCAAAAGCCACAGGATGTTTTATGGTAGTATTGCAATAACAATTTACAATAACCTAACAAGTACAGGAAAAGATTCATTAGTGAGTGCATGTATTAGAGAAATATTCATGTCCTGGGTGTTAATACACTGGTTTTCGTCAATCAAAAGGCAAAAAAGTTTTGGTTGTTTTTTTTTTTTTGATTGATTTCTTTAAAGCATTGATAATATAAAATACTCTTGGACTAAAAGGATGGAAAAATTACTTTTAAAAGTTTTAAATGGCTGTTCATATTTTACTACTGATACCCCTGGTAACAAACGTTTCGAATTAAGCATTTGGCCATGTAATGCTTAAGTATGGCGTTTTCAGTAGTGAATTAGTTACTCGGCTGCTCAAACACATACTGGTAATGCGTTTTCTGTTTGGTTCTCATATCCTCTCAATGCTAAACTTACTTCATGGTAAAATATACTCCAATTCACCCAGTAACACATTCACTCAAAATGTCTGCCCCCAGGAACTGTTGCAGAGCAGGGGAGCAGAGCTGGAGAATGTCACATTTCCAGCTCGAGTTTGAGCTATATTAAAACTTACCAGTCTTTCTCTGTAGAAAGCAAAATGAAACTAAAACAAATTGAGCTGAAAATCAATGAAATTGTTCCTGTATTAAGCAAAACCTGAGAGTATATATTTTTTTTCTCTTAAACCCTCATTTGACAATTTACTTTTCAAATAAATACCTAGACTCTAAGCCAAAAGACACCTTTCTGTAAGGTCATAGAGATAGGGGAAGGAAATATAAAAACTCTCCTGTGTTCAAAAGGACTTTTTTTTTTTTTTTTTTTTTTTTTTTTTTAAGTACTGGAGATTTAACCTGCTTTAAATTTTTTTCTGGAACCACTTGAATTACTTTTAAGAGGCCTGGTATTTCAAAGGATAGGCTATCAGCATTTTCTAAAAGTAAAGGCCATTAAAGTTCCTCACAGAGTAACTAGAAATGTAGGCACTCACAGGCAGGAGACATTACAAGCAAAGTAATATGTCTTCATACTACTTTACCCATAATCTTCCAGTGATTCATACCCTAACTTTGTTACAGGGTTCCTGAATTTCAGTTCTGCTTTAAAAGAAGTGAATAGGAAGCAAGTCCAAAATTGCTTATGACACTCTTGTCTAATGACAAAGAAATTGAGCCAACATCTCAATTCTCCACTTGCGTATTACTTTCTCTGATTAATATAGGGGAAAATTAAGTCCTAGTCCTGATGTTGTCAGGTTGCCTGATGTTTTATTTTTCTCTTAACGTTTTCTTAAAGGTTGGTGAAAATTCTAAAATTTCAGCTGAAAGAGCAACTACAACTGTAAGAGTATTTTGACTCAGTTTGAATCTACCCTTAGGGTTGAATGGGAATCATGCTTTGCTTGCAAAAGCGTATCCTCCCCAGTGCCATCCAGCAGCAAAACATTGCAGCCCTTGCAAAGAAGTCTCCATATTAGCAAGAGCTCTTGCCGCCAGCAGTGCTGCAGAAAGTGATGACAGTGACACGAAAGTTGCTGACAGGCTGACACTGCATATTAATCTGTGGACAAATGGTTCATGGTCAGACCATTGTGCAAGTCACTTGAGCCATGTTCCATACTTTGTTCAATGTGTGGGCTTGTATGTGGAAATGAAATTATTCAATTAAGGGCTATTCACCTACCCACTGTTTTCTTATGGTTGTTGAAAATTATTTCAGATGCTTTCCTAAGTACGACTGATTAGGTTAAATGGAAATTATTTTCTTGGAACTAGCAAAATTATGTCTTTCACTAATTTTTTGCTGTTGAGTGCATTCACTGCCAAAGCTTTCATCTGTGACTGTGATCTTAGAACTCCAAACCGATGCTGAATTTTACTTCTTCCTTTTTTCTGCAAACTCTCATTCCTGACATCTATCCCAAAGTTCCTACTATGGTCTCATGATGAAGACTTCCCTTTACAAGTCTTCCCTCTCAAACTACTCTTGTACTTTCACTTTGCTTTCTCTCCTGGAACCACAATCTTACTGTCTTACTAAAGATGACTACTCTTCTTTCCTTAAGTCCATCTTGCACCAGGTTCCTTTATATTGTCTTCTGAAAGTATTCTAAAACTCTCTTCCCTAACTGCTTTAACATTATCTTCTTTATCTTCCACCGTATCATCTCCTCACCTCTTTGTTCCCTTTAAAATGACGCAAATAAAATCACTGTACGATTGTACACTGAACAATGTCCCAGTTTTCTTTTTCCTGCCTATCTCTAAATCCTTCGATCTTTTCCATGAAGTTTAAGTGCATCTTCTTGTCAACGAGGCTAACCCAGTCTGGTTGTTTGCCCTTTTTATCTCTCTCTGATCTTTGCTTCCCTTTACTCCTTCCTTTACTTGTGTTAGCCTGTTGTCTAATGCTGTGACTACTCCCGCTACTATTTTTATGACTTTTCCCCATCATACTCTTTGACACAAAAACTATCTTAGTATGTACCAAATGGATTCTTTCCCTATATTTAGATCCTTCCTTCCTTAAAATACAAATACACCTGTTGCTTTTCAGCAGTGAAACGTTTTAAAGATACTTGAAGTACTTTAAAAATAGACCTCTGCTCCATGGGCTGTGTCTGACCCTATGCGTGTGTCATGTACCCTGAGAGATCCCTGAGGAGGGAATTGGACCTTTCTCTGTCCGTGGGTAGACTCGGATGGTGGTGAAAGTCAAGTGACAAAGTCAGTCCCGAAAAAGGTTGGGATCTGAACTACGCTGTCTTAACATAAAACTACTAGTACAAGGATCAAAAACGATGAGGCCAGGCAGATTTTTGAATTGCATACAGTAGAGCTGGGCAGAAGGCTAGAACTTGCTGCCTCTCAGATGTCTACTTTGCTGCTTTTTTGGGGATTTACCCCCAAATCAGTGTGAGTCAAGAGGCCTACTTCGAAAGTGCTGAAAGACTTCCAGTCGGCTAGTAAGCTACATGGGACATCAAATCCTAGCTCCCAATAAACAGAAATGCCCAGATTCAGGAGAAAATGAGAGACGCTACCAACCACTTCTGCAAGAAACGGTATTTTCCAGCTCTTGTTATCTACCTCTATAATGAATTTTGAATATTGAAAAGTAAAGTTAAATTGGACTTGCGACCCTGAAAAAGTTGCCAAATTCTGGCACTGTTTGCCTTAGACAACTTTTAAAGTATAGGACATTCATGGAAGCAAGGTATTTCTTAAAAATTTAGGAAATATATGTGTATATCCTACTGTAAAGAAAAAAAATTAGAAATAATTATCTCATTGCCAGTGTTGACATTACTGCTGGTATATACTTTCAGGACAAAGGAACAGAAGAGAGTGATGTTTTATATGATGTAGTGAAGACAAATGCCAGTTGTAAGTTACAATAATACTAGGGTACTGATCTGAAATTTCCACAATTCCAGAACATTTTCTCCTTGCTACTCGGGACAGTGGGGTTTTGTCCGTGCGCGCGCGTGTATGCAGGTTGGTAAAGAAGATTTAAGCTCTTTGCTACGTGTTACCATTACTTCTGTTACCTGCTGCTTCCAGCTACTTCAGCCTTTGAAATTGAAGCCGGATAGTGCAGAAATGGTTCTCTCATTGCCCGGGCTTCCCGATTCTGACAACGCTGAATCAAGCTCTGCCAGTTTGTTAAGGATCATTTTCAGTAACTGATTCTATGGGCTATGACAGTTCACAGAAAAAACTCCACATAGACACAAAAGTGGATAACTAATGCAAGGAGAAACAGACCCTATGTATAGATTGAAATAAGTATTTGCGAAACTAAATGCAACTGGTATTGGGCTGAAATCCGAGAAAATATAATTTTAAGTGTATATGTTATTAGATGTGAGTCAGGTGGTACTTAATTGCAGATGGTGCTGAAACTGGCATTTCTCCCTACTTACTGTGGCTTTTGGACTAAACGCAATGATGAAGTTGAATAAAATATGTTGGATTTGTGTGCTTAAACTGGATATCGAAATAATGAAGTAATTAAGTAATTGAGCTCATGCTTTTGTAGTGACTGCTGGAGTGACCGATGCTTCTCTGTCTTGAGGGTGGTTAAACTATGGGACATGTGAGGCCCTCATTGATCTTGCTTTGTGAAGAATATATCTGCTTTGCCTAATACTTTAATGTATATTTTGTATGTGATTTGACAGACAACAAAAAGTGAATAAGCCAGACATCTGTGCCCAAGAAAATGAGGGAGAAAATGATTGTTTTTCAAAATGATTTGTGGCTAATTTCCCCAAAGAAAAAAATAAAGAAACCCCAGAAACACCGTGAAAGCTGCTGGATTTTTTTTGTTTGTTAGTTTCATCTCCATTAAAATACTTTTAAGCAACATCTGCTCTTGAGATCTCTGCACAGCGTTTCCTTTAGGTTTTAACTACCCAAACGCAGGAGGCAGCATCAACAGATGCAGTGGATTAAGATTAGTATTAATCCACAGGTGTAAATGCTGTTCCTGAGACAACCTTAGGAAGCTATTTCTATTTTAATTTCTTTAATATCCATTTTGTTTTACATGTAACTGCAATAATGCTTCTTTACTTGTAGCTTTCCAATCAACTTTGTCTAAATTTCTTTTAGAAATCCATAGTTAAATAAACTTATGGGCTAGCTGCAATACTTAATGTTGTGTCTAGCCACCTCCATTTTTACTATACTCTTATTTACTTTCACTGTTTTTCAAAGCTACATGCTTTAATTCAAATACAACATGTTTTTGTACTTGAATTACTCATTCACTAAATTGCTAGATAAGGTGAAATTGTCAGGAAATATGTTCTGTGTAAGTATGCTTTTTTGTATTCCTAAAGAAAAGACAGATGTTATTGTTAAATATCTTTGTAATTTTAAATGATAAACAAAGCTATATTTGCTGTACTTACCCCATTGTTTTAAAGACTGAACAAAAATATGTTTATTGGTCCGTATGTCTGGGGTTGATGCATGTCCAAGAGGTGGAAAAAACCCTTTAAAGTAAATGGAAAAGTTTTATACTTCAAATATGCTAAGGTATACTGGGTTTATGTTCTAGTTACTCAAATTTCATAAATACAGGAAATTTAGAACAAAAACTAACAACGTAGAGAAATCAGTAATTTTCAGCATAATCTTGCGTAATAAGACTGATTTTTATTTTTAGGCTTTTATTATATGAAGATAAACATGTCTTTGCATTCATAAATACATAACCTTCTGATAATATTTTCTAGACTCAAAGGACAATTTGGTAGAGCACTGTCTTTTTTCCCATGAAACAGTGTTTTCCATAGTAAAAACTGTGTTCAGATATTACTTGTGACTGTGTAATGGAATACAAGGAGAGATGATACTGTGTATGAAATGTATTAGTAAAATGGGAAAGAAGGAAAGCATTGATACAGGAGTAGAGAAACTGATTCAGTTCTCCCTTTCATACACAAATTATGTGTGCCATAGCGTAGCCACCAGTGAAAGGAGCACAAAATATTTTAGCTGTATCTCTCTTCCTTATATCTGTTCAGGGAAATGGAGACCAAGAATGGACAGTGTTGGGCCAGTTCTCGTGGATGAGAACTCTAAAAGGAAAGCAAAACTGCTTATTTAGCATATTTCGGCAGTTATTTGTCACTTTCAAAACATGACCTAGTCTTTTTGTAAAGCAACCAGCAGCATTAATAGAAATTATTGCACACTTCTGCTGTTCTAGGCCAATCTTGCTCTCCCTTCACTAAAACCCTATATTCCCCTCCAGTCTCTTTTGTTCTTTCTGGCAGGTACGTGTACTTTAATTGCACCGGGACACTCTGTCAGAGTTTGAATAGTCTGCCCTCAGCCTGAAAGGGAATATGGTAATGTCTTTCACCTGGGAAGAGTCACAGCTGCTCATATTAACTGAAAATAACACTCAGATGAGAAGATGAATACAAGAAAAAAAGCTTTTCCCTCCCCACGCCCACCTTGTTTCTCCACTGCACGATTAGGTTGGGATCTTATTCAGGTGTTGTTGCTAATATCTCCTGGTGTTCTGTTTCTGTAAGGAAAAGGGAGGAGAACTCCTACTTTGTGTGGTATGGCAGAACTAGGGTTCTGCTTTTCCTTCGGTCTGCTGGTTTTGCTGTTTTGCGGTGGGATCCCAGCTAATGCTGCAATGATTTTTACATTGAGACGGAATGAAAAGAGGTATGTGATGGTCTTCTCAGTGTTGTTAATTCTTGTGGTATCTATGTGGTTTGTTTGCTTTTGTTCAAGCTGCAGTCCTAGAGATAAATGAAAACTTTACTTCTGACATTTTTTTTCTTTAGATAAAAGCTTTTCTAATTCTTATGGTTTTAAAGAAATACTTGCAAGGGTTACTAGAATCTGCTATATAGATAGAAGATGGAGCTATTTTTCCTAACTTCTAGGACTAATTAGTGATGTTTCTATAAAATATGCCATGAAGTTTTTAAAATTGGGCAAATAACCCTTGAAACTGGAATATACAAGTGAGGTAAAGGCCCGGAACTTCAGGTTCAAGTATACGTATGTCTTTGTTTCTCCTTTCCCACTGGGACCCAGGAAGCTGCCTTAACAAATGTCAAAACAGACTTTATCAAAACTTATTTCTCTTTGTTCTCCTCAGAAGTTTTGTTTGTTTACTGTCAATGTTTCTGAAACTCTCCTCTCAATGCAACCCATCCTCTGCGACCTCATATCCTCAGTGGCAGTACAAAATGCTACCATCTGGATTTCGTTGGGTTTTCCATCTGCTTTTTATTTTCATGGATGTGAAGGATGTGAATTACTGTATGATGTTCAGAACCGTGCAGAGAAGGACCCTCTTTATCCAAAACAGTTACTATATACAGATTGCTAAGGTTATGTTGATTTTCAATGTGCTTTACTTATCTACGTAGATATTCCTAGTGTGTGTACCTGAAAGGTAGCTGCTTTCTGTTGAAATGAAAGTGAAGCAAGTACTGTTCCAGGTGGTACTGGGCAGTAGGAGTAACTTGTCAGTGAAATGCAGTACAGGTATTGTGGTGTAGCTTCAGCATCCCCCCTGCGCTGGATTTCCTCTCTAGGAAAGACTTACGTAGCTGGGTGGAAGACAAAGCCCAATAACAAATTGGAAGTCTTTGGCCCTGTCCTTTCTGATATGCAAAAGCAGTGCTGGTAGTAATCTATTAGAGATTTGCCTTAGGTGTGTGATAAGTGCTGGGTTACAAATTCTCTGCACTTCAGTGCTGTCCAGGTCGAGAATTTGGTTCTGCTTGCGGTGATGCTGGTTATAAACAGGCTGTAAACTATCTTTAGTCTAAATGATTTAAGAAAGTTGTCAAAAAGATGAGAGCAGGGCTAGTCTTTAAATCTAGCTAAAAACAAAAGCATGAAAAGTATGGTACAAATGCTGATTATGGCTTGATTGGTGCAAAATCAGACAATACTACTTGTCCTCAGTGGTATCCTGGATAAGGAATTCAGCTGTACAGAATGATGGCTGTTTATGATTTTCAGTGCTATCCTTGGAGATGGCGGATGCATGACAACTCATTACTTAGTGCCTATAAGCTTAGTGTCCGGTCCCCATATGTTTAGGAGATTTGAGTACTGGTTATTCACCTTAAGAAAATGGACTATAGTTCTTGAACCGAATGGCCACATTGGCTTTTTATAAACTGTTGAAAACATTCATATCAGGAAAACAGTGAACATGTTATGAATAAATATATATATTTATTATTATTTATAGTATTTATTATATTGAACAGAAGGTGCTCAGACTTTTTTTTTTAGCTAGAAGTGATGAGGAAACAGTAAACATATGAACAGAAGGTGATTGCAGAGCAGTCTGTAGATGAGGTTGCAGAAATTCAGCTGGAAGGTTCCTTAATTATTTTAATTATGTCCTTGTAACACCAGACGTTTCTCACCAAGAATAAATGTTTTGGCTAATGTCACTAACTGCCTTAGGTTTTAAATCCACATGTACTGAATATTTTTCCCTCTTTCAGTCTAAAGGGGAAAAAAATAGTATTACTATTGGCTTCTCTAGATAACAAAACTATAGAAGAGTTATTTTTTGTTCTTTTGTGCCTCCTCCTCCAAAAGGGGAGGGGGAGGAAAGAACGAAACTGGTTCCCAAATACTCAGTCTGAAGTGTTGTACCTGTTCTTATAACAAGCTTCCTAAAATGAACAACTATAACTATATATTTTATATTCTGATTTTTTTTTTCCCCCTCTCTTTTTGCTCAGAAGAAAAAGATTAGAAATCCTTTCTTGTAATGTTTTGTTGAATTCTGTTCTCTATTTTTGGCTATTGCTAGTTTTTATTTGATGCTTCAGAGGAAAAATGATGTCATACTGCTGCAATAAAACTTGTGATTTTGACAGTTCCTCCTTTGTGTCCCATGAAGCAGAAGAGAATAGGATGAAATGGCTTATTCCACTTTTATTGCACATAGGTGTGCAGGAAAGACAGGCACCTGTTGCTTCATGCAAAGAAATCTGCTAAGGGCAGGGCTGCTGCATCTTGCCCATCAAGGAATAACACCTGTATCCTCCCTTCGGGTTCTACAGATGTTAGTTATGCACAATGGCTCCTAAACCTCTGGACTGTGCCTTTGTACCCAATTCAATGCCTAGGGGCTGACCCGTATGTTTCAAAAACATTTCCTGCATGGACACAGTGAAGAGAACGCTGCGACTACTTTATTTTTCCCTAGCGCTTATGCGTACTTACGTCTCTTAGAAAATTAGCTCTGATAATGTTGACTAATGCACTGCTTAAACAGGATTGTGAGGTGTGCTTTTTTTTAATTAGATGTGTCTTGGATATTTCAATGGTCACTATTAAAATACTAACTGAACTTCTGACATTCCTTGAGGTATTTATCCTGTCCTTGTAGTCTGGAGTCAAAGGTGCTGATATCTGTCTCCTAGATCTTCCTAGACCTTCATTCCCCCAGTGACTTGTGTAAGGTCACATCAAGTAGTGGGTGATAATCTGGGGAGTTCATTCTGGGATCTTCTGAACTACAGCTTGGAGTCCAAGTTTCTGAGCTGCTATTCTTTCTGCAGTAAAAGAGCAATACTGACAAGATACGTATTGAAACAGTCCTAAAAATAAAGTTTGGTGTTTTTACATTCATACTCAGGAAAGAAAATCTGCCTAATGTTTCAAAGGTGGAAACAGTCCAGGAAATTTTACTAGAACTGTTGCAGCAGTAATTAAAATGCTACTGAAAAAATACTGAGAAAAAGCCGTGTTCTGTACTGCATCATGTTGCTATCTGAAAATTATATACCTCGAATAAAATTATCAACTCTGTGTGGGGTTTTCAGAATAGTCAGGTGGTTGATCAGCAATACTTCAAGGAACTGAAATTGTTCCTATTCACCATTTTCCTCCCTTCATCTAAAGATTGGTGCAGTAAAAGAATGAACTGATGTAAGTTACAAATTGGTTTTGTGTTTTGACGCTGCTGACAAAGAAAAGAGCAACTGCAATGCAATAATCTACTGCTATTGAGGAAATGAGGACAAACTGAACAATCTTAGTTTGTCTCCCCTGACAAGTTCAGAAGTCAGTCGAATTTTACTTTGATCAACACTTAAGCCACTAAATTATCCTTATGATTCATGCACCACAGTAGATGATTTAAAGTACCAGAATACTTTAACCTGTTTAAGTCTTTGCTCTTGGTGAAAGGAAATGAGGGGAAACAAATAATTTGCTGCAATGTTAGAGATTTAGAGTAGTATTTTGCATTTCTTCTAATATCTGCTTTGTCTTAGACACATAAAATGATTTCTCAAGAGAAATTTAAATGCTTTAAATAAACATTAGAAAGGTTGTCTGTTCCAAAAATATTTTTTGTTTACTTGTATGGCCCTCAAAGTGCTTTAGGAACTTTACAGAGAGCTACTGGAAAAGGGAGCTTCCTTGAAGAGCTTGCAGCATATTGAAGGAAGCAAGTGGTGGCCATGCTTTGGTGGCTGTGCCTTCTTGTCGGTGACGTGGACTGGTACCCGTGTTCTCTTTGAGGACTGTGGGTGTGTTGTAAGGATGGAGGTCAGCAGGCATGTCATTCAGAAGTTATTTCTGAGAAGTCTTGTGGTTTGCTCAGCAGCCTCAGGAGAGAAGGTAGGCATAGAACCGTTTAGGTTGGAAAAGACCTTTAGGATCATTGAGTCCAACCGTAAACCTAACACTGCCAAGTCCGCTGCTCATCCAAGAGAATACAGGTGCTAGAAATCACAAAATACTAGAGTGAGACTGTGATGGTTTATCTCTAGTTTATATTAATTTTTCTCTTTCTTTCATGGAATATTATCTGTCACTGAAAAATAAATTTTACAAGCGGAAAAAAAAAATGTAATCTTTGCCAGGGCTTTCAGCAGCCTGCCACAAATCTTGTACAAAAAAATGCAGTTGAAACTGAAGTGTGTGCAAGCAGTAGCATTTGCTTAGTGACGCTCTTTTCTGAGTCAGAAGAATGGTGTTTGGTTTTTTAATACACAGTTCACCTGTGCAGGGCAAGGTTGAATACGGAGTTCTTAATGCAAAATGAGATTTCTGGTAGAACTACACAATCTTTTACTTGTATTAAATGATTTGAGTAAGAATAGGAAACAAAACTGCTGTCCTTCTAAGTACCTCTTCTCTTTGAGTATATCACCAATAAGCCTTTGAGTAAGGTGTTGAAGAATCCCAGTTGCCTTTGTTTGCTTTAGTATGCTGCCTATATATATATATATATTTTTTTTTTTTTTTTCCTTCATGTGATAGGCTTTGGTTACTTGAACAGCCCCTTTCTAAATTAAATGGATGCACTTTTGTTTGTAGTTGCTTTTTTCTGTAAGCAGGCAGATATAAAAAGAGCTCAGCATACTCTTCTGCATCCTAGCTTAGTTTTGTATAAGTAGCTTGTTAAGTGTTAGGAAGTTATCTAGACTCTTGTAAGAGTTCTGCATTTTGACTTTCTCATGTTAATTCCTTAAGCCAATATAGGACCAAAAAAAAATCCCAGAATTTTTCATAATATTTAGAATTATACTTCATTAAAGTCAAAACACAGACTTTAAGTTTCATAATAGAAAAAAAGTGTTTCACTGACAACATTTCCTGTAAAACAAACCTAAAAGAACAAAACATAAGTTGTCATCCGTTCAGAGTTTGATAGGACAACTTCCAGGGAGCAAAAGGGGGCAAAAAACCTCTTTGACCCTATTTAGCAGCTAGTAGTTTTAAAGCACCATTTCTCTACTTGGACCTCTTACAAATGTCTGGTACAGTAAGCAGCTATAGCAATTGTGTTCCTTCAGCGATGTCCATGCCCTCCCCAGTCAAAGAGGAGGAACTTGTGTACTTGTGACTCAGCTGTTGCACTTCAGTGTAAATTGATGTTGACTGTGGCTGAGACAATATGCTGTAAACCGGGACAGCTGGGGCCTGAGTGCTTACTCTGTTTTTTCACTCCTGCTGCGAGGGCAGTAACTGCAAGGAGTGAAGTACGGGATGAACAGCTGCAGATAGTAACACAATAGACTACCACAACCATGTTTACCAGTTTGTTGCATCTCCAATATTCATATTCCTGCTATTCAGTGGGAAGGGTAGATGCACGTTAATGTCTATCAAACAGAGATCTTCACAGGGCTGTGGAAACTTTTCAACTACTATTATCAATTTTTTTCTGAATGTTCACAGAGAAATTCTGCTAAGAACTGCTACAAAAATTAATATTGGTTGTGATTTTCTTTTAAATAAAAATCTTGTAAGTCTGGGGAAGTTCCAGGAAATGGAAAGAAAAGCTAAGGTCTCTTCAGTGCTCAAACAGAATGGACAAAATAACCTAGGTAACTGGGCTGGTTGCCTGGACACTGACGCCAGGCAAGATGATTGAGACTGATATGGGATGCAATCAGAGAGTAATGTTAGCAAAGCTAATACCAGTCAGCATGGTGCTATGGAAAGCAGGTTGCCTGTTTTGTTTTCTTTTGAATTAGATTGGAAGTGCTAAATGAGACAGTCTTCACTTAGATTTACGTATGACATGGAGCTTCCATGAAATGTGAATTTCCTTAAAGCAATATACACGCAGACAGCAGATATGAAACAAATTAGAATGATGTCAATGCATATAAAAGTAACTGTAAGTGCGGAAGGATCCAGTTATGCAGATACTTTCTAATGGAATTCTCTGAATTTGAACTTCCCCCCCCCCCCCCCCCCCCCCAATGGGTGTTGTGGAAGCATATAATCATTGTTGGCTTAAAGTGGGAGGAGGGAGAAAATGACAAAAGCTGGTACTAGGTGCTTCTGAAACGGAGAGTGCAGAGTACTTCAAAGCAGTGAGGTTTTCGGATGCAGTGTATTAGCAATAATCATTGCTTAAGAAAGTATTTTTGGAGACTAAATACATGTGCTACGCTGACATAGAGGTCTCCAGGTAAATACATCTGTAAATGTGTTTATAAAAGCATCAGTGGCAAATATCTGATCAAATTTTCTCCTTATAAAGACGTCAATGTTTTATTACTGTGTGTGTTGTGAATTGCCTTTTCCCTAGTGTGTGTAAGACACAGATTACCAGCGTTATTAAGAATGCCTTTATTCATTAGATGGTAATTAGTAGGTAACTGTTCAAACAAAGCATGCACTTATTTGCTCATGTAGCTTACTCGTAATACCCTTGGTGGAGCCACAGCTGATGGGCCAGCCCCCAGCTCCATGATCAGACACCGAGGGGTGTGCTTATGCCCCAGGGCCTGCCAGGCAGCTGCTTGGAGAGTCCTTGGTTCCAGCAGGCACGTAGGTATCCCTGTGGCTTCACCTCTGCGTGGTCTGGTTTGCACAGCCCCTTGCTGATGCTAGTGTGTGCTAGTGCCCTCGTACAGGTTGAGCAGAACCTCATGGCCTGAGCTTGTCAGTCCTTGCAGATTCAACAGGACCATCAGTCTCCGGAGCTTATCAGTGCTTGGGAAACTGTCACACCTTACCTTCTTGCAGAAGCAATGGGAAAGGAAGCATGCGTTATTTGCTTTCCAAAACCTTCAGCTGCACCATGTGTTTCATCTGCCTCTGAAAATGCAACGCCACCTTTCTAAACAACTTCTATTGTGTTTAGAAAGACTTTGGAAACAAGCAAACACCCCTCCACACCCTCCCCAAAGCTTCAGAGCCCTTCACTGATGCTTTTGAGCAAACCCCAGTATTTTCTTGTGACTTTTGTCAAACAACAACAAAAATTTATATGTGCTGCTGGCAAAATGGAGATCTAATTTATATAGTTGTATTTATGCGAAGAGGTGCAAAAGCTTTCAGAAATATTGACGCCATAGTAGATACATTTTTCCATTTCGGACAATGAGCAAAAAATAGCTTTGTGGAGAAAGAAAAGCTGCATGCTTACTGAAACTGTTGACTCATTGTTTGAGGGACGATATCTCAATTGTAAGTTACCTGTCAGTCCTTCCACTCTGTGGTTTGTTGTTTGGTCGTTGGTTTTTTTTTTTAAATTTTGTTCCAGATTCTCAGTCTTGTCTCAAAATTGGTTTTTGAGTGGTTATTACTTGCGGACTGCCAAATAATGATAATCCATCAAAAGCCACGTGAAAAAGGTTGGTAGTATCCTGAATGGGACTGCCTGAAAGAAATCTCTTCAAAATCTGTGGCAGCTGATGCATTTAGGATCAGCTCTGTCAGTTCTTTGTGGATTGGGTAAAATCTCACCAAAGGTGGTATGTGTCATGACTTTTCAGCAGCTGTTAAACCCTTTTTTCACTGGTTTCAGTTACTTTGTTCTAAATGTATCGTCAAACACAGGGGACTGAAATCCTGGCCAGAAACAGACCTGTGCGGATTTTGTTTTGAAGATAAGTGACACAGAGAAGCTACAGAAAATGAAGTGTACAGTCAAACAAGAGCTGTAGAAATGGTCCTCAGAAAAAATTTTTGAGAACACCTTTGGGGTAAGTGCTGTCTGGAAAGGGCCTTGGAACTAAGGAAAAACACATTGTAGCATGCCTCTTTTTCCCTGAATGTGGAGGAATTTGGGTTCTGGTACATATATTTTTTTTTAATGAATGAATTGCATGGAGGAAATGACTGTACATAAACATCTTCCTCTGGAGAGAGGTGTGAGGGAGGTAGGAATTATTTTCAGAAAACAATACAAATAAACTTTTGTGCAGCTCTTAAATAGATCAGATACAGCTAAGCTTTTCCAAAAATTGCAGGAGAAACGGTGAACAAGATTGTTTTACTTTGTACTTCAGAGAAGTAAGAGTTACTTTTGGATAATAAATATGTTGCATATCCAGATTTATTCAGTATATAATGTCCATAAACGTCTTCAACTGAGCATTGATGTTTTAAGTTTTCACAGAGATCAGTGAAGTTTAATTAATATTTCTGAGATATGGAGCCAGGTTATACACCTGAGCCACAAGAGTCAGCTTAAAATATAGACAGCTTGCAAACAATGTGAACATCACAAGGCGTGATTTAACCTACCTTGAAAATACTTGCTTTATTACAATCTGAAGTGCAAATGACAAACTGCAAAGATTAAAAAGTTGGTTTACAGAAAACAAATACAAGCTTCTTCCGTAATCTTTTCCCAGTACAGCTGATGTGGAAAATGCTGTTATTGCTTGTAGTTGATTTGTAGTTGATTCTCTCTACAACTACCTGAAAGGAGGTTGTAGCGAGGTGGGTGTCGGTCTCTTCTCCCAAGTAACAAGCGATAGGACGAGAGGAAATGGCCTCAGGTTGCACCAGGGGAGGTTTAGATTGGACGCGAGGAAAAATTTCTTCACTGAAAGAGTGGTTAAACATTGGAACAGGCTGCCCAGGGAAGTGGTTGAGTCCCCATCCCTGGAGGTATTTAAAAGACAAGTAGATGAGGCACTTAGGGACATGGTTTAGTGGGCATGGTGGTGTTGGGTCGACGGTTGGACTCGATGATCTTAGAGGTCTTTTCCAACCTCAATGATTCTATGATTTAATGCATCTTTGCTTAACTATTTATGATTACTGTTATAATCAGTATCTCCAGAAGTATTGTTATAAGCAATATTATGTGACAATAAATTGCTGATACCAGTGGTCAGAGCAACGCGAAACCACTTGAACACTTGCGAAGGGTTGTACTGCCTGGAGAAGACCTGGCTGAAGAAGGCGACCCCAAGGCCTTTCACTGCCACGAGGAAGGCTCTGCTTCGTTAGCTGGGTCTGTCACCTATAAAGCTGCTGTGGCCATCAGATGGTAGCAAGAGCAGCTGCAGCACCAATCGCTGCCTCTCCTCCCGCACCCCTTCTGATTTGCGCTTGCCGTATGAGACAATACAGCATGTACCGGTGCCAGGCGCTAGTGCCAGCTACTGCTATGACGAAATGACAGGTGACAGTTTGTGGTGGGTGACAGTCACAACCAATGGACCAAATGGGAGCTGCTACTTGCGAGCAGCTGTTCTGTGAGGCAGGAGAGACAATTGGCAGGCAGGACGCAGCAGATGACACAGCTACCCTAATATGCGGCTTCCTAGGAAATGCACCTATGTCACTTTTCCAAAAAAAAAAAAAAACCAAACCACCCAACAAACCAAAGGCCAAAACGAAAAAACCCTGAATTAGAGGCAAATCTCTGCCTTATTCAACTGCTGTAACAAGATTGATAATATTTCATCCTTCTGTTTCTTGTAAAAAAAGTGCCCAATTTCATCAGGCCTCTGTTCTCCTTTTTCCTGAACTAGACTTAACTGCAAACCTAAATGATGTTTTACTACATGTGAACATCAGAAATGTGGTACAAATCTGAACTGGAAGCTTTCATAGAAATCAGTTAACAGGACCATAAGCCCTCCTGCATGCAAATAAGTATTTTATGTTTGATTGAGAAAAATCCTCAGAATATCAGCTGCCTCTCCAAAATCAATCCTTAAAAAAACCCAAATGATATTCAGTACAAGGTTTGGAAAGGGGAAAAAAAAAGGCATAAAGAGCAGGAGATATTGAGGAGGTGATTCATACCTAAATGATGTTGAGGTAGATTAAATACATACAGGAGTTCTCGCGGCTCAGGTCTTAAACAAATACCAGAGGCCAAACCTGTTGCAAGGACAAATGTGAGAGCGGCGTGGCAATCGGTTAAGTTATTGCTTCCGATGTCCAGGGTGGGTTTAACTGTTAAGGATACGGAGGTAACGCTCTGTTACCCTCCAGTGGGGTGTGTGAGTCATTCTGTGAAAGCTGTACAGCTGCTTTTGACTTCAGATGAAATGAGGCAGGTGAGGATGGCTGTGGTTTGACTGGGGCACAGAAGCATCCGTGTAGTGCACCAAGCGGGACCACCGAGTAGGGGTGAGGGAAGGGGGCAGATCTATCTTCTTCCTCAGTAAATCCACACCTGCGTAAAAGAAACTCTCTGAAATCCTGTAGATCCGAATTGCTGCCAACAGGAAAGAAATGGTGATTAAAGAAAATAATCCTTGCCTTTTGATGGCTTATTCAGAATTTGTGCAGAAGATGAAGCAAAGCATCAAGTGCTCTTAAAAGGCAAAATAGATATTTTCTGTTGGCTGACATTTATTTTTATTTTCTTTCATTAGAATGGCTTTAAACATCCATTTGCTCAGGATTTTGGGTGACATTATGTGTGTGTTTCATATGTCTGTAAAAAGAGAGGAAAAAATGAGATTTGCTGCTTGTCTTTTTTGGTGATGGGTAACCTTTAAATCTATCACTTTTGCCCAAGATTAACTCAGCAATGCCCTCATGAGGGGTAAAAGCTCTGGAACTTCTAAAAGAAAGAAGGATTGTTGAAATTCCATCTGCTCAAACTAAATACAGGGCCATAAAAATTTCTTCTGCATTGCAATTATACATGTTCCTAGCTTAAACCGTGCTTTTCCAGTGGCTGTGAATGGTTTGGCTAATTTTAATAGCTCATTGAAGTCGGATGTGGATGAGTAGCTACAAAATTAGCAGCACAATAGACTTGTTTTCCAAATATTTTTCTTCCAGTTGGCCGTGTGGCTATTCTCTACCATTTCAGATGTGACTTCCTATCTCACCTGAGGTGGTACTTCCTGTGTTTAAATCTGGGGAAAAAAAAAATTGGAGTCGGGCATCGAAAGGATTGTGACTGATTCACAGTTACTCTTATGATATTTATAACTAGCGTGATTTTTATCTGCCTTTTGCTCTTTGTACTTTAAAGATGGTGGTGAGGGGGGAGGTTAAGGTTCTCAGGCTGCTGCTCCCTGTTGTTGTGAAGTATTATAGATGTTAAGAAATTGCTACTAGAGCTAATAAAATATCCTACTGAAGAATGCTGCTTCTCTCACATTTTGCTGTGGCTCAGGTCATTGAACCTCTACCGAGATCCAGGCCTGCCAGAAAATGGGTAGACTCCGTAGTAATATGCTGAAAGGCTTGGAGGGACCTGAGGGTGGTCTTCACGATCTCCCATGCTGGCTTAGTAGGGGATCTGTGAACTGTTCTAGGATGTTCAGCTGTGGAGGGCTTATATTAACGCAACTAAGGTTTGAGGGAATGTTACCAGGATGTTATTTTTCCACATTCCTCCTACAAAATTCTTCTTGAAAGATGTCTTGGGAAAATGAGTCATAGAAGGAATAGCCAAAATAAAAGGGTAACCCTGAGCCCTCAGGCTTACTCCTGAAAAATAGTCTCTGCCATCAGTGGTTCAGTCTTGTAGCTTGAAAAAGAACAAGTCAGCTGTTGTTTCCTGGTCCTCCAGCTGAGGCTGTTATACCTGCGAAGTGTGGGGAGGGTGGGTGGGGTTTGCTGATGGGTTGTGGGGTTTTTTGTTGGTTTTGTTTTGTGTGTGGGTTTGTGGTTTTTTTGGATTTGTGTGGGTTTTTGTTTGTTTCTTTTGGTTTTGTTTGGGTTTTTTTGTTGGGTGTGGGTGGTTTTTTCTTTGGTTGGGATTTTTTTGGTTTTCATTTGTTTTTTTCTTTTGAGAAGGGTGATGTTCCTTTAAGGGATCATGAACCTGGAAGTCTGTTGTCCAGGAAGATTGTTTTCCTTTCAACCTAAGGGTGTGATTTTTTTTTTCCCTAAAAAGTGGTAGAATCTAAATTATAAACCAAGGAAAGGCCCTCTTGATGCAGCACCTCTGGTCTCCAGAAGAGTTAGATGCCTGTTCAAACATTTTTTTTTTTTTTCTAAATAGTTGATCTGTACAGTTATGTTAAATGAGTGGTTGGAGACGCCTCATGGCTCTTTTAAGTTCACTCCCCTGTGGGAATAGATGAAGTCCAATGAGATGTTCCAATAGATGAGGCCACTGGAGAGAGGAAAAAACTGAGCAATGAATAAAAAGTGGTCCAGAAGCATTTGTGTACAACGTAATTTCCATTTAAAATTTCTTCTCTCCTTTTTAATTGTACTCTGTTATCAACTGGTAAATACTACAATTCTGTTGTAGAATTTGACAGAGTCATTATACCTTCCTAAAGGAAGAAAAAGGATTTTGAAAGCTTGCTTCTAGTGCTTTATTTAAGTACTGCAAGGTTTCTTCATGCCTGGAATTTATGCCAAAATACAGTGCCTAATTATAAGTGTGATGTAATGAATGAACAGTTAAATTACAACTTTGTTTTTCTGTGATGTAACTAATCATAGTTTAGTCTCCTTGAGCTGAGTAAAGATCGGTGTAACTTCCTGTGCTCTGTAGAGACTGTGATTAGAATCTCTGTTTTCTGTAAACCTTGCTCTTAAGATGTATCATAAAAGGTATTTTAATATTAATCTTAAACCTAAGTTACACAAACCCATGCTACCTAACAAAATTCCAAGACTCACAGGTGGAACTTGCCTCCAAAAAAATCGCTTGTATGGAGAGGGGAAAAAATAAAATAAAAAAAAAATAATGAAGGTAGCCTATCCTTGTTGTCAGAGTCCTACTCAGCCACTGGAAAGCGTAGAGTAGCGCAGCAGGACTGGTAGGATGGGAAGCAGGTTGCTGAGGTCTGGGCTAAAAGTACTGAGACTTGTTTGTGGGGAGGACAGAGCAGTGGATGGCAACAGGGAAGAAAAGAGATGGGTGTAATACGCGGCACGCATCTCCAAGTGTAGTTTGCAAAGTGCTTGGGCATTTGTCCTTGTAGGTCGACCTTGTAAGGTCTGGAAATTGCTAAAGGAAAATACGTCATGCTGGTTCCCACAGCCTGAGAGAAGTGAGGCTGCTGCAGCTCCTTGTCCCCAGGTCCAACCCGTAGCGAGGCTGAAGATGTGTTCCCAGCAGGCACAAACAGGTGTGTACCTGGTGGTCACATAGATCGTGGACAGGCATTCAGAGTGCTCACGTGAGCACAGACAGCACCAATGGCCTCATCCTGCTCCCCTCTCTGGCTGAGTAGGATGGAGGTCTGCTAGTGAGGATCCTGCCATCAGGATGAAGCCTGCCCTTCTCCTGCTAACATTTCCAGGTGCATGGCATTTAAGATTCTGGGCCGGGAGGGAGCATGACTGGGATTTCAGAGATAGCTTCCAGGAACAGGTGTGTATTTTACATTGGACCATGCCTGGGTTTAAAGACAAAAACAACAAAAAGAAAAATCTTATCAGCGTAGATAGGGCAACAATTATTCTCATCTCTGGTACCGATCAGAGTGATGCTAACGACAAAGCTGTGGTTGGTGTCTCTTGCAAGTTCATAAAAGAAGTGGGGAGGATGCCTGTGGGAGGCAGGGGCTCCCTCCCATCAGGCTCATTGGCACTTGCGGACAGAACCTGGGGCTTCCCTAGGTGAGTGCTTGGCCCTCTAGGCTCCTGTGCAAAAAGTGAGCAGCAGGTGTGGGAATAATAGGTAATAGCTTAGCACCTGGCTGGAGGCAGACGTGATTTCCTTGTTTCCTTGTGATCTTCTAATGGGTGTCTGTCTGAAGAGGACTGGGTCACTGGCTGCATCTTCCCATATTTGGTCAATGAACAAGAGGAGCCGCCTTGAATCAGGCGGATTGAAGTTATTCAGAGGAAGATGGAAAGAAACCTGCCTCTATGTGCTGACATCCTAAACCCCTCAGGCAGTGAACGTCAGGCAGGCCGGGTTAGCCCCACTGCCATCTGTTTGATAGGCTGAGTTAACTTGCACGTTTTGTGTTTCTGTGTGTTTTTTTGGGGTTGTTTCTTCATTTTTTGTTTTGGTTTGGTTTTTTAGCATAGCCAGAGAACTGTTTTAAATAGGATTTGGCTGTCCCAGCCCATGTGAGGACAGTGAGAAGAGTGCCCTAGTCGCAATTTGAAAGATTTTTTTTCTGTTCAGAAATGTGTCCAAGATAGCCAGTGAAACTGGCATTTCTTTGCAGCCACAATGAGTCAAAATGAAGATAGCGGGAGGCACAAACTGTACAGGACTGTTCCTGCCCCCCGTTAGCGGCTATCTGAATCCTGCTCCGTGTCTCAGTACGCGCTGCACTTCAATCTCTTTTCTGGCACTGCAACGTAAGCCTCAGCTGTCTCAGTAAAGACTTGTGCCCTGAAAAGACTGTGTCCAAAGATCAAGATCCTGGGGAACCTATTTGTAGTCAAAGGCTTTTCTGCAACAAAGGCAGCCGATCTCTGCAAATGTGTGGTAGATTGCCGCCCCCCCCGCCCCCCTTCGTGAATGGCAGTTCCCTAGAATTAAAGATGTTGCTCTCCTGCGTGCTTCACAGAGAGCCAATTAACATTGATTTGTTTGATTTCTGTTCATTTTTTTTTTTCCCCCATAGCTCTTCTCAGAATGGAAAATAAAAAGATGGATGAGTCATCCTTTCAGCTTTCCAATCCTTATTTTACCTGATGCTTTTACAGCTCCTAATAAACTGTGGGGGTCTGTTGATATTTCTAAGAGGGAGATAGGACACTGCTATGACAAAGCAAATAAGTGGTGCTGTCTCTCATGGGGTAAGTTTCACCAACTCTGTAACTCCCAGAATAAGCATCAATAATTTAATTGATACAAGACATCAATAACTTAATTGGATTTAACTGCTTACCACGTCCACCGCTATGTGCTTGTTATTTTCCATAGCGTGTCTTGTTTGAAACAGCATCATTAGTCGAACAAATTTATTAGCATTGCTTTAGTTTAAATGACAGTTCAGCGATGTGGATAGTTGCCTATAGAAAATATCCAAGCAATTTCTTTCTTATTTCTGTGAGCATAGAGCGGCAGTGTGGGTGGTAATGAATATTTAGAGTGCTTTTATTAAAAAAGAACGAAAGTAACAACACCCCCAAACAAACACATGCTTTCTAACAGCATTCATTATAATTTAATTGGAAGTTTACCAAGATGAATGCAGTTAAGCACTGTGTTGCACTAAAGGCAGGGGTTAGATTCATCCCTGGTGGGCTTCCAATGGACCGTGGAGTTATGCCAAGACTGGATTCGGCATGCTTTCCATGTATTTTCTTGAGGCTGTTTGGTTGGGGAGGGGTGGGGGATGGATACTTAAGAGTTAGACCGGAGTTTAAGCAGCAGATTGGAGAGAAAAGTACATCCGTGGTACTTGTGACACTTTAAAGAATTCTGTAGGTTCCATTTTGGGTCTCTTTTCTAAATATGTGTATAGATAAATGTGTTCTGTTCTGGGAGCCTTTGATAGGCAGGGGGAAGCCTTACAGCAGCAGTGAAGGGACTGCACATAACCCTGTAATAGTCATTCTGTACTGAGAAGTGCACTGTGGAGAAAGTGGTCTCCTAAGGCTGTGAATCCATAGCAAAGCCCCTTCATGCTTAACCTTTGAAACAAATTATGGTTTATTTATAGCAATAATACACTCGGCAAAATTTCGATTTACGTTCACGACTTCTATTCTAATCTGGAAGCCACAGGAGCCTTGTGATGGGTATAAGTGACTTAATGAAAGGCTGGGACTGTCTAAACAACAAAGGAATCCTATTCTTGTCAAGCAGTGTGGTTTCAAAGCAGGGCACTTGGCTGCAATGCAGAAAATCTTGGTTTCTTGCCATACGGCAGCTCTATTATGTTAGGAAAATCTCTTTCTTCCTGTGTGCTTCATTTATCTTTCTGAAAATTTCTAATGGTCTCTCTCATGTCATCATGAGCTTCACAGGTTAAAGAGTAGATAAAACCAGATATAATCTGCAGTATACCCACTTGCAGAACTTCATGGAACAAGGGACTTTATGCATTGCAGCTTGTTGCTTTGGACACGGGCAGATATGTTGCGTGTCCTGCTCAATTCCTTGGCTTAGAAGAATCAAATATTCTTATGGCTAAGAATTAATATTGCACATATTTGAGCAAAACACTCTGATTGATCTGGAGCTTACAGGCTATGATTTGTCTGGCAGTTTATCTTTTGAATGTTTTCAGACAGCTGCTTCTCTTTCCTTTTTTCCCTCGCTCTGGAATAGATCTGGGACTCTGCTTCCCACAGATGTGCTTTCTGGCATCTCCCAAAACCCGGTTCCCAATGAGTTAACCTTCCTCTCCAAAGCATCATGCATCCTAACTTTCTGCAGGGACCCCTTCCCTCCTGTCTACCTAACCCTTGAAAGCCCTTTTTGTGCGAGTCCTTTTAACATTGCCTGTTGCTCCCTTTATTTGAGGAGGCCCTGGGGGCACCTTTTGTCCCCCTCCCCCAGCCAAGCTCACTGCAGCTCTGTTTCATGACTGTCCTGCCCTACTTCATTATCTAGCTAAACTTCTGCTGAGGAAGGCTCTAATGAGACTCTTGCACTGCACAATAAAAAGGGGCTACTTAAGTCTTTACAAACAAATATGCCAGCTTCTAGTAACTCCACAGAAAACCTAGCTTTTTGTAGAGGCAAACTCACCTTTTTGAGGGACAGGGAACTGAAATTCAACACTCGAGCA
The DNA here is from genome assembly GCF_965638725.1 of Aptenodytes patagonicus. Classification (NCBI taxonomy): domain Eukaryota; kingdom Metazoa; phylum Chordata; class Aves; order Sphenisciformes; family Spheniscidae; genus Aptenodytes; species Aptenodytes patagonicus. Next base: position 130,735,149 of record NC_134950.1, read on the forward strand.
AGCAAAGTCCTTAGAATCATAGAATCATTAAGGTTGGAAAAGACCTCTAAGATCATCGAGTCCAACCATCGACCCAACACCACCATGCCCACTAAACCATGTCCCTAAGCACCTCATCTACACGTCTTTTAAATACTTCCAGGGATGGGGACTCAACCACTTCCCTGGGCAGCCTGTTCCAATGTTTAACCACTCTTTCAGTAAAGAAATTTTTCCTCACGTCCAATCTAAACCTCCCCTGGTACAACTTGAGGCCATTTCCTCTCGTCCTATCTGATCTCATCCTTTATGACGTTGCTAATGAACTGCAGCATCAGGATCCCAGAAATATCTATTGTATGATTATTGCTAACTTATTTTTGTGCTAGGTGCTGCATGGGCCAGTGAAGAACTTGTAGTCTTGTCAATCACAGAAAAATTAAATCCACTTTTTCAATACTGGAGTTTCTAATAGAGAAGTCTCTTGAATGATTTTCCCAACTTGCTAAAGAACACTTTAAAAATCTTTGAAATGAAGCATGTACTTAAGGATTTTTTTTCTTATTCACAACTGTCTAATTTTGTCTTTTAGTCTTTTGGTTTGAATTAAAGATCAAAGTTGAAATTATTCAATCTATAACTTCTTTCTGTATCTGTTCTTCTTGCGGGTAGGCTTAGATTGTATTTTACCTCTCAAGATAAGGTTTGGACTTCTTCTTTTGTTCTGTATGAATTTTAAATTTTAAGAGGATGGGAACAGTTTTGTATTGTTTAAAAACTATCAGTATGACTGAGGTAGATCTCCATAAGAACAAAATATCTCTTTGTCCTCAAATTACAATCTTTTAATTGGAATGAAGGAACCTCTTCCTCCTCTTATTTTCCCTATTCCTCATCAAGCAGGCTGCAAGTAACTAACAAACAAGATTTTGGAGACAAGGTCTTTTTCTATTTAATTCTCACCTGCTACACTGCTGAAAAAAAATACTGCACAGACTTTTCTCCCTTCTAGGAATTCTTTGAAGGAGACTTTTTTTTTTCCTAGTAATTCTGGTGTGCTTACATAAATGTTTTGTGAACAACATTTAACTTCAGGTTAACCCCTGTCTCTTTGCCAGGGATTTCCAGCATGCGTTCTCCAGCTGAAGGAGTTTTTCATTTGCTCATGATGTCCTACTTTGCCTGTGGAACACTACTTGCGATAGCTTTTCTTCTCAGCCCCGGGCCAGGGAAAAACACACTGATTCTTCTTTTCATGCATCCTAATTTTTCTCCATTTGCTTACCCTCTGCACTTCCTTCCTCCCCAAAAGTAGGCAGTCACTCCTCTAATTCCTCCTTTTCCACTTCTTAATTTCTGGATTCTACCTCCTCTTATGCTTAGGCAAAGCCCCCCTTCGCGTTGTTTCTTTCTCTATTGCTGCTTGCATTTTTTCCCTCGTCTGTGGTCATGGTCAAAGTTCAGAACTTGTCCTCTCTGGCTTCTCTGCTTGTCATTTGAATTTCCTCCCTCATCCTGCTGCCTTATCTCCTTTGGTACTGCTCATCCTTCCTTACCTGTTATATCACACCATTCTGCCACCTCCAGCTCACGAGCATCTGTCCAACAACCTGCTCGTTTGGGAGCGTTTGAGCCATAGGACACAACGCCATCTAAGGAGAAGTAATGACCTCCCTGAGCCCCTGTTCCACTTCGTGTCTTTGTGTCTGATTCTACATCTAAATCAGTATACCTGACACAAATCCAGACTGTCTGTCAGAAATGATCAAAGCCATCATAATCCTTCTGTAATGACGAGATAGAGTATTTACATGTTCACCTCTGATCTTTATATAAATGGCCACATTTTTGACAGTTTTCTCTCATTAAATGGCTTTTGCAAGCTAGAGGTTGTCAGAATAAGTAGGACAGCAGTTTCTGGCACCATTTGTTAGGGCGTTCTGACTTGAATGCCATCCTTAAAAGCACCGGCACAGATATTTGTGTTATCTTTGGCTGCTGCTCACTCTGAACTGTGCACAGTAAATTTTCAGGGCAAAGGGAATGTAGTAGGGGAAGAAAGCCTGCTATTGTAGGTTTGGGTTTTTTTTTAACAGTTTATGCAACTTTTTTTGGCAGTGTTTGCACTTATCTTCATATTCTAGGGCTTTTGTGATCACTGGATCAAATAGGCCTCTGTGGGCTGCTGAAGGGGGAGAATGCTTGATGGGAGGTCACGGGTTTATGCGTGCCTGGATTGAATCCGGAAGAAAGATAGAAAGAAATCCATTCTCAGAACTTGCCTTATTTCCTTAAAAACTAACAACTCTTAAGGAGAAACTCTTGCAAAATTCAGTTTGTTTCCAGCCAAATTACTCAGATACCCTTTAATAGAATGAAGTCTCTGAGTCATGGTTGTCCTCAGGATTGCACCACACTCAGCAGCTCTGTGTATATATAATAGGTTCAGGAAATCCTCCTGCTTACCTAAACTTGAAAGTCAAATGGTTCAATTTTCTCATGAAACAAAATCAGTTCTGTGAGTGTTTTAAATAAAATGCAAGGAGCAGATTCATATTGTGATGGTGGTAGTGGTGTTGTACTCTCCCTTACAGGCAACATTGAAGGACACTCAAGATCAGGAGCAGATCAGTTTGGTTCACATCTTTTTGTTGTCTGAGTCAGACCGAAATGCCAGTTTACTCATTTGCTAAATATTTGATACAAAATGAACTAGAGAAAGTTCAACACAGGAATACTATGTGTTTCATGGCAAGAATATGTGCCTAGGAAGAGAGATCTGAATAAATTTCCCAGTTTAATTCAGTGAATTTCGTAAATGCTGAATGAAAGGATATGAGAAGGCATCTCCACAGCACTGCATTTCCATTCAACCAAAATTATTCCTGAACTGGATTTGATAACCATTCTTGCAAATAATTCTGAATCAGCAATCTGTGGCTTCTGATGGATAAACTGTTTTATAAAATGGTTGTCTATCCTTAAGCAGCTTAATTTACAATCTGAACAGTTCTGTGTTAAGTACTAGGGATTCCTTAACTGCGACAAAAAAATTATGCATTATTTTTCATACTGATGTCAGTATGACATTGAGATTGATCAAGGTGGTGGTGTTATAAATTTTTAAGGTTTTGTGAATTTCAGTCTGTTGTCTTTTTAAACTAGTTGACTTCTCTTTTTTTTTTTTGAAACTGTCATAAAAATATTTTGCAACCAGAATCAGATCCCTTTTATGATACTAATTTTGTATTGCAGAAAACTATTACATTTTAATAAGGTCTAGGATTCACTGAAACACAATCCTATTGTAGAATCACACAGATTCAGTTATTAACACTTCCTTGTTACACATTACTTCCAAAAATATGCCTCTGGAGAAAAGAGAATCCTCTACTACCTGAAAATGAACAGTAGCTTGTAACACTGTTTCAGAATTGTGTAGTGGTACAAAATCCCTTGCGCGTAAGCCAACATCTCTTTAAGTGGTTAGAGGCTTTCACCTTTCAAAGCACCTAAGCAAGTTATCTACTGTCCGCGTATTCTGTTGTCTCTCCTGGCTTAACCATGATTGAAAATTGTATGCTATAAAGCTCTTCATGCCTCTTGTTATGCATGGATAGACTCCTGCGAGGCAAAGCTACTTGACACATAAGATTAAAAAAAGAAAAAGAAAAAAAAAAAAAAAGGAAGTAAATACCAAGTCAAGACCCTGGGAAATGCAGGTTCAGTGGTGATGACAAAATAACTGTGAAGAGAAACTATTGGGGTGGAGTCTGTTTATAGAAAGTATATGTCAGGAGCATAATGCACTGAATGGAAGAAGAAATTCTTGTGCTGATAATGTGCACAGTGGCAGTTATATATATAGTTTTTCTTTTATGTATATATATATATAGTTTGTGGCTCTTTTTTTTCCTAAAGTGACTTTATTTCTCGTGAAAGTTGATATAATAAGGGCATTAGAAATAAGAACTCTTTGGCTACCTGCAAACAGGGGGAAGTATGAAGCAGTATCGTGGCCAAGCTTTCTCTGTTAGTACTCTTGAATCCTTTTTTAAAGGTACCGTGTGACAGAGGAAACCTTGTGAGTTTTATGCACTCATTTTACAATTCCAGCATTTCAGGGTGTCCACAAAGAATGGCTCTGTCCCAGAGCCCTCCCATTTCATCTGCTAGTCCCTGTGGCTTTGGAGGAGGAACATCTTACAGCATTCATAGTGGTGATTGAAGAAAACTTTAAGGTGGAAGCTTGTAATGATGATAGTGCTCTGAAGCAAGCATATAAACTAACAAAAAAGTTTGAGAGGAATTGTGGTGTCTCTTGTTTGCTAGGTGTCTCCTTGCTTTTGGAGGTCTTGGTAGGTTTAGAGAAAGCTAAATCTAACACTAAGCTGCTCTCTTCTTCCTTCAAAGACCCTAATAAAGGAAAGAGGCAGAGGGGCAAAGTCACTACACGCTGTCTCTAAAATAACTTGAAGGTATCCCAACTTGAAATGGTGCTGCAAAAGACCAGGTCTCCAAATATTTCAGTCTCTTGAAAATATAAACAGAAGAGATCAAACTGAGGTCGTGGGGGAGTGTATGATCTGAATATTTCTGCAAGTCTGCCGTACCGGGTCAACCTCTAACCTGATGGCTCGGTCATCTGCTAGGAACTGAATTATTTCTGAAACATCGTACTATGAAAATGGTTCAGTTCAGCTTCAGTGAAAAAAAAAATTACTTTTGGATTTAAAGGAAAACATTCAGCATTTCTTCCACAATTCTCTCCTCTTACATGGCCTACATCTTTGCATATTGGTTTGGTTACAAAATATAGTCCAGTCCTCTTTCTGTATAGCCAGGTTAATGCTCATGTTTGTCTTTTTGCTGTGTTTGCTTTAATTACTCTAGTGGCACAAATTATTCTTAACAACATGATATCTTTTATTATGCTTATTGTGATAAATTAGTATAAAAATAGTAGGTCAACATTCTACGCTGCAATCAATTTTGCAGTGATTGGGTTGCTGCACCAGTAATACATCAGTGATCTAGAGGATGGTGGAGGAGCTATTTTACAACTGTAATTGCCAATGAACTATGAAAATTACCTGTGAAGGCATCTGATAACACCTGGATCCAGATGTTCCTTTTCCACTTTACACATCCTTATCTTCAAAGATGAAGTTTCAGTATTTGTAGAGCATGAGCTGACACACTGGGTGGAAAGTTCTTGATCCAAACAGCTGCCTGTGCTCAAATTATTGAAATTCTGGTCTTAATTTATTCTTCCTCATCTTAGATTCGGGGGGGAAGATTTCTGGCTGCTTTGCTAGATCTGTTAATTGTTAATAGTTTAGAGGACTCCTTTAATTGATGGTCTGCCATTACGTAGGGTGTTTGATGGAAGGCACAAAACTCAAGTGAAAAGAAGAAATTATTGGAGGTTGGAAATTTGGCAATTATGTTTCCTGATGGAGGTTTAGACTTGATAGGGAAGAAAATCTTCACAGCACAGCCATTAGGAATACAGGGTTTTTGAATCCCATAAGTAAATTGTCTGTAATTATCAGGTGCCTCAGATTTTTTTGTAGATGGTATTTCTGTTTCATGTTATCATCAGGTATCTGTTAGGTATCTTCATTGGTGTTATGGAAGTGCTGTGGTTCAGGTGCAGTTTACAATGAACAAGAAGATTGTGTCTTAAAGCTGAGTTGAGACAAGTTGGCATACTGAGAAGAGGACAAAACTCAAAAAATTGATCTTTTCCTCTTGTTTTAAAAAGAAACTCTGGGTGGTGAAGCAGTGTGGTAGGACAGTGTAAGGAAGCTGGTCTTGATCCTATGAATGTAGCAAAGTAGGGGATCTCTTCTCTGCTTCTTAGTCTAAATGTAGTATTAACCCAATACGTTCTTAAACTTTGTTACTGATATTCATCAAGAGTAGTGGAAATCAAAAGGCTACTTCTTAGTAGCAGGTTCATCTGGAATGTTTACATTTCCATGGAGGAGAATTGTTCCTGCACAAGCATTCTCAGACAACAATGAAAGATTAGTAAAGATAGCATTAAGATAGCAGTTGAACAAGAACAGCCTCTAAAGCCAGAGGAGAAGTTAAGAGTAGCTGAGCAAAGCACAACTTCGAGCTTATTGGTCCTCAAGTCCTTTGAGATACTGTTTGAAAGGGAGACAAAGTAACTGTGTTTGCTTTTTCATGGCTCTTATTCATTTACTCCAGGTCAATATTAATGATTAATCGACAAATTGCATGACATTCATAGAAATACATTCTATTTGGTGTGTTTGTAGCAACAGCATTATTCTTATTAGGAGGAAAGAAGAGTATGTGGCAATGTCTCAGAAGTTAGGAAATAATGAAGTTCACAACAATGAAACCTCAAGTTAATTTTCCCACAAGACTCCTTCTTGATTTATTGGGCTGAATATGACTATTTAGAGGGTGAGCTAATGAAGGAGGATTTTTATAGGGCCTTTTTCTTGCTTGTAAGTCTGGGAAAGTGTTTACAAGTAACTTCTGTTTTTGCTGGCTTTGCTAAACTTGTGTAAAGTTGGTAAATGGTTTTAATCGCAAAAAAATAAGATGATGATTGCAGGAAACAATATTCCAGGAAAACCTGTATTACATGATACTTGGTCCTTTCTATCTGTGAGGGCAGAGGATGCTGGAAGTAGCCAGTGCATCAGGTCAGTTACTCTGTAGCATGGTGGTATATCGCCATCCTTGTTTTAAGTCACAGACTTAGGACCATAAGAGGCTATGTATCTTGGGGTGCTGGCAGTGGAACCTAGTACAAGCCACTTAAACTGATTTTCTGTGAATGGGAGGAAAAGTTCCTTGGTTCCTTTTCTATAAACCAGGAATATCTAGAATTTGAGAGGACTGTGGAGATAGGTACCTGAATGTTGGACAATACATTGATGTATGCTCTAGAAATGTATAACTTTGTAGATATACAATGTATAACATAAACTAGAAATCTGGTAGAAATGGAACCTCAAGTCTGTCCTGGGACTGAAGTTGAATGTTGTGAAGCAAAGAAAATCTAGAGCTGCACATTAACTAAATAATGAGAAAACAAAATATTGGATCACTATTTGCATGAGTATGTCTGATGCAAGGAATGGTGTATGGAGCCTGTAGGGAGAAAATAGAACAATGTGTGTTCATTAGACCCTTGAATTCAGGATTCCTTTAATTCTGTTATGTGTGTATGTCCCCTTCAGCTTCCAACTGCTTACAAATTCACATAAATATTACTGAATTATTTTTTTCTTGATTTAAAATTATTCAAATCTTCTGTTTTCAAACGGAATGAACTACACAAGGATAAAAGCTACAGTTGTGTTGTCATGAGGGATCCACAGGTGCTCAGGATTCCTCAGTGTCACACAGTTAGATAGGAGCGCTGGGAAGGGGTGGTTGACTGAATTGTGCAGGTGTTGTGCAAACACATGCTATGAAGGGAATTGGCAGCTCTTCATCACTCTAGTCAACCAGGTAGTCAAGCCTAATAAATGGAGCCTGGACAGGAAAAGAGGTAATTTCATAAGGAAAAGAATAAAACCCAAATTGCTTGACGAGAGGAAAAAGAAGATAAATAAGCATGTAAAGGAATATTGGAGAAGCTGAGAAAGAGAAGGAAAGAAAAGTAGGAGGAGCAAGCTTTAGGTTAGGTCTATTAAATAGTCAAAGTGTGCAGGTGAAGTGACCACTACTAACACTACTAAGTGACCAGGAACAAAGCTTGTTTGACATGATCAAAGAGGACATAAAAGCGGCACAGAAATAGGTACAAAGGGGAGAATAAGTCCACTTCATCATCAAGGACATTTTGACCATTGAGCAAAACTGTACAGAGAAAATATCACTGCAGACTCCTTCACAAAGACATAATATGGCATAGCTTACAGCAATACTAAATGATATTTGGGTACCACTGTCCTATCAGAATTTTAATATCTGTGGAGTCTCACACTGTCAAAATTACTAAGCATCAGTACTACTGTAGTATTTATGTTGTCTCCTGCCCTTGTCAGTCTCATGTTTTACTCTGAGCCATTTGTACTCGGGCAATGCATTTTTACAATACACAGACTTCTGCCCTAGCCATAGGGAGAAGCAGAGGGAAGAGAGCGGGAGGTGAGCTGTGTTTTGCTCTCTTCTCTCTCTTCTCCCTCTTCCTCCTGTTTCCCGTCCAGCCAGTAGTCCTCTCCCTGCCACCTCAGCAAAGTGACAGAGCAGAGAAATGCTCTGCTCACGGGATCTGAGTCAGGGTGAGAGGGGGAAGAAGGGAGCTATTAGTTTCACGGGAGGGGTGGGATCCAGGTGCCTCAGACAGCGGTGTGCCTCCTGGAATGAAGACTCTCAAAGGACAAATTTCATCTTCTTTCTCCTCTCTTGTCCTTTCCTTCCACCCACAATATCAGGTCGGATGTCAAGCCAGGGGATTAGAGGTCACAAAGAGAGAAGCTTACATGTACACCGTCTTCCAACCCATGATTATCCTAAAAGTTACACAGCATTACAATAGTTTTATTTTGGTATCCATATGGCAGAACATTTAGAATCATAGAATCATTGAGGTTGGAAAAGACCTCTAAGATCATTGAGTCCAACCGTCAACCCAACACCACCATGCCCACTAAACCATGTCCCTAAGCGCCTCATCTACACGTCTTTTAAATACCTCCAGGGATGGGGACTCCACCACTTCCCTGGGCAGCCTGGTCCAATGTTTCACCACTCTTTCAGTAAAGAAATTTTTCCTTACATCCAATCTAAACCTTCCCTGCCGCAACTTGAGGCCATTTCCTCTCGTCCTATCACTTGTTACTTCGGAGAAAAGACCAACACCCACCTCGCTACAACCTCCTTTCAGGGAGTTGTAGAGAGCGATGAGGTCTCCCCTCAGCCTCCTTTTCTCCAGGCTAAACAGTCCCAGTTCCCTCAGCCGCTCCTCATAAGACTTGTTCTCCAGACCCCTCACCAGCCTCGTTGCCCTTCTCTGGACACGCTCCAGCACCTCAATGTCCTTCTTGTAGTGAGGGGCCCAAAACTGAACACAGTATTCAAGGTGCAGCCTCACCAGTGCCGAGTACAGGGGCACCATCACTTCCCTAGTCCTGCTGGCCACACTATTTCTGATACAGGCCAGGATGCCATTGGCCTTCTTGGCCACCTGGGCACACTGCTGGCTCATGTTCAGCTGGCTGTCGACCAACACCCCCAGGTCCTTCTCTGCTGGGCAGCTTTCCAGCCACTCTTCCCCAAGCCTGTAGCGCTGCATGGGGTTGTTGTGGCCGAAGTGCAGGACCCGGCACTTGTCCTTGTTGAACCACATACAGTTGGCCTGGGCCCATCGATCCAGCCTGTCCAGGTCCCTCTGCAGAGCCTTCCTACCCTCAAGCAGATCAACACTCCCTCCCAGCTTGGTGTCGTCTGCAAACTTACTGAGGGTGCACTCAATCCCCTCATCCAGATCATCGATAAAGATTTTGAACAAGACCGGCCCCAGTACTGAGCCCTGGGGAACACCGCTCGTGACCGGCCACCAACTGGATGTAACTCCATTCACCACAACTCTCTGGGCCCGGCTGTCCAGCTAGTTTTTGACCCAGCGCAGAGTACACCTGTCTAAGCCGTGAGCCGCCAGCTTCTCGAGGAGAATGCTGTGGGAGACAGTGTCAAAGGCCTTGCTGAAGTCCAGGTAGACCATTTAAATGTTGATCTTGGGGAATTCCCTTAATGAACTGAAACTCCTAGAATAAATCATCCTTTGCTCAAGTTAGGTTTCCTTGTGTACCACCTGTGTGAACAATACATCTGTCTCATAAACTCTTTCTGACTGTTGAATTTAGAGCAAATGCTGGATGGGCAGGAGGGGGGATGAGGGGGGCAGAGTGGTAGGTAATAGGAGCCTCATGCCCAGCTGGGAACAAATGTGTTTTGCTATGTGTGTTTTGGCAGTTGCATGTCATATCATCCATTCTCCTTTTCAGGCCAATGAAGCAGGGGAAGAAATATGCAACTCAGCAAGCTGCAATGCAAATAAAGAGGTTAAAATGAGTTAATATTGAAGTTGCTTCCTTTTTTTTATTTGCTAAACTACTAACTTTTCTTGAGAAAAGTTACTTGAATAGTCAATATAAATGACAGACATGAACACTAAATCTAATCTCCTCTGAAAAATTGAAGGTTTTAATGACTGGAAAATACTTTTTGATTTACCTAGTGTATTTTACTTCTATAAAATCCCTTACCTTCTGTAGTTTCCATGGGTGATGGATGGTTTCTCTCTATTGTTTTTGTAGCAAATCTGACTTCGAAACTGCCATAGAGATGAAGATCAAAATTAGTTCAGGTTTCCAGGCCTGATACTGTCCACTCTTTTTCTTAGAAGGACTGGAATTTATAGATAAAAACTAAGCAGTTCAGTTCCTAGGTGGAAAAAAATTAGAATACAGTTACAGAGTGTCTTTTCACAAAATGGAAAAGTCATTTAATTGCCATCCTTTTATTTTCTTTTCCTTAATATTTTCTGAAATCTGTAATTTCTGGCAGCCTTTCCCCGCCCCTCCCCCCCTTGAAAAGAATGTAATGGTTATTTGCTAACTTTTGATGTTGGTATTAGAAAAGCACAGACAATTGCATGTCAGCCTCAGTCCTCCACCTTTGGATAAGCCACATGGATTACACTAAAATATTAATCTGCCCCACGTAATGAATGATAAACTCCCTGGGATTTCTGAAGTGTAGGATATGGTATGAAGCCTGAAGAGCTGTCTGCTTGTTTGCTCTTAAACAGCTTTTATTTCTCTTCCACTACGTTGTTAGTTTCCTTATGAGATATCTACTTTAGGTGTTGGATGATGATATCTCAGGTGCCCAGCGTTGACTCTCATCAGTGAGAGATCATTCTGTTGCCAGTTCACAAGGAAATTTGGATATATAAATGTAGATGAGTTAAATTAAGCTCCTAAGCAACTGTCCAGGTAAGGTACGTACAGTAAAACCAGTATGAATTTGCTGATCATCAGCAAATCAGTAGCACCGATTCAGGGAATGGGTAGAAATGTTGCGCTAATTTGAAAGTCAGATTTTTAGGCATCATGATTTTATGGTGGAGGCAATAGATACTGTGGTTGATCTACTGTTTATCTTCCTGAAGCTTCACCAGTTTTATTAGATAAGATGATGCGTCCAAGTTTCTAAGACTCTTAGTAAAACCCTGTTATAAGAAAAATACCACACTGTAGCTATTCTTCTAATAAAAAGAGAGCTGTCGCTTATGAGAAAGAAGCACCCATGGGCAAATACTTGAAAAACTTCCATTAGATCTTGTTCATATGGTTTATGATTGGACTCGATGATCTTAAAGGTCTTTTCCAACCTAAATGATTCTGATTCATAGAGTTGTCTTTTAAAATTGCAGAAGGCCTCCTCACAACAGCCAGGTTAATGTGTTTCACATTTTTCTTTAATTTTACAATGACTTCCTACTCATACTAGAAGCCAGACAGGAAACATGGTTGCTTTGACTGGCAAAATCAAATGGGATCTTTTCTAATGTTGTGAAATTTAGTAACTTTTTCTGTTTGGATCATATTAAATAACAAGTAGTGATATGAAGGTATAAGAATATCTTAAAATGGCTTATTAGTTTGGGGGTTAATTTTGGTTATTTGAGAGAAGCAAAGTCTGCTTCAGTCACCCTATTGTCTTTCCTTGTACCTCAGAAACTCCACCTTCCATCATTACTGTGGGCTTTAAACTCAGTTTGGTGTGGACAGTGACAAAAGACAAATAAGGTGCGGTGGTTTTTTTGCCCCCCCTTTTTTTTTTTTAAGAGACCAGCTAAAAGTACTGAATTCTGAGTAGTGGTGAGATCACAACTTTCCCCATGGTGGGCCACACATGTATTTCATTTAGGGGCCAGTTACTACCTGGACAGAGATGGGATGTTCCTACAGTAGGAGCTGGATCCCAGCAAAGAATTGTAAAGCTTCCTCTGGGAAGAAATGTGGAGACACTGATAGTGCCTTGTGGCTGTGGCACCAGCCCACCAGTCAGTACTAGCTCTTTCTTTCCATGACTATTTGTGACTTTACAGTGAGTGGGGAAAAATAAGATGGGTGGGATTGGCACAGGTAGGAAGTCTGTCTCCAGTGATATCATACAGCGCGCCTGGGTCTTGCTAACAAACCAGACCTTTGATCCTCAGAATAAGGTGCTTTGCTATTCGTTCATATTAGAGCCCTGGATGAGTAGATCTGAATATGGCTCAATTGCTTCTGATCTTATTTTGGTAGAAATGGATTAAATGGCATTAAAGCAATGGTTTAACCATCACTGGTTTTAGAGCCACATGTCTATGTACTTCAGTATTGAAGTGCCAGTTACTCTTCCAGAGCCCTGGGATAGTAATGTACAATTTCCGAAGTGCATGCAGTTTTGGGATACCGCAATATTCTGTATAGTTTGTTCAACTCTGTACATGCTGTGTAGGAGTGGAACAGAATGAACTGGATAAATATCTTGATTTTTGTTTTATGGGCTCATCCATCTGAAACACACAACTTTACTTTTTCAGCTTGTAATTTTCTGTGAAAAGTTCTAAACTACTCTTGGAAAAGTTTATTGAATGCTTGATTTTGACTTATGGCATGACAGACAGGAATATGTTTTCAGTAACTAGGAAACAACATACTGAACATAGGACTGGTGAAAATCTTCCCATAAAAAGAATGTATTCATAGGAATCTTACCAATGCTGCGTGTGTGTATTTATATTTCTTTTTTTTTCTTTCCTAAAATAAAATCTTGCTGGCAGAATTTTATATTCAGAAAAAAAATTCTTTCTAAAGAACGTAAACCTTTAGCCTCCTATTTTGTGAATTGTTATGCTGAATGGATCAGATGCTTTTTGGGGTAAATCATGTATTTCAACGTGTGTCAGACTTCAAGACACTGTAAATAATCTGTTCTGATCTACACTATATGAGGATCTGTCCATTAAAAAAACAGTTGTATATATTTTTGGGAAGGAGCTAGTGTGTCTGTCTTTTGTGAAAGAATACAACATCCTTTAATGCTTTGCAGTTTTACTGGTAAAGGGTTTGCATAAAACTCATGAAATGGCTCAACAGAATTTATATTTTGAAGCTCCTTCTAGGGTAGAAGTTGTATCCTTGTTATTAATATTTCAGCCTTGATTTAAAAGGTTTTCTTTGCATTCCCCCCCCCCCCCAATAAGCAGTACATGTTATTCTCATGCTGTCAAAGCAAAATACAAACAAAAAAAAACCCCTAAACCCCTTCAATATTCAGGTTTTATTTATTTATTTAAATGCTTTGGAGGATAGGGAACTAAAAATAGAACTTTTCACTGCAAGGATTATGAAGCTATCCAGCATTTTAACAAAGCCATTGCTAGCACTTTGGAAAGGCTTTTCTTTAATCAGATATTTAATGCTGCAGCAATCAGAAAAAGATAATGGTGATTTTTTTTTTTTTTTAGCAGCTTGGAAAATAGAAACAATGGCTATTGTAGTATGTAGCAGTGGTCCTTAACTCTCAGTCTAACGTAGCTAAACACCTATTAAGAACCAAAGAAGATGTATCTTTCTCCATTTTGAACAGTTTCTATCACACCTGTTGTTGTACTAATGAATATCTCAGCTTGCTGTGATGGCTGAAATCTTCCCTAATTCATAGGGCAAAACCTAGACAGGTCCTAAAGATCATCAAGTCCTTTTATGACTGGGAACCATATTCTCTTTTTCTCTTAAAACTGGTTAGCTATTTGAATTACAGGTTGCAGTCTGGTCCTGGAATTTTGTTAAGGAAAACTTGGTTAAAGTGATTCTAGGCTTCTCTGATTTATGTAACATCTTCCTACAAAGAGGATAACAGAGAGCATCACAAATCTTTTTTGCCTTCAGCAAGCATGTTACAGAATATCTCCACTGAAGTCATAGACTTTTGTCTGAAGTTCTAGCCTTCTATGGCTCTGTGAATGGCCACAGAAATAGGATGCCTGTGACCATGGGGGACATACTGAATACAGGTCTATAAGTATTTCATAATTGAAGAGAACAAATTCAAAACAAGATGTTGAAAGAGATCCACCACAGAATATCTTAAAGCCAAATCAGGACAAGAATTTCTTCTGAGAGCAGAAAATTAATTTTCAAATGCTTATTCTAAATAAAACATGAACTTTGGGGACCCAAGTGAGAGTTTTAACTATTAGCAAGTAATGGAAAATGAGACTGCATTTAATGGATTTTTGTTTCCAAATTTCCTTCAGCTTTTTTAATTGAGTAATTTAAAAATGCTGTAAATAAAAGTGGTGTTAGATTCGCTTTTCATTTAGGTTAGCAGACATAACCAACCAAAACCCCCAAATCCCCAACCATTCAAAAAGCCCCAAATCTTTTTGGAACTGGAAGAGAGTGGAGGAATACATTGTTCATAGAGAGGGAGTCCCAGTTCATGCTACTGAGTTGAAGATCAGCACAAGAGATCTTCCAGCAGTGAAACTTACGGAGCTCCTGCAAAAATTGCAAATTACATGGCGCTAGCATGTTGAAGGAAAAATATCTAACTAGTGCTGTTCAATGACAGAAGAGAATTCAGTTTGATCTTTGCTACGCTCTATAAAGATAAAGGTCTGAACATGGCCTACATGTATTGTATTATGTTTCCCTTTCTAATGTGGGGACAAGGAAAGATGGTGGAGAACTTCAGACCAGTAACTGAGGTGTGATTTTTGGCAAGTCCTTTGACTTGCTTTTTATCTTTATTAACACCAACCATAGTAAATGAGGTCAAGTGTTTGGAAATTGGGAGACAAATATTATCCCTACAATGATCATAGAATCATAGAATCATTGAGGTTGGAAAAGACCTTTAAGATCATCGAGTCCAACCATCGACCCAACACCACCACCCACTAAACCATGTCCTTAAGTGCCTCATCTATATGTCTTTTAAATACCTCCAGGGATGGTGACTCAACCACTTCCCTGGGCAGCCTGTCCCAATGATTAACCACTCTTTCAGTAAAGAAATTTTTCCTCGCGTCCAATCTAAACCTCCCCTGGTGCAACTTGATGCCATTTCCTCTCGTCCTATCGCTTGTTACTTGGGAAAAGAGACCGACACCCACCTCGCTACAACCTCCTTTCAGGTAGCTGTAGAGAGTGATGAGGTCTCCCCTCAGCCTCCTTTTCTCCAGGCTAAACAACCCCAGTTCCCTCAGCTGCTCCTCATAAGACTTGTTCTCCAGACCCCTCACCAGCCTCGTTGCCCTTCTCTGGACACGCTCCAGCACCTCAACATCCTTCTTGTAGTGAGGGGCCCAAAACTGAACACAGTATTCGAGGTGCGGCCTCACCAGTGCCGAGTACAGGGGCACGGTCACTTCCCTAGTCCTGCTGGCCACACTATTTCTGATACAGGCCAGGATGCCATTGGCCTTCTTGGCCGCCTGGGCACACTGCCGGCTCATGTTCAGCCGGCTGTCAACCAGCACCCCCAGGTCCTTTTCCGACAGGCAGCTTTCCAGCCACTCTTCCCCAAGCCTGTAGCGCTGCATGGGGTTGTTGTGACCCAAGTGCAGGACCCGGCACTTGTCCTTGTTGAACCTCATACAGTTGGCCTCGGCCCATCGATCCAGCCTGTCCATATGATCTACTCATATGGAAAAAATTGAGGGAAAGTTAGGAAGAGCTTCCTGTGCATGAAGGTTGTCAGCTGTCAAGTGATTGTGGGATACCAGTCAGTCAGAGGATTATTCCAGAAATTATTCTGATTATGCTCAGAATATACTGTCAAATCTCTGTAACTGACTTTCCTGAACCATTACAGTTGCATGGTGTCTTGAACAAGTTTATACAATGCTACTCAAAGCATTGCCACCCTAAAAATCCACAGAAGGCAAGATATTTAGACTATAATGTTTTTCAAAGGGATGTCAAGTAAAGAAATAGTTGCTTCAGGCTGGATACACTAAAGAAGAGATTGCTGCTCTTTGCTTCTCTGTCCCCCTATTTGGGCCACTTCATATAATGTAAGATCTCTTTGAAAGTCAGGCTAGCAAACACGGTGTAAGAATATGCAGGACAGCTGTCTGGAGCATGAATAAAAAAGACATAACCTCTAGCTTTGTGCTTAGCTGGACCTATTTCTACAAGAAAGTCTTAAAAAAAAAAAAAAAAAAAAAAGTCTTGCATTAATGTGCACATCAGTTCTGTCCTTCTTTGTGCAGCTTTTGATGGGCTGTAATTGTATTCCTGGCATTCACAGTGAAGCACATTAATTTTGCTTTTAAGTCTTTTGAAATTCAATAGAAAAATATGCAAATGGTTCAGGACAAAGTATGTCATTCAAAAGAGGTGTTATATGTGATTTTTTTTCCTAACTGAAAGAATAGAAGCTTCATTGTCTTTTCAGGACTACTTTATTCATCATGATAAATCAGGAGTCTATTTCCTTCCCAAACTTTGAGATGTAATTCTTCCAGATCCTGATGGGATTCTAGTGTTTCCAGTGTGTGTGCAAGGGAGAGGGGGTTCCTGTTGCTGTTCTTATTATTTAATTGTATACATACCTCCATGATAAAATGGGTTGTTCCCTTATGGATTTTCTTAAAAATAAAAGCTTCACAGTGATATTAGCTGTTCTAGTCAGCAATGTAGGCAGGAGATTAACTCTACTCCTACGACCTCTTTGTGACTAAATCTGCTACTATACCTTTGGGACATTAGGGGTCCAGTGTATGATCAAGTGCATCTTACAGAACTTAGGTTTGTGAAGTGACACTGCCTTCATTATAGTCTGGGGAGACATATTTGCTTGTCAAGACTTACAACCCAAGCTGTTAACAGGCTGAGAAAATCCCGTTTCCCAAAACATAATATAAAATGCACTTCAATTTACATGTCAACAGAATATGTTGTGGTTGACCATACAAAAAGGCTAAGTACGCTATATATGAGCTATCCTTCTGGGTGACATCTACCTGAGTTTGCAGAAGTACCCTTTCATTCCAGCTATCCTTCTGGGTGACATCTACCTGAGTTTGCAGAAGTACCCTTTCATTCCAGCTATCCTTCTGGGTGACATCTACCTGAGTTTGCAGAAGTACCCTTTCATTCCCTCACGCTGCATGTATGAATAAGTCAAACCCATGTAGGATGCCCCACTGATGATATGATAAGCAAGATCCGTATGCGTATTACCCATCTTGATTTGGATCACTGACCGAGAAGTAATTACAAATTCTGGTAACTGCCCTGCCTCCTGTTGTCTAGTCTTGAGGTATTCTGCAGAAGCTTTAGGTAGGTTAGGCAATGGGACTAAGAAGGTTTTACTCACTGGAGCTCATGGCTATTAAATGGAAATTGCTTTGGATTCTAAAGGCACTTTCTGGCCATTGTTCGAGATCCTGTCAGTAAGCTGGAGAAAACTTCTGTTGGGGGAATGCTACAATCCAATACAGGCAGCTTTGCTGTAGGGAGAGTCCTGTGAGATGCAGAGAAGGAACTTGCGGAAGTGGGAGGTGAGCGGCTTGGTTTGACACTTGTCACTTTCTAGAATTTCCAGAATTTGGCACCCCAGAAGTGTCATTCCTCTGAGGCACAATGGAAAGAGTATACCAACTGAGCAGTGGGATGGCTTAAATAATACTCCAATAATTAACATTTGTGGCATCAGAACATTTCTGACAAGTTGTCTCAAATTTTGTCCCCTAGCACTCCGGTCTCCCCAGTTCAAATTCTGATCCCAAACTGAATGAGGACTTTTTTTCCCCCCTTTTGAGCAGGATGGCATATGGATGAGGTGAGGAACAGAAAAACACTCTACCAAACAAACCAACCTACAAAACCTTGCCCTTTGTGTGAACTTCATCTCTGGAGGTGGGATATGCATCTGTTCAAACTCCCTTCATTTTATGTTCAGCTTGATGACAATGCAAATGTATATTGACATCTGTTGCTTGCTGTTGAACTGCTATGAACAGATCATCAGGCCATACATAAAGGCATTGGCCTCTCTTCCTACGTGAGCTTCTAGAAGTTACTCAGTATTATGTGATAGCAAGCACTGTCCTGACTGTTATGGAAATTATGCACGCCAGCCACCATAACAAGGTTTGACTCTCGGTTTCTGCTGAATCAATATGCTGAAAAGAGATTCTTCTATAAAGTCCTTTTTATTAATAGCGCTACAGCTTGAACTGGGTGCCTCCGAAGAGGGACCTCGAACAAAGAAATCCCTGGGCAATTATACCCTTACAATCTAAATTCTCCACCCCTCATGCGACAGTTCAGACCAGTAGTAATAATAGGGTCTGGGGTCTTCCCATTCTTCGTTGGGTCCTTTCATTGTCTCTAGGCGGGCTTTTTCTTTTCTTATCTCTGAGGTTACAGCTTCTGTTTAACAGACGTAGCTTCCTTAGCTTCTGGCTTGAACCGGCTCTGGGGCCTTCTTTTACTTGACTAGGTAGAAGTTCAATATGTCTAGGTGAAAGTTCACAGCTTGCAGCCTAAGGCTTCAGCAAATTTAGCTACTAATGCTAAGCAAGTTACGCTGAACAAGTTCTGTATAAGTAGTATACCAAATCGCACCACATGACTGTCTTTACTTTGATTTTCCAGCTTGGTTCCAACAGCTGCCTTTGCCAGAATAACTTCGCAACTAGAAAGAGAGAGCAGTCTTACTGTCCCCCATGTACCTGCCAGAGAGTATCCCCCTGGAAGTCTTGTGTCTTTTTCTCTGATGAAGTCAGGTGAGAAAGGAAAATAAAGACACAGTAGCACCATAAATGGCTATTGCTGGTCATTTTAATATCTCGCAGCTTTGACCTAGGAGCAAGATATTGCCTATCAGCTGTACTGCACTAAGTACAAAATAGAAAAAAAGGGCAGTTACTGTGGAGAAAACACCTTATGCCAACTCGCTATCCTGTGGGAACTTCTGTTCCTAAAGCTTTGAGAAGAATGGAGCAATTAATGTCTGTGAGGCTCAAGTGGATGCTGCTCATTAAGTTGTACTTCATGTATATTTCTCATGTTGTATTTGTGACTTGCATTGGCCCCCCGGGGCTAGCTGAGGGATAAAATATTGCTGCTTTAAGCACGCTGCAGACTAATAGCTACTGTGGCTGCCACAGGGAGTGGGGAAGGCGGACAACGAGTAGGGGAAAGGAACGAGACTCGGGATGTGTCTGCAATGTGCTAAATAGGGAGGGAAGCAATGGACCTTTCTGCTTGGCAGGTATGTTTGGTGTGTCAAGGCCATAAAGCCTGGAGGATTTGAACCACTTATTTCAGCCCTATGCTCACAGTTTGAGTCGCTTTTACTTACGAGAGAGGTACATGTGGTGTATTTGTGCACTTGGGGATAGGTGTACGTTTCCGATAAAGTCTGCAGGTGAGGTGTGTATGGGAAATACTGAAAAACTACTAATGCTTCTAAAAGGTTTTTAGTCTTAATGCTCTTCCAGTCTGCTTCTGCTTGCAGATGAGGTTCTGTGAATGCTGTTTTTGGCAGTTGAAGATGCCTAAGAGGTTTCTGACCTCAGTTATTCTTTCCTATCCTTGCATTAAAGTTATACAAAAATAACTGGGGGGGGGGGGGGGGCATATGGTAAAATGAACTGACTCAAACTTAGAAAGTATTTAAAAATATTATTTTCATGCTGTGAATGGAAGGAAAGTGGATATATTATTCCAATGACTAGATTGTTTCTGTGCTATTTAGGGAGTGGACAGTGAGAAGCAATACAAAGTTGACACGTCGCCTATCAAGAAAACATTCATGGAACCACAGCTTAATTTTGTTCTTTATTTGTGCAAGCAATCTCTGCTGTTCATCTTGCAATTGCTAATTAACAGCGTATCATTACCTTCAGCCTTTGATGGTAACTGCAAGTGTGTCCTTTTAAGCTTACTGTTGTATTTTCACCTGTTTGAAAAAATACTTTGAAAAATATATTCATTTGCTTGCATTTTCTCATTGCTGCTTGGTTCCTGTATGTTGTGGCTATCCACATGTGTATTTTCAAATACATCAGTCTGAAAACTTAGATCCTGCACTTGTTCCATAGCAAAGATTGAAATTTAATGATTGATACTTCAAGGTTTGATTTTGCAAGAGCACTGTGATATTTTGATATGGGACCTGTGATGGTATTTTGGCTTGGTGGGCTGGCAAGACTTCAAAACAAAACTGGTGGGTTAACTGATAAAACCCCAGGTGTGTGTAATAGCTGCAGTGCAGAAGGCTCTTTGCAACGTGCAGTTAAGTTGAGTCTTGCTGGTGACGTTTTACTCATCTCCAAATACGACAAAGAAGGACAATGGCTTCAGCTTTGTCTGTTGTACTTTCATGTTTGTAACAGTGCCAAGACAATAAAGCTAATCCTCTGGCATCTTCATGGTCATTTTTCACAGGCGTTTTTCTATTAAAACTACTGAAATAGTACACTAACAGCATGAATGGAAGTTACAAGGTTATATTTAATATATGGATGTGTCAATCAACTTCTCTGCTTGGTGGTTGGTTTGTTGCTGTTTGTGGAAGAGGAGGAAGGTTTTTACACACCTGAACACTTTAAGAAGCTTTACTGTAGTTGCCTTTCTATGTAACCAGTGTAAAAAAATGTAGGTTAAGCTCATAGTGATTGCCTTCACCAAAACAAAGAAAACTTGAACAAGAGAATGACAGCTCTTACAGGGAAGTGGAGAGGTGGGAAAGGATATGAAAACATTAACTTGAGCTATTTTTTTTATAGAAAAGCAAACACAACTTATCAAAACCAAGGCTGTTACTTGTGAATGGAAGTACAAGCAGGGAGTTCACACCTGATTTCAGTGAAAGAGTAGAGTCTAAAGCATTTGGCTTGGTCCTTTCTCTCTGTCTCTCTTTCTCACTCACTCTTGCTCTGTTCATTCTCACTTATTCTTGTTTTCACTAGTCTGTCTCAGGAAGGGATTTCCCTTGGTATTCTCCTTTAATAAAACAGAAATCAAAGTTTCTGTGTTTACATAAATTTATTGCCAGCCTCCAGGCTTGTTTTACTATGCCTGTAGTTCAAAATGAATTGCAGTACACTCCTAGCAGATTGACAATACTGGGGTGGGGTTTTTTTTAATCATCTACTACAATATTATCTGATAAAGAAACTTTATCTGTTCAATGCATAGTCAAGGAAGTAAGGGAGGATTTATCCTTTCCCCTGACATAGAGGGAAGACAGAAAGAGAAAGATGAAAGTGGAAAAACTACTTTGGCCCCCTGTGTAAACTGAAATTTTATTTTGCTGGTAATTACCTTCAAAACCCTAGAAAAGGGACTGTTGCTGTAGCTATGGCATTCTGCAATATAGCAGCATCCAATGTAGATTCCCCTTCACTTATGTCCCTTCCAAGTATATCCCTCGCATTTGGGTTCCACTTTGCGGGCAGTGTGACCTACTGGTCAGGACCTCTGTCTCTCTGCTTGAATTCTTGCAATTTTACTGAAGGTCTCTGTACCTGATGGTGCCTTCCATGGGAGAGAATTCAGGCTAGAAAGAGCAAGAATTTTGATGAGGGGGGAAAATATCTCATGCTCGTAGAAAGAAGCTTGAAAAGGTGGCCCGGAAGTACCTTATGTATTACAGTCTGAAAGCAGATTACTCCCCCTCAACCCCAAAACATCCTGTGAGTGTGTGTGCTTAAATAATTTTAGTGAATTTAGGTGACTTGCTCTTGATTCTTGAGCAGCTGGATTTATAATATGATATTGCAGAGTCTTGTGGTTTAACCCCAGCCGGCAACTGAGCACCATGCAGCCGCTCGCTCACTCCCCCCAGTGGGATGGGGGAGAGAATCGGAAGAGTAAAAGTAAGAAAACTCATGGGTTGAGATAAAGACAGTTTAATAGGGAAAGCAAAAGCCGTGCACGCAAACAAAGCAAAACAGGGAATTCATTCACTGCTTCCCATCGTCAGGCAGGTGTTCAGCCATCTCCAGGGAAGCAGGGCTCCATCACGCATAACGGTTACTTGGGAAGACAAATGCCATCACTCTGAACGTCCCCCCCTTCCTCCTTCTTCCCCCAGCTGTATATGCTGAGCATGACATCACATGGTATGGAATATCCCTGTGGTCAGTTTGGGTCAGCTGTCCCAGCTGTGTCCCCTCCCAGCTTCTTGTGCACCCCTAGTCTGCTTGCTGGTGGGGTGGTGTGAGAAGCAGAAAAGGCCTTGACTCTGTGTAAGCACTGCTCAGCAGTAACTAAAACGTCCCTGTACTCTCAACACTGTTTCCAGCAGAAATCCAAGCTATAGCCCCATACCAGCTACCATGAAGAAATGTAACTCTATCCCAGCCAAGACCAGCACACAGAGGAATACATAGTCTAGTTTAATAATACAGGGCTATCTAAATAAATTACGTGGCTTTTACACAATTCTGCTTTTCAGTGCCAATAAGGTACAGCCAGACGTAGTCAGGAGCATGGCATAGGTGAAACAGACTCTGAGTCTTCTCCTAAAATGGCTGTAAATCTACTTATTGTTCATATAGCTCTAAACCCTCTTTTGTCGCTCAAGAGGAAAGAGGGTTGTTTATACTGTGAGATTTGATGCATCTAACTAAGTGATACTTGGCTCTTAATTTACACACCTACGTAATCCCTGCAGAGAGGGAGGTGCTCCCAGTTGCTCTCCAGGGATGCTTATCTTCCTCTGTTGACTGAGAGAGGAGAGGTGGAGGGGAGGGCAATCTTCCCTTACGCTTAGTTGCAAAGACATGAATATTTTTCCCTTCTTCCCCTACCACCCATGGAGATTAACACTTTATTGAAGCAAACTAATCTCCAGACCTGGAGAAAAATATTTTAGAAAGTATGTGGCGATTTAGAAACAAAGGGAAAAGCTGTTCCGGAGAGTAGGCAAAAAGCTGTGTGTGTTTGTTGGAAGCGGTACCGCTTGAGGAGGGAACAGTAGGGAGCTGAATAAAACAGCCTTGAAAGCCATTCCGCTACTGGTGTATAAGCTGAAAGATGGAGTAAGAACCAATTTTCTTATGTCAACAGCATGAGCCTTGCAATCAAGGCTGCTCTCGTTTTTAATTGTCACCTGTACTGTCAGCCAGCTTAGTGTTCCTGCACTAAGTGGTTGCATTTACCTTCACAGTCGCATCTGGAGTTAAAGGTGCTTACGCACATCCAGCCCAGCCTCTGCTTGCGGTCTCAAATAACAGGCTCCTTTTCAATGCTCAGGATGTGATTCCAGAGTCATCAGAAATGTTTTGCACTCAAGAAATGCTTCATGTTTATTTAGATTCCCCCACTTTCCCCCCTTTTAGTCTCTCTGCTGATGGGGAAAAAATGGTCCATCTGCTGATCCTCTGAATCAAGAGGGGCTTGTTAGCTGGATTTTTTGGTGGTGTGGTGGGAGAAAGGCTGACTGATTCTAGAAATGGAAATCCAGACCCTGTAGGTTTTCTTGAAAAATTAAGTATTTGAGTTACGTACAAAAAAAGTCTTGAATTGCTTTATTGATTGGTATATGTGTGCTTAAGGAAAGCACACATGCTACTGCAAAACCCCCCAGTGTTTTCACTTGATCTTTGTGAAAAGCAGGCAAAGAACTGACTGTCTTAGAAAAACTATAATCATCTTCTCTCCCTTTTTCATATTAATATGAATCAGCAATGGCTTCAGTGAAACTTTCTGAAATAGTTGATATAAAAATCAATGCTAAGTAATCCAAAGGACAATCAAACCCATTATAAAACCCAGTAACAAATCCAAAATAATCCCCATACACGGTAATCCCATCAGACCACTGATGTCAATGGAACACATTGTTGGTTTAAAACTTGGATAAATTTAATGGCTTTAGAGTGCCAGGGGTGATGTTTATCAGAAAGTATAAGCTGATGTTCACTGTGATGAGTGGTAGTGTTCATATTTTAAATAGCTTTTTGCTGTTTGAGAAAAATTCCACCACCCCACCACCCCCTGCCTCAGGCAGAGTTGCATGCCCTAAAATCTGCACTTTTTTTGTGAGATCACCGTTCATGGCTACTATTTAAAACACTATAAAAATACTTGAGGAAGGAAGAGCTTAGTTCTACTAAACTTTGTCTTCCTACAGACTCTTTGTTTTAGATATGGAAGTTTGGGACCATTTTAAAATCTATTTAAAATGCAATGTGTAGTAGGATGCTACCTCTATAATGCTAAGAAAATGTATTTAATTACCTTTTGGTTAAAAGCTACAGGTATTATCTTGATGTTTTTTCACAATCACCTTATCAACCAGCATGACGTGTTTGGGAAGCTTCTAATTTGTAAGAGCCAATGTGTATTTGTTGAGAACAGTCATGTCAAACCAATCTAATTTCTTTCAGTGACAAGGTAACTTTTGTATAGGAAAAAGAAACAGATGTTGTATATCTCTACTAAAGCTTTGTTACTGATTTGCACAATATTCCCATGAGCAAACTAAATTAACACATTTAAATGTAACTAATGAAAAAAAATTGTTAATTTCAGTACTATAGGGACTGAACGGATGAGTAAACAAAGTAGGATGCTTCAGGGATCTTTCCTGGCTGAAGTACAATTCAACGTTTTCATCAATTACTAAGATGATACACTCCTATATAACCACAGGAACAACTGTGCAGGTAGCAGTTCCATAAAAAAATCTGGGGAGGTAGTGTGGCTCAAAAGCTGAACAGGAGCTAAGAGTGTAACGCAGTTATCAGAAGGGCAGAAGTAAATGAAATTAAAGAGTTTGAAAAATGTGAAACAATTCTAAACATCAGTAAAAAAGTAGTTGGAATGTGATGGCAAGTTTTGGTTAAGAAGAGGACCAACTGGGCCAAGAAAACCAGAAATCATAGGAAGGCAGGAAGAATTATCACGACATAGAAAAGGTGACCAGCAAGGACAGACAGACATGAAATTGCTTTAATGTACTGAAAATGGGACCTAGGAAGAGACATAAGTCTTGAAATGCGTTAAGAATGCCTATAAAGAGAGAGAACAATTTATTCTTGTGTTTAAAGGACAAGAACTATGAGCTTAGGCTGCAGCAAAGAGTGTAATATTAGGAAAATCCTTCTAACTTTAAGTATAGCGAAGTCTGAAAAAATTGTCTAGAAAGTAGTGGATTATCAACACAGGAGGTTTTGAAGAATAAGCCTGACAAATATCTCTCAGGAAGGTACAGGATCACAGAAGAACCAGATGTCCTCTTTTTTTTTTTTTTTTGGGGGGGTGTGTGTGTGTGATGTGCACATCTGTGAACATCAGTTATGTTCAACTCATAATGAGTAATTGGGGAAACCTTTATTAAAGTTTGTAACATCCATAACAGGACAATGGCATGGAAAACTCTTGGCGTTACTTGCCCAGAACTGATCTGCTATTGGAGATGTTGTATGCAAATGTCTTTACTGAAGCTATTGTTACCAACTGTTGTTGCTTCTGTCGTTCTGTTTAACACCTACGACTTTGTCAGGCGTATTGTAATCACTTGATGATTACATCAATGTAAATGATCACTTGCCACGCTTTAACTATCTCAAGGGTATGCTGTTCTGCAAGGCAGCAAGCTGTTAGGCTGGCTCCACTGATTTTCAAACCTCACTTTATAGCGAGTAATAATAACATGAAACTTTTTTTGGTTAGTCTTAAATAGCATGAATATTTTCAAAACATCTTTTGTCACCACTCTGAATGCAAACACAAGCCCTTAAACCTTGTTGGAAGTGAAATCAAACAATGTTTAGGGAATGTCAAATCTCTCGCTGAAAGAGAGTGTAAATTTTTTTTTGTCACTGTTATTCTGTGTGTTTTGGTGGTTTCCTGTGTGTGTCTGAAATGGTCTGAGGTTCAGTTGCCCAAAAAAGTGACCTGTGCTATTCAGTATAGAGGCTTTGGGGAAATACGGGAGTGCAGCATGCCTTGCCTGCATAGTTCTTTACCAGATGGGTTGCAAAGGAGTTGGGGAAGTGGTCAGAAAAGCAAGGGAAACCTCCTTTAGCTTTCTCTGAAAGATACATTAACAAATAACGATTTAATGGAACATCATGCTTTTAATTAGAAGTTTCTGCATGCAGGAGGGACCTTCTGTCAATTAGGTTTATTCTACCATTGAAATTACCATCTTAGCAAGTAGAATGCTGACATGATATCCTGGAGAGAAAACCAGCCGTAAAGCAATTTCCTCATATCGCTGTAGGTCAGGCCTGCAGATGCAGCAGGATGCCAAGGTCCAAAGGTAATAAACTGAAAACTTCCCTCAGTTGTTGGAATTACTGCTGTACAGGATGCCACTGAACAACGGCATGCGGTATGATGGTAGGGCTCCAGTTTTAGACTTGTGAACATTTTGTTATCCACTTGTGGCAGTATTTGTGTCACCGAAGCAGCAGCTAACCGACTGCCTGAACACCAGGGCCTACTGGGATTTTTCCTTAAGCGGTTTTTGGGGAATGTACAGCATTTCTTTGTTTACTTGTTCAAAGCTGCTCTGGATCACTTGGTTGGTTTGAGATAATCTTCACCCTAACTGAGCTAAAAAAGGTTTATAAAAGCTGAAATTCCCCAATAGCGTAGGAAAAATCTCATGATAGTTAGGTTGTGTATTCATTTCACTGGATCTGTTGCCCCTCTGTGACTCAAATCCTTGCTTAATTCTGTTTCCACCTTCAGTTTTATTGGAAATATTATTATGCCTGAACATACCTCCCATATCTCTGCAGCAATCTGTTTGATTCATTTTGAATGGTGGTCTCTTTCGAATATTATTTCAACTCATCAACATGCTTAAAGTGAATTTCTTTTCATAGATGACGCTGTGCCATCTGGGTTTCTGTTCAGATAATGAACGCCCCTTTCTTTGTTTAATCTTACTTCCAGATTTGCTTTTTAATGGCTGACCACTCTTCTTTCATCTTCACCTAATTTCCTATTTCTCTATGAAGTGACTTGTTCACTTATAAATAATTGCAATTTTCTTTTTTTTTAAAATGTGAGGCCAATTCCTTATGTTGACTATTTCTTTGACTAAGAATTTGATTTAAGCTATGTCAGGTTGACTCTCTAAATTGAGTTATTGATCAAAAAATAAGAAAATCACTAATTTTACCACTCCACTGGTTTACTTTTTCATTTTTGCTTGTTTGTTTTAAAAGCAGTCGTGAAATATTAGCGTAGCTCATGTACAGACTATCTTTTGTTAGTATTTATTTGGAATTATTGAAGAAACAATAAGAAACACAAAATAAAGGCATTTGAGGTCAGGTATATCACAACTCCCCAAAGCTGTGAGGATGTTTAAAATGGTTCATTGTGCTGAAAGGTGAATGAGTGTTTCAGCATTAAATAAAGCAGGGCTTATAGCATTTTCATTTACAGCTGTAATAGAAGGAAGTCATTTTAACAAGCACACAAAGTATGTTGAAAAACAACAGCATACCTATGTCTATGAAAAAGCTTTAGTTACCTTGACCCCTGTGTGTTTCCCTGTCAGGCAAGGACCATGATACCCCAGTCCTTCTGACTTGTAGGATCCAGTTTAGCATAATTTCAAGAGCAGCTTTTCTTCGCGTATGCTAGCAGAGAGGGAGATCCAAAAGCCAAGCATTTCTCTCAGCCTCCCTGGGTTAGGCCTTTCAGGGGTTAATTTAAGTATCTGTCATCTCGGATGACAGTGTACTTTAATAGTCAAAGTAACTTACAGGATGCTTAAGTAACTATACAACTTGTAGAAGATATTTTGGAAAAATCTTTATTTATAATCTCTCCTGTTCTTGAGTTACCATTTTTCTTTAACTAAATGGTAAATTATTTGCAAGCCTCACTTTTTTACCTTGTTTGAAGGTAATAGTAGTAGATCAAGCACCAGCATCATTTATTAATGTTTTCTTACAACTGAGTGAACGCATAAAAGACCAACTCATTTTGTAGGAGGAGAGCTCTTCTTTTCTGGGCTGAACTCAGAATAAAACAAACCCTTCACCCTGCCATAACTCTGCTTGGTTGCACATGTGTGTCTGAGAAATCTGACTCGGATACACACCACGTTGCTGTCAGCTGCAGAATTCCCTTGTTGCACATAGCTGTATATAAACACAAGGCTTATTAATGCAGCTCCTGAGGGCTTAATGGGCCATGGGCTCCCTGGCTTGTGCTTGCCAGGCCTCTATTTTTTTTTTTTTTTTGGGGGGGGGGCGGGGTGTGGATCTTCTGTTCCATAGTCTGTTCCTCCCTGCCCCTCCCGTTCGGCAGCCCCCATCCCATCCTGCAGAGCTGAGGTACCCGAGTAGGTTCTTTGCTGACTCCAGTATTAGTGGTAACCTCTCATCAGCAGGTGGAGGAGAGGTTACCCGCTATGGCAAACAGCAGCGGCAGAGTGCTAAAGGCCAGCAAAGTTATCGCCTGTCATAGCTGTGTGCTTAGTGAATGCGAATCAAAGATGAACTCTTATTCTCTGCTATGGAGTGGCTTTAATGAAGCAAAAGCATTGGAAACGTCTCCTTTGGCATCACTTTGGAATATATTTATCTTCTCTCTCATTTAAAACAAACAAAACGACTTCATTTCCAGTTAGCTGTGCGGTTAACCTGCAACTTTGTTCCTTCAGGAATTTATCACACATTAAAAATGTTGAGTATCTGCTTTGGGGTAGAATAAAAATCACTTTCTCACAAAAGAACTCTCTTTCCTATACAGAAAAGTACTGAAATAAGTAATTCTCATTTCACAAATGCTCCACAGCCTTTCTTTTTTAATCAAGGATTAGATAGTGGAGGGTGGTGTGGGTTTTTTTGGTGTGTGTGTTTGTGTGGGGTTTTTTGTGGGTTTTTTTTGTTGTTTTTTTTTTTTTTTTTACTGTTGCCTGTTAGAAAGAGGGTAATGAAAACATAGAGGAGAAAGTGGTTGGTATCGTGACTTGTGTGTGTAAATGTGTTACAACATTTTATGGTATTTCTCAGGCCATATGAAGTTGGTTGAAGAATTCTGTTTGTGAATTTGCTGCCTTGGGAGTTCTGACAGAAAATCAGCTTCTGTAGAACAAATCAAAAGATGCATCACATTTTCTGTAGCTCCTAGAAAGTGATCTTAAAAGTGCAGCTATTTAATTGGCTGCTTGTGTAAATAACTGCTCAGAAGGAAATAATTGAACTTTGGAGATACGTTTTGATATTTTTAGTTGTCTTTGATAATGAAAGCTGAAATACTTTTCTAAATGGACTTTTACATAGTATATTCTTCTAATTCTCCCTGAGAGTCTTTTTTTTTAATGTTACAGAGTCTGTGAATTCATATTAGAAAAAATAAGATTAAAAAACTGAGCAAACCGACAGCCTCCTGTACATCAGAAAACAGTTCCATGTCGCAGATGAGTACAATTTTACAGTCTTTCCACTTACAAGGGCATATTTAGAGCTTAATGAACATGGTGTGCTAATTTATATTATGGGAAAAGTTTCTAAATAATAACAGAAAATTGGGTTGCTGTTCCCATATGATGCTAACAAGCTGCATTGTAGAGAAGGCTCTAGAATGAAGTGGTCATCTAAAATTGAATTTAGGGCTGAAAACCTGTACTCTGTTCCTCATCATCAATTTATCCTGCGCTCTCCATTTTAATTGTTCTGTGATGATCTTTGAAAATACAACTGTCATGACAATGTCAAATGAACAGAAGTACATAACTTACTGATCCATTGAGGACACTGAGGACATTGACCTTCTTTATGTAAACCCATGTTCCATTTCAATCAAATATGCCATCACACCACCCATATGTTTACAACAGCTTCATAAAAAGTCAGTGCTGGCACATATGATAAACAATTAGACCATCCTGCTGAGTCCACTTACAATGAAACAGGACTCAGGAGTGGGTGAAAATCATCAAGTGATAATAAGCATATAGTTTCATTTGTTCATAATATATTGATTGGGGAAAAGTGCAGCTGTGGAAAGTCAATATGACTGTATACTGTTGTCCCAGCTGGACAAATGCACTTAGGGTCTTCTCATTACTGCAAGTACAAAAGTAATCAGTTTTAAAAGAAGACTACAGCTACCATGAAAACGGATATTGAATTTAGCAGAGCAGCACCAGTTTTCCTACATAAAGCAACCAAAAAAAAATACCAGCAGAAAGGCGATTCTAGATGGTTTGTTCTGTAGAAATGTTTAATAATATAACATAAAAAATCATTAGGCAGAAGGGGAAAGAAATAACATGCAGAGACACAATTACATCTGCCAGAACAGGTATATTCTAGTAGCATGTAATCCCAGTATTATGGCAAATTCAAATAACCCCGTTACAAATGTTTCAAGTTTGAATTAGAAGACTTCCCGTGCACCCAAGGTAAACAGAATTGTTGACAGTGCAAGTAACCCTCTTAGAAAAGATACGGGAGAGGGTGAAGTGGTGGTGGGAACAGACTATATTATGAGGCAGGAATTTGTTCAGTTTTACAGCATCCTTCTCAACTTCTACTGAGCATGCTACAGGTACTTTTGTTGTGAAATAAAAGTTGATGGCTTCAAAATGAATGCAGCGAAGAAAGCTAGCTTTGCTGTAGGCTTGCTCTTATGTATTTGTGGCTGTATCAAGAAAAATCACTTCTAACACAAAGCTTTTTTCAGAATAAGGTGCATCCCACTATCCTTCTAAAAAATTCCAATCTCTGTTCATGCTCAGATCCCTATAATAGGGAGGGTAAAAAAACCTGCTAAACTCTGCAGCGACATGGTGTACGCTAACTATTTGGGAAAAAGAGGTAATAAAATCCTTCATAATGAAGAAGGGATTGCACTCTAGAGAGAGTTTTCTGATATGGGGGAAAAAAAAAAAGAGCGTGTTTTTCTTCAGTTGAAATTTTTTTGGGTGATATTAATTCACAAGCATAAAAAGGCATTTCAGCCTTTTTTCACAGCTAAGAAGGTATTTTGTATTTTACACTTGTTTAAAATAGTGAATTTTCTCTTCAGGAAGTGTTTTAGGTGGAAAATATAGAGGTGTCTTAACCTCAGAGGAATTTTTATCATAAAGGTAGTTTCATACTTTAAACATAGAGATTACAATGAAAATAAAGGCAGCTGTTTAGAACAGCTGTCCTTATGTAAATACTGGACATTTTTAGTTGTGAATAAGTAGGGCAAAGGGGAAAACTCAAAAACTGTCTTAGGTGACAGTTTCCCCTCTCAAGGAAAGAACATAATTAACATTTTCATTATTTTCCTTCTTACTGTGTGATGGTATGTATGTACATGTATGCCAAGGGGAGGCCACCTGCACTCTGAAATACAGATCCGATTGCTCTAGCCAGCTCCCTATCTGCCTTTTCCAGCTCTAGCCTTTCTCTCTGCAGTGTCTCCCTTTCCAGCTGTACATCTGTGCTCCTCGTATTTCTCAGGACTGGCCAACACACAAAGTCTCCCTTTCAGTTTGCATAGGTTACTCGGAATCAGCTGAGGCAGAGAAAGAAATGCTGCTAAAACGGAAAAAAGAAAAGAGAGACTAGCTATGAGAGCGAGTAAGGGACTGGAAGAAATCAAACACAGGAATAAGAAAGGCGTCCTCAGTGTTTTCCACCTGAGATTCAACACCCAAGCTTGGGCTTGCACATTAGCTCCAGCCAGTGCCATATGAGTTCCTGCGCTTGACGTAGATTAAAGCTGCTTGACAATACAGGTCGTGTGAGATCTCTCAGCAGCTTTTGATGCTTCTGAGAGTGGAGATGGTGGAAAGCTGGGGGCAGTCTGCCTTTGGGTTCCCATCACGGCCCCTGAAGAGGAGGGCTTGGGCACTCCTATCTGCACCCTTGCTCATGCTGATCTTACATAGCGTAACTACATGAATGCCAGTCATGCAGAGGAGCATAACCTGTCTCCTCACCTCTCAAAGGTCTGATAAACTGCACCCGGCTGTCCAGGTGCCAGATGCAGGTAGTCTTATGATAGCAGTGCCATGTGAGTTAAAATCTTACTTTTTTTTTTGAGCCAGCAGTGACCACTGGACACAGAGACACCTCTTCATGTTTTCACACTATCTGAAAATACATTGGGAGGATGACTTTGCTAGTGCTTCCAGCTCTCATTCACGTTAATGCAATCTGTGCTATGTTGTGGTTTAACCTCAGCCGGCAACTGAGCACCGCACAGCCACTCACTCACTCTCCCCCCCGCAGTGGGATGGGGGAGAGAATCGGAAGAGTAAAAGTGAGAAAAATTGTGGGTTGAGATAAAAACAGTTTAATAATTGAAATAAAATAAAATAGTAATAATAAGAAGAAGAACATACAAAGCACGTGATGCACAATGCAATTGCTCACCACCCGCTGACCGATGCCCAGCCAGTCCCCGGGCAGCGGCCCCCCGCGGCCAGCTTTCTCCCAGTTTATGTACTGAGCATGACGTCACATGGTATGGAATGTCCCTTTGGCCAGTCTGGGTCAGCTGTCCTGGCTGTGCCCCCTCCCAGCTTCTTGTGCACCTCCAGCCTTTTCAGTCGGTAGAGCATGGGAAGCTGAAAAGTCCTTGACTAGTGTAAGCATTACCTAGCAACAACTAAAACATCGGTGTGTTATCAACGTTGTTCTCATCCTAAATCCAAAACACAGCACTGTACCAGCTACTAGGAAGGAAATTAACTCTATCCCAGCCGAAACCACGACAGCTATTGCTGCATTTACATTCTGTCAGGGCTTGAAGTCCAAATCGGAAGCTGGATTTTTCAAGGTGTCAGATGTATCTACATCAAAAATCAGTCCCTTGCCCCAGTGTCTTACTCTTCCTTAGCAAAGTAAGTGTAATACTGAAAGTAAATAGGTAATAAGTAAAATAATTTGGTCCGTAATAGGTAAGATATTTTGGTTGTAGAAACTTTATGGTATGAATCTGAGTCATTATGGGATTTGGGCACCACTACATATGCTTTCTTTTTTTTCTGGCATAAGAAAATATTAACACACACCCCCCCAATTACAGCCTTTGGTGAAGCGTGTTTCTGTATGTGTGAACAAGCTTACAGCACTTGGGAGCTCCTTTTGTTAAACTATATGCTGTGTTACCTTTAAAGGTGTCACAGTGTTAGGTGGACCAAATATATGCTCAGTCTGTATTTTTTACAATGGTATCTGACTCTCAGGATTTATCTAGCATTTGTAATACTTGTTAAATTTTTCTTTGGCTCTTGGTTATGAGGAAGGTTTTATGAAGAAAATTATTCTTCTCTGTGGTTGTATCATCCAACTTTGCTTTCTCTGGCCTGTCTCATTCCATCTACTATAGTCAGCATCCCTGCTCCTGCTGGTACAAGCTGTTGTCCCAGCCTGCTCCAGACTTCTAATTTGTGAGTCTTGCTGTTTATTCTAAGTCCTCCTTTGCTATAGTCTCCCTGTGAGTGAGTGGCTACAACTGCTGTTGGCTTTCCTGCCCTGCCAATCTTCCAATTTCTTTCCTTTTTTTCCCAAATTTCTATCCTCTTCCTGCAGCAAAGTAGATTGTGTTCCTGATGTTACTAATTTTTGTGAGGATCTTTATGCTTTTTATGCTTTTTTATTTGTCCTGGTTTCGGCAGGGATAGAGTTAATTTCCTTCCTAGTAGCTGGTACAGTGCTGTGTTTTGGATTTAGGGTGAGAACAATGTTGATAACACACCGATGTTTTAGTTGTTGCTGAGCAGTGCTTGCACTAGTCAAGGACTTTTCAGCTTCCCATGCTCTACCAACTGAGAAGGCTGGAGGTGCACAAGAAGCTGGGAGGGGGCACAGCCAGGACAGCTGACCCAGACTGGCCAAAGGGACATTCCACACCATGTGACGTCATGCTCAGTATATAAAGCTGGGGGAAGAAGAAGGAAGGGGGAGATGTTCAGAGTGATGGCATTTGTCTTCCCAAGTAACTGTTAGGCGTGATGGAGCCCTGCTTTCCTGGAGATGGCTGAACACCTGCCTGACGATGGGAAGCAGTGAATGAATTCCCTGTTTTGCTTTGTTTGCGTGCACGGCTTTTGCTTTCCCTATTAACCTGTCTTTATCTCAACCCATGAGTTTTCTCACTTTTACCCTTCCGATTCTCTCCCCCATCCCACCGGGGGGGAGTGAGCGAGCGGCTGCGTGGTGCTCAGTTGCCGACTGAGGTTAAACCATGACATTATTTTATCAGTAAACCCCAACATGGTTGCTGCTGCCTGATGGGATGCCTGTGCTGACCGAATATGCAGCAGCCGTTTCTTTTTCTCCCTCCTGCATTTCTATTTTTGTCTCTTGCCATTCTAATCATTACTAGGTTGTTTTTGTTTTGGTTTTTTTTTTTTTTGAATCAGCTAGTGCTCATTCATGTAATTTTCTTCACCTCATTCCTCTCCCATGCAGCTGCCATGTTTGATTTGCTCTGCCATTTATTTGACTCCTCAGGCTTCACATATACACCTGTTTTATGTGGACGACTTTTCTTTTCTTCCTTAATGGCTTTTGAAAATGTGGCTAATTTCAGCCATACCTTAGAGAGGTAAAGTTAACCAGAAGAATTAAGTTTCTGTCTTTTCTGTGAAAACAAGAAGCACTGAAAAAGAGCACCGCTGTACGTGTTTTCATGCATGTGTTGTTGGACACTAGAGATGCCGTGCTGCAGAGAACAATTTTGAAGGGCTCTGACGAGACACACTTATGACATGCATACAAACCAAAACTATATTAGTTCACGTTTGTTTTATTTGCAATTTGTATTACTCTAACAGAAGGCACATTTTAAAGAAGTTTCACTAATGTGTGTATTTCCCAGTTGCCAGTATATATGGAACTTGTGTACAATTGCAGTGGAAGATTCACCAAGTTCAATTATATACACCTGTTTAAAAAAAAATAATTTGTTTACTCTGGTAAAGAATGTAGGATGTAATCTTTTTTCTGTGAAGACCTGTTTACTTGACAGACTTGTATCTCTGTCTTTTTTGCATGTACCTGAGAGCTGTTTTTGAGACCCTTTTTGCTTTCTCCTTCTTGGGCTTTACAAGCTGCTGTTGGACAATTTCCTGCTGTCATAAATAAATCATGCCCATACTTAAGTATTCTGTATGACTTATTTTCTTTGCCTGCATTTACCATACGAGTTTATTTTTAGTCTTTAATCTTTCAAAAGATGCTGGTTGAACAGTATCTCTCTTCTTTGACTCTATCTTTCTTGCCAGAGGTTATTCTACTAAGACTGTCAATGGAAATGTGTGAAACCAAAAAATCTGCAGCAGCAAGGATTGCTGTAAGCCTTTAGTGTCATTCCACAGGCAATGAGGTCTTTCAAGGGTAAAATAAGTTCACAGTTTGGTCTCTAGCTGTAGTTATATCATGTCTCATCCTTGGGATATATTAAAGAATGATTTCTGTTTAAGTATAGATTTCCTGGCGTGGAGGACAAGTGTTGGTAGGAGTGAGAGTGTCTGCTTGGGTGGCTGTATTTCTGATTTCTGGAGCTCTTCAGAACAGCTCTGTTACCCTGAGAGTTTCTGATATGGAAATTCTTATTTTTGCTTTGCCCCGTCCAGATGTAATTCCCTTTATCATCCATTACTTTCAGTAATTATTTTGTACCTAAAAACTCTAATATCTGAGGTGGGGCCACTTTAATTGAGTACAGTTGATCGAAATAAAACAAGAGGCATCAGTGTAAGGCTATGCAATGAAAGGGCTGTACAATCCAGGGGTCTTGCAAATGGAGGAGATGATGGCTGGCAGGGGGTATAATGTTTACGAGGGGCAAACCTTATCACTACTACTAACCTTGGTGTTTTTAAATGGTCTGTCTTGTTCATCTTCCTTCTTCTTATCTGTGTTAACATCAAATGAAAATACCTTTCTCACAAGGTTTCCCACTTGACATTTCAGGGAAGAGTGAATAGTTTGACATGGCACCTGTGGTAGCACGTTTAATTGTCACAAACCGTGGCCCAACCGCTGTGCTTGCTCTGTTAATTGCTTTCCTTAGCATTGCTTCTTTGATTGAAAGATAATCCTTCATTGCTGAAGGTGGGACTGTTTTACATGAGGTGAAATAGTGGACAGTAGCAATTAGGTATTTCCTGATTTCTGAATTGTCAACAAAATCATAAGGATTATTTCCATCTGATGTTAGGATGCTTTCTGAAACCAGAGAATTGTTTGAATGTGTTCTTCAAAATTATCATGCTGGAGAGAAAGATAAAAATGTCATTGAGTGACACTTGGCTTACCTAGCTTTGCTATAATTTCTCAGTGCAAATGAAGGAGCTACTTTCCCCACCCTGCCCTGCCTGCCCTGTGCTTGAAACCTGAACATACCTATAGTTAGGCTGTCTTTCTTTAGGAAAGGAATTAAAAAATGGAAATAAAAGGATAGAAATTGATAGCACCTGACAGTGTGACTTCAGAATCTCTGAGAAGGATGTTCAAAGACTCTTCAATGCATAATACTAATTTTTATCACTGTTGACTATTGAGTTTCTTAAAATTGCCTCTAAATATGTC
Source organism: Aptenodytes patagonicus (assembly GCF_965638725.1). NCBI lineage: Eukaryota > Metazoa > Chordata > Aves > Sphenisciformes > Spheniscidae > Aptenodytes > Aptenodytes patagonicus. The sequence goes on from NC_134950.1 coordinate 130,771,669, forward strand.
TACAGGGGTGCAAAATCATGCACACACTTGCAAAGCATTTCTTAACACAATCCAAAGGAGCATGGAGGAGGAGATCCAGGTCTGGGTTATCTGAGGAAGGAGGAGGAAGGTCTGGTCAGTGCAACACACAAGAAAAGGACTAACATATGACCAAATTTTCTGTGAGCAACTTTTAAAGATTTGCATTGAACCTACCTGCAATTTTATGATCCCGTTTTATCCAGATTAGCAGAATCATCATTGGCATAGTACTACAGAAAGAAAAACTTTGAGAAAGGACAGACTTAATAGCATAGCAAGACTCATGTTTGCGACAGCCTCTGAAAACTGTGTTTCTGTAGCCAGCCAAAATAAAATTCTAAAGCTAAGCTGCCTGAGATACATACACCTACAATAAAAATTTGAGTTGGAGAACGGCATAAACATGCAATACAAATTTGGCTACCATAGGATAGAAGTTCTTTTAATTTGAAATGCAAATCTCAGAAACTGTATAATGAACATAAAGAGGAATATAAGATAATCGTATAACTTAAAACTAATGTGGAGGAAATTATTCTAAGAACGGTGCAAGTAGGAATAATTTAAAATTACTGTATAGTGCAAAAGATTCTTTATCCATGAGAATGAAAATTGCGGAATGCTTACATCAGTTTCTAACAGGAGGCTAGAAAGAAAATCTGTGCAGTGAATCTCTGGAGCAGGAATCTTGCCTTTCAGCAACCCTCTTTACTTCCATTGTAGGTCTGAAAGGACTGATTATTTCAAGGATGTCCTATAATATCTAGCTCAGTCTTAGACAACTAACAAGAAACAAACACCTTTCAATTAACAGAGCCCAGCATAGGGTGAATCTGTCTGTTTTGTAGCATGCCCTCTTGTAGTTAGCTTGTGAAAGCTTTCCTAAGCTAGTACAAGTAAAAAATAGCATTTTTCTTTTTACAGTGATCAACTCTAGTATGCTTTGTTTTTCCTTGGAGAATAAAACTTTGGTTCACAAGTTATCACAATAGTAATATATCGGTATTCCATTCAGTATTCCATATTCTTCCACCAAGCAGTATGGTACAGGCCTAACAGATACGTTGACCACAGTATGTCCTGTTTTCCCAATCAACAGTTGCGGCTAAGTTCTTGCTGTTATGACAGACAGCTTCCAGCACTGATGCGTTGTCATCCCCAGCAATTGATTTGGACATGAAGTTGTTCCACTGAAGGAACTCCTGTGAAGGGCAGTTATGCTGGGCCAAGTTAGCAGGCTTGAAGGCCGCCTCCATGTGCCTGACCACAGGCATGTGGTCTACTAAGACCTAAGAACGCCTGTCTAGCTGTACCACAAAAATGAGCTGGTTTGTGTTGGGGATCACAGATGGAAGAGTGCTTTGGAGTGCTAAGCAGCAATAAAGATATGGGGACCCAATGAAGGAGGTCAACTGAATGTCACAGGTACCCTGAACAAATTCCTGGTTTTGAGGGAATAATTTTTGTCCTACGCTGTAATAAACAAGCTCCCTGTTTAGGCCCAGACACAAGTTATATTCAGAGTGCTGCAACAGCATTGGCCTAGCTGCAGATACAACTTGGTTGGCTCAATGGAAGAATGCCAGAGCGCTGAGGAGGGCTCTAAGGTATGGAAAATTCTTCCATGCATTCCCATCGAGTGTGCTAGGTGTGCTGTGAAGTACTTGCACGCTGTCGCTAGGTGTTATGCTCTCAAAAAGGAGCAGACTGACTGTGTCTTTGGGTAACCAAGAGAACACATGGAAAAACAAGTGGTCAAGTTGTAGCTGAAAACTTTCAGATTTTAAAAAACATTTGTAGTGTGTTACATGTAATTTGAAAATAAGTCATCGTCAGGATTTTCACTGCACTGTGGTTTGAGAGACAACCAGATTGACAATTAAGAGAGAGATGGTATTTAGTTGCAAGGCTGCAGAAAGGAAGTAGAAAACCATTCGATCAGGATGAAGCAGCTCATGGGGCATGGAAGTAACCCTGCAGCATACAACTCGCAACCCTTTTGACATATGATGGCCAGTTTTTGTGGCTGATACATAGGGAAATGAAATGATCTGACAGAGTATCTAAGCGTAAGTAAAACTTAAGTGAAATCTGAGGGCTGTGATACCTGAAGAAAATACGTATTGGTGGTTCCACAGAAAAAAGTGAATATGGAATGACTATCTTTTGGTAAATGCAAGGTCATCTGAAGCCACTTACCCTTTTTATCTGTGCATTGAAGGATAGGATGTAAGTAGGGAAGAAGAGATGTGTGGATAACAGGTTTGGCGTAGCTGATATGTAGCAGCTAATTTTTATTGTAGTGTCTAAGCCCTATCAGTTTAGTTCAAATATTGGACTTACATGTGTAACCTAAAACGATTTTAAGCACGTGTTTTAAATTACTTTAAGGGGTTGATATTGGTAGTCTGTAATGTCTTTCCTTCATACATTTATGATCAACGTGCTTAGTTTTTTAGTATAGGGAAAGCCTGGGTTTGAACTTTGAGTTTCTAAAGTTCCTTTTATTATATTTGTTGATCTGAACTACCATTCAAATACTCAAGTAATGTTGGAATAGTATTTGATTGTGAGGAAAAAAAAATGAAGTAATTTGACAGAACTGAGGGAGAATGTATCACTAGTGGAGTCAACATAGTGCACCAAGACATGCAAATGGTATTTCTGGGTATGAAATTGTTTTGAGAACGAAGAAACCTCATTTCGTCTAGAATTTTTGTGTTGACTGTCAAAAATATTTCCCAGTGCATTAAAATTGATACTTTCTGGCAATGGTTTTGGTGAATTAATATTTTTTAACATTTCTCCCCCCATCAGCCCCCAAAATAAAAAGAACTCAGCCCCAATACATTTTGTCAAAAAAATCATGACCAGATCAATCTCCATCATTTGTCTTCAGGAAGTGATATGTATAAACAAACATTGATATCAGTGTCACTGATCTGTTTGAAAGCTGGCTCAACATCTGTTACTGTTTGGCAGAGGGGCGCAGAATGTACAGATTTTTAAAGCCTTGTAAAATGCTTTCATATTTATGTAATGATTGATATTTCATTGCAATTACTAACCTGATAAAATTCTTCACCAGAGGTAGGAGGATGAGAGAAGTTAAGAGACAGGCACATCTGCTGGTCTTTTGGAGATCCAACAAACTTCTAAATGAGATTCAGCCTTTGAACTCCTTTCAAGTTTATTTTCGGCCTGAAACCCAGAGAGGATAGTAATGGGCTGAAAGGAAGCACACTGTGTTGCAATAAAACGTGTCCCAGAGGAGCCTTTGTGATGGGTCTCTAACCAGTTTCACTAGTCAAATGTTTTCCTTGGAAATACGAATGAGAGAGAATGCGAAGCTGGCTGTTTTCCTAGCAGGTGAATACCACTATGTCTATGACACTTCTAAACTTCTAGTAATTATTAAAGGATACTTTAAAATATCCCTTCTCACAAATGATAGTAATTGTGTAGTAATAATTAGAATGGAGTAAGACTTCTGAAAACACTGCTTAGAAGTACCATAAGCAAGAAGCACGTTCAGAGAAATATAATTCAATAAATGGCAGAAAAACGAAATTTTGGAATGACTGAAGATGACAGTTGTAATCTTAAATGTTGAAGTGATTTATTCAAGAAATTCTTAATTTGTCTATACTTGAGATATGTCAGTCTTTAAAACGGACATTAAAACTTTAATCTGACTAGATGTTATCCTCAGTAAGTTTTGCAGTATCAAAATCTCTATGGGCATGTCTGTGCTGTACTATACAATGCAAAATAGATATCCCCAAGCTGATGTTAAAAGAGCTAAAAACAGAACAGTATAGTCACCTCACTTGCCCCAGCCAATTTGTTGCTTAGCCTGGAAGCAGGTGGTGGAGCTGAGGATCGGACCTAGAATCATTAGTAGTATTTTGTAGTGTTTCATGGATGACAATCCACTTTGCTTGGAGGCAGGTTGAGATCCCTTGCAAGAAGCACAGTGCCCAGAGCACGTACACTTCCCTGTGGAGCCCACAGCAAAGTTGCTTTGTCTTTTCCGAGGCTAACTGGCTAAACATCAGGCTCATATCTTTGGTAACACTGGGGCACTGGGGTTTTTGTTAATATTGGGGTAAGGCAAGCCACTCAGCTGTGTTTTCAGGCAACTGAATTTACAAAACTAGGGCTTTAAACTTAGTTTCTCCCTTTACCTAAGCTAGAGCTGTAACAGCCAGTGTTTCCAAGCAGAAGTGAGGGTATAACAACAGGATAGCTGGCAACTCTCTTGGAAAGTACAGTTAAAGGTAAAAAGAAGCCATTTTTATGATGGCATTTTAGAACAAAGTTTCACCTCAGTATATTATAGTGAGATACATATCAGTTTACAAAACCAAGTAATCAAAATTGGAAAAGGCCAGGTTTTAGGTTGTCTGTGAGCTCTCATGAACACGCATCATGGCACAATCTTTGCTCTCCATAAGACCTCTCAGTCTCTATTACTCCCAGTATATTCTTTTGTGGTTTGAGCTTGAATCGTTGAGCAAGCAGCAGAGAGAATCCTTCTGGTTTTAGTTTCTTTGTTGAAACATTTGCAGGGAAAATACTGTAAAAGTCTGTGCTAGAACAAATTCAGTATAAAGGGAACTTATTGAGAACACAAGTGCTAGGCAAGCCTCTGTTGATCATGTGTTAACTATAGCATTTTTTTTTTCAGGATGCTCTTAATTGTACCTATTTGAATTTGTTTTGCTGTTCTGTGCATTGCCTCTGCTTGAAAGAATAAAATTTTCAGTGAATTATGATACAAAGCCTTCCAATCTGAGAAAGCCATAGAAACATGGCTTCCCAGCCTTGTTCTGGAAAACCACAAAGCCTCTCTCATGAGATTATCCTAAGTGAATAAATAAATTTTGACTTGAAACAAAAACAAGGGTTTGAAAATTTTGGTATTACTGACCCAAATTTTTAATAGTTCAATGACTGAAAACAGGAAAGTGTTGGAGCCTTTTACCAAATGCATTGAACTGAATCTGTTTGCAATGATATTCCCACTTTTTCAACCCTTGAGTATATTTGTTTGTAGAAATGCTATTTAATCTGTTATTCCCTTCCACAACCAAATTCTTTAGTAGAACAAAAATGAATATTTACTAGATATTGCCAGTCTATAATGAAAGAAAAAAAAAAATAAATTGGAATATTATGATTTCAAAAGCATAAATAGTTGATGCTAAAAGTAAAAATAATCTTTCCCAAACATGGCACACATCAATTTAGGTTTAATTAACAGTAACAGCATCAATGCTATCTTGGTGCTCGTCAGAATATTGAATAGTTGTTGGCAGATGTCTGGCAATACAGCAGTAATTATGAATCTTTCCCTGTTGTATCATTTCTATTTAATTCACTTTTTTAATGAAATCGCACAGTTTATAGACTCTTCAGGTATGTTCAGGTCCTCAGTCTATGGTGCGCACACAGCACAGCATATGCCAACCTGTTTTCTTAGATTAAATCTATGCAAGTCTAAAAATAACTCTACGAACATATGTGCTAAAGTACTTTGAGGTAACCTTTGTTTTCTCTCAACCTAATGTAATAAATCAAAACCGTAGAGCCAAGCACATGCTGTTGCAGCTCCTCTCTTGCGCAGTCATACACCACTTCTCAATGCAAGAAGGAAACTGCTGATATGTATATAATATATAATCTGTAGAAAGTACTTATGATAGGATTTTAAAAACAAATGTAGTATTTGTAAGGAACTTACCCTCTACCTCTTTTAAAAAAAAAACAACAAACCATACTAAAAAAGGGATGACTGATAGGAGAGTAACTTTCTACAGAAATTTTTTACCACTTTGAGGGCTTTATACTTATAGATCACCTGCTGGATGGTTAATAACCATTCATTATCTTGTGGTTTGTGTTAAATGAGATCAAGGTCTGTTCACCAGAAGTCTGTCTCGGAGCATCTTGAATAATACATGGACCTCATTCACATTCTTGTGGGTTTTCTTCAAGGCCCAATAATTAGTGGTCGGAGCTCCTTTTATGATCTGAGGAGTAAAGCACGTTGGTATGAAGCTGAGGAAACATTGCTCTGTTTTGGCATGCCATGCGTGCTCTGTTCAGTGGGAAAAAGTTTGTCAGATTATCCCTCATGCTTATTAAATTGGCTCAAGCATTTAAAATGTGAAAGCAAATTGCTCATGGAAAAGAAACTAAGCTTGTGACCCTTAAAAAACAAACAGCTATTCTGCTTAACAGTGAAGGGCTATGGATGCCAGGGAAGGGCTGTTGCTGATCAGCCTGACAGAAGGACTGGAGGGAAGCAGGAAAAGATGAGGAAGCTGATGCTAATATCAGCAGTATAGAGAGTATAGAGAAGTGTCAAGGAGGCAAAAGGAGGGGCCATGCATGGAAGTTTAATACACACGCAAAGCTGACAAAGGCAGCACCCAAGCCTTCAAAGTACTGCATCTCCCTAATTAATGAGTATTAATAGCTCTTAGAACAATAACAACAATTAGTGCAGGAAGGGTGCTATCTATTTTCTGTTTTGTGCATCTTGCTTATGGTAGAACTGAGTGGCAAGGTGACGTTCAAGTCCTCAGTTATTTCAGTGGGGTTTTGTCTGTCTGTTTGGAACTGCTTTAGGCTCATCCAATGCCCTTTCTGATAACACCATGTCTTTGTCAATTTTTATAAAATCTAAATCTGCAATCTGACACTTTTCTGTGGGTGAGTGAAGGAGCAGTCGTGTAATTTAGATTTATACCTTTTAGCTGGTTTGCCTCAAGCCAACTGAATGAGATACTGCATTTCCTCTTAAAATTCTTAAAGACAGTGTTTGTTCTCAGTGTATTCTTTTTTTAAATAAGATATTTTTGTATTACTGTTTACAGTTATGAAATACTTTTGACCACACTGGTGTTGGGAAATATGGCTTATGCTGATAAAATACAGGTAACTGAAAATTTATCAAATTCAGTTTTGGATAAAATAATTTCTAGCAGTATATAATAAAATTAAATAAAGGCATGATTTATATTCCTTGTATAATGATCTGCCTGCAAATTAAAAGTTTTGCATCATGATGTACTTATTGGAACGATGATATGAAGTCTTTGGTAGTAGACCGATTCAACAGCTCGTTGTGTGGGATTGACATTGTGCAGGTGTTTTTGGCTTGCCTTCTGGTTAACAACTTAATTCTTTTCAATTGTTCTCTGTATTTGGTTTTCAAATATCCCTAATATGTGTGGGGTGGCATTTTTTGTTTGGGCTATTTTTTGAGAAGGTAGTAGAGAAATAGCCCTAAACATTTGGCTACTGCGACCTCTTTTTTTATAAACTTTTTTTAAAAATTCTGAAATGCAAGGTTTCTTGTTATCATGGTTATTATAATGTTAAGTGAAAGTAGTCAGAGTTGAACAAGCTGTTCATACCACTTAGATTCTCACATTGACTCTGTTTCCGGGAGTTTAGGGAGACTCCTGTGAGTGAACTATGGGTGACTGGTAATGATTGGTAATTAGCTGCCCACCAGTTGGTAGCAGCCTCAACCAGCCTTTTCAGGTTGGTTTTCTCTTTCTTAGGCTGGATTCTGAGCTTATGCATTCTCCGCAAGTGGGGTTTACTGCTAGCCTGACTGACGAGGCCGGTGCCATGAGGCCAGGCCAGAACAAAACCCGGTCATTTGCTTCTGGCTTAACAGGGTGCACAGAAAGCAGAAATATCATGGGGTGAGACTGACTTTTTACATGTCTGTAACAGCAACTGAAGTGTCAGGAGATCAGTCTTTTGTCTCACAAAGAACTTTGACTGAAGGCTTCAGCTTCTTTAACCAAAGCAAAACACCCCAGCCAGTCTTGGGATTGATTTTTAGTAAGCCCTGGTCAGCACGCAAGTAAGTCCATGGTATAATAAGGAAGGGGAGAGATTTTTAGCTTTACTGCTCACCCGTTGGAAAAGAAGGGTTACTTGAAGGGAGATGAGAGTGAAGAACCCTGGTGCAGTCTCTTTGACAGCACTGGTGCTGATCACAGATGAAGAAGACGGGCCATCTCTATGGGGAGTGCCAAAATTGGCAGGTTTTTTTGTCTCCTATCAGAAGGTCACAACGTAGTGGGGTGATGTATTACATACAACTGCCATATGGCACCACTTGACAATACTGCTGTCATTAAAAATAACACCTGAACACCATAAGACTACTGTGGATTTCAAGAATATGTGCTTTTCAATCTTCCCTATTTGCAAGTTTCCCATCACATTTCATCTGATTACTTTCATTGAAAGGAGACGAGCTGTGCTTTTTACAACACGTATTCTATGGTAAATCACTAGAAATATTCAAATGCCAAATACAGAAGGTAAATAAACAAACACATCTCTTAACACAGCCAGTAATCCCTTTACTGTAAATGCTCTCAAGCATAGCAAGAGACAAGGTATTCTGCTTGGAGTATTTAATCCCTTTCAAGATAACTTTCTTAGGTTAGACTGAAATGCAGTGTGTAAAATGTTAATGCAAGTAATTCTGCTTTTGTTGCCTGTGAATTATTCAGATCTGAATATCTGCCATGTGTAGTCTGCAAGTTCACGGAAGAATCTTAACTATTCTGACAGTCAATCATTAGAAGCTTTAAGCAAGTATAACGTGCTCAAGTACTGTAACTCAGCTGATTACGCTAACAGCTCAAAGAGAAGTATTTGTACTACAAAGGTCATTAAGAAAAAGGTAGTTTTGTGTTACGAAGAAAGAGGTGTTTGCAAACCACAATTATGTCCAGTGAAGTAGATTGTCATGCGAAAAACATAGTGTTGGAGTCTTCTTTCAGTGATCATTGTCTTTGCTTCAGCTGAAACATATGCTTCTTTTGAATGCTTGAGATGGCATGCAGGTATAAAACCAACTCATCAACAAGCAGTCCTTTAAGAAATAGATAATAATGCCTACATGCTGCACAAAATGATTAAGAGAGTTTAGTGGTCCAAGACTTGACTTGGCACAAGAAGAAATAGTTGAGTGGAAACAGAAATGAGGTGGCGTAGGCTGGGACCGTACCACTTGGTTAGGCGGTGTGATACACCTTTCCTGTCTTGTCCTCCTTTTGTTTGCTTGTCTTTTTCTTCAGGACAGGGACCATCTACAACTGCATGTGTGTTGTAGTACATGACATTGCACACTGAGGTCTTGGGGCAGGAGATGCATGTTGAATCATGCCCTTGCAGTAAGAGTACAGAGTATAATAGAGATAATAAGGGTGCTAAGAGGATATGGACGTCATCACATTTTTTTTTATCTCTTGTAACAGTCATTTGTGTAACACAATGACAGGAATAATTTGGTGTGTAGAGTAGAAGTGCATGTGGATGGAGAGATTTCTAGGAGAAAGATGTGAAGGAGAAAGAAAAGGCAGAGTGGAGAGAAATGTAGAAGGTTATAAAAAGAGAACAGACCTGATACAAAGACTGTATTTTACATGGAAGGAAAAACGACCCTGAAATTTTAGGGAAATTATCTTCAAAACTTTTTCATATCATTACTCCATATCAAGGATGGGCCAGCTGAGGGGGAGAACAGTAGCAAGTTGGGGAAAGAGTTCAAAAAGCACAGATGCTTTGATCCACTTCCATGCCTAGTATCTTAAGTTTTATTTTGAATGCAGCATTGCACATGGCACACTTATAAAAGAGTGTGGTCATAATGACTTGTCTCAGAATAGGGAACAAGCCTTTTGGGCAGCTCTTCAGATGTCCAGAGGTCCTGTGAGTCTAGCTATTTGAGGTGGCTCAGCGGTCTGGTTTGCTGCTCTATTAATACCACTCTTCATGCAAGTCTGCTGCAATCAGCCCTACTATAGCAGGATTCAACTTATTACGAAGGCAGAATGTATTTACCTTTCAGAACAAATGAAGGTCTCAGTCCTTTCAAAGGGTACCAAACTACCACTTAGTGGCCTGCATCCAAGCCTGACCCTGCTTTTCCGGAAGCATGACGACATTTTGGTTAGTCAGCAGGAGACAAGCTTCAGCCTCAGAGAGCTGGAGAGGCTCCAAATATGAAATATAGATCACATTGTTTTAAACTGTATTTAGTAGTCTACTAAAGATGTTATCTGTTCACAAACCTTGTTTCTACTGCATCCTTAACCTATTGCAAGAAATTTTCCTGTTCATTGTATACTGTATATAGATACTGGATTCAACTACCTGATTTCTATTTCTCAGGTGTCACCGTACACAAATATCTTTATGTATGCAGGCCCAAGTTTCTTACCTGGTTCTAATTTCTTAGTATCTTAGTTTCTCTGAATAATTACACAAGGCAGCAAAAGGGGAAGAAGACATCATGACTCTGTGTAAGGGTGTTTTTCATTCAGACACTAACTAACTTGGATATGTTTTTTGGATGCTCCTCGTTATACTGTGATGCTCCATCTACTGTGTATTTATGGTTCATGTAGTGATTTTATGTGGTGGTTCTCTTGATAACTGGAAGTAGATCTTCAGGAGCAGATTAAAGGTAAGTAAAATTGTCAGAGGCATATGCAGTAATTGCTTTGTTCTTCGGAGAGCTTAAGAGAAGTGGCAGACACTTAAATGAGAATATTCTTATCCAGGATTTCCTGTGAAAGTGAGAGATGAAAAAGGGGGGGTAAAATAGGTAAGTTCCTTTTGAAAACCACTCAAAAATGCTTCAGTACACAGTGTTATTACAAACCACTATTACAAGTCACTTGCTAGGGATGTATGAGTGAGCTAGAAATGGTTTTGGACCTGAATTATTTCTCTTGGTAGCATCTATTATTCAAAAAATATTGGACAGTATTTGGATGTCATAAATTTATAATGAAATATGGAAATATAACAATATAATAAAACTGTAGTAAGGGAGTGTCAACAGGGAGTGTACTAAAGGGAGAAAAGGTCACGGAGAAGACATAGTTATTATTTTTGTTATTTTATTGAAGTTTATAGCCTCTCAAGGGACATGACAGAAATGTACAACATCCTTGAACCTCAGCATCATCCTTCTAGTATAAAAGAAGCAAGGGTTTCTTGGGAAAGTGAGTGTTCAGTTGTGTAAATAAAGATCATATGGATGTGTTTTAGACTGCGGATGACTCTTGTAATGCAGTGCACGATGGCCTCTAAGGATTGGAGGACTGGGGGCTGTGAAGAAGGCAGAATGCTAGCAGCAGCTGGGAGAGGAGCGGAGGCTGGAAACTTGTGTCAGGACATGTAAATCCTCTTCTGGACTACGAAATGTGTGCAAGTTTTCTTCTGCAGTGTCAAAGAGAGGCCATAAAGTGCTACCTGAATGTAACACTGTGCAAGGTGTTCATGTCAGGCCGAAAAAGAGTCTTCAGTGATGGCTTTATAACTTTAATGAACTCAGTCTTCATTTACAAAAGAAAAAAAAGTTTGAGGTTACACGGCAAATGTGATGTCACCAGTTTTTGCACTGGAGCTAGTACTCACGTAAGTTTCTGCATATGCTTTTCCTATCCCACTTCATCAAAACCATACACCCCATGTATCCAGCTCTGGAGCCCTCAGCATAAGAAAGACATGGACCTGTTGGATCGGGTCCAGAAGAGGGCCATGAAAATGATCAGGGGGATGGAACACCTCTCCTATGAAGAAAGGCTGAGAGTTGAGGTTGTTCAGCCTGGAGAAGAGAAGGCTTCGGGGAGACCTTCTTGCAGCCTATCAGTACTTAAAGGGGGCTTATAAAAAAGATGGCAGCAAACTTTTTAGCAGGGCCTGTTGTGACAGGACAAGGGGGAATGGCTTTAAACTAAAGGGGGGTAGATTTAGACTAGATAGAAGGAAGAAATTTTTTACGCTGAGGGTGGTGAAACACTGGCACAGGTTGCCCAGAGAGGTGGTGGATGCCCCATCCCTGGAAACATTCCAGGTCAGGTTGGATGGGGCTCTGAGCAACCTGATCTAGTGGAAGATGTCCCTGCCCACGGCAGGGGGTTTGGACTAGATGACCTTTAAAGGTCCCTTCCAACCCAAACTATTCTATGAAAGAGAATGCTGTCATCTTACGAATTATGTGGTATAGAAAAAAAAAAAAAATCCCAATGTCTATATATATTGGACCTTGTTAAATACCCTTGTTTTATTTCAAGTTTTCTTATCGCTGTGTAGGTCTCCAACTTTTTTTCCTGTTATCCATATATTGATAGAGACTCTCATAACATTATTGTCTTTCTAGGCATATGCTTTTATTTTTTGACTGCTTTTGCCTTTTTTTATTTTGCTTTGCCGCTTGCTCTATGGCATGGATTGGGTGTTACTAGCATTCAAAATTGCCTTCAGGAAATGTGTAAATTGCCTGGAGAGCGGTAGAAAGATGTTGCATCCATTCCTTACTGTAATTGAGTAAGATAACAAGGTCACAGCTTCCACCTTGAGTGTCACCTGGAACTCAGTGCTGGGGGCTGGTGCACTTTTCAGCTGGATCACATAATTCTTGAGCAATTGAATGACGTGTGCAAACTAGCAGGGGACTGGCGCTGTGGGTGTTGGTGGCCAGTCCGTCACTCAACAAAACGCACGATGTACACTGGTACCACGGTGGGGTGAGACCAAGCTGGTGTGTTAAGTGCTTAGCAAAGTTTGAGAGTCAGTTTGGGCTCTTGGAGGGGAGCTGGCCCGTGACTCGGGAGATCTTGCGCCTGTTTCTGGTTTCACTGCAGGGTAACTATCACCAGAAAGTTGCTTTTCCTGCCTGTGCTGCTGCTTCTTTGGCAATTTATGTACCCTGTCTATTAAAAAGGAAGCTTTTGGAGGTATAGATTGTCACAGACTATGCATGTACACAGTTCATTTGTGCCTTGCTGTCAGGTTCTGTGCTGCTGTTAGCTGTCAAAAAACCTGGAGACATTTTAACTGTCAAAACCTTTTGTAATTCCCTGGCAGAATATTTTGCTGTGGCCATTCTTTTTTCGGGGCTTCTGCCTGCTTCTTGCCATTCCCTGCAATTACCAGCTCTGCTGCCCTTATTTTTTAACACACACAAAGCTCCCTCATGAATTTTCGCTTTATTGCTTCTCACTTGGTTTTCTTGCTCCTCTCCTCTTGGGGTAGAAGTGTCTCCGTCCCCAGAGGCTTATTGCTGGTGCTTGCTACCTACTCCTGTGGCTCTTTTGAAGGACTATCACAGTTGACTAGAAACCTTTTGGCTAGGAAGCAAATTAAAATGCTAGCCAAAGACCAGCCAGGGTATAAAGTCCTTTACAACCTGGACACAGGTGTATCCAGATCCCAATGACAAAACCTGCTGTGTGGGGAAAGGAGCCATCGAGTCTGAGTTGAGATGATTTGATGGAAGTTGATCCAGTTATTAATGGACTTCCTTAGGGAAACTTAATTTGGGGGCTGGTTGTTTCCTTCACTTGTGAAATGGAGTGTGGTGTGAAATGGACTAGAGAGAAAATAGGTAGGATAATAAGAAAGTAGAAAAGGATTTCAGCTCCAGCTGGGCAGCCTGTTTTGATTTTGCTTTGAATTATCTCTCTTCCCCCCCCCCCCCCCTTTTTTTTTTCCTCTCCTTAGGTTGGCTCGACTTTCCAGAAGCAGATTTTAGTCTAATCTTGAATTATTTGTAGTTTAAATATATTTTAGTATCATCAGCTGCAGAAGTACAGAGAAGGCAAAAATAAATGTATGTGTTTTAAGTTCACTGATAATGTAAATGCTGAAGTGGGGGTGGGAACGATCTCATTTTGAGCAAGAACAAATTAGTTTTGAAATTTTTGCTGAACTGGAAGTTTGAAAATAATTAACTTTTGGGTAGATGTGCAGTGTTTTGCTTTCAGGCTTTTAACACTTGATTTTAAAATGAATGGAAAGGAACTGTTGAAACAGCAAGAAACTTGTCTTAACTGCACAGCTATATGCTTGATACAGTACTGGAGTCTTAGAAGTCCTGTCTCTCTTGCTGGAAACTGTAACTCGGTGATTTCACCTGAAGTGGTGAGTACCTCAGGAAATTTTAGTTTCCAGTTATAATGACATTTATTAGCTATTCCAGTGACTGATTTCTCCATTTGATGCTTAATGCTTCCTTAAAGAGTTCAGGGACAAAGGTGAGAGAGGTGAAGTTTTTTATGGTTGTTGTTGTGGGTCTGCCCAGGGTGGAATCTGATTCTTTCCTTAGCTAATCAAATACTCTGCTGTGACAGTTCAGGCTTCTCAGGGAACTGCACCTGATGACAAAAGTATTATATAAATAGACAAGCAGAAAACTACCTGCAGGTTGGAAATTCGTGTTCCCGTCCCTACAACACATAGCTTCAGAAGCGAAAGGCAAGGAATTATCAAAGGAAAGAAAATATGAAACTTTTAATAAACCCCAAAGTATTAGAAATCTATCTGAAAATAGTTTTTGAGAATCATGTGAAAAAGTCTATTCTGGCAGCATGTTGATTGTATGTGTACGGGAAAGAGAGATTAATTACATATTATAAGGCCTTAATTGGCAGCCGTCTGAGCGAAGTATTATATTTGGAGCTAACAGGTATAAAAATGTCCCTCCATAGACAACGGGATAATATAACTTTTCAGGTCTCCTCAAAAAGTTGCTGCTTATAGAGTGAGCTGGTTATGACTCCTATAAAAGATGAAAAATGCACGCTCCCGCTTGGACCAGAAGGTAATAGGAAAGTGGTATCTGTGGTGCGCAGGCTGGCTTTGCTTGCAGAGTGAACGCATCCTTCCGTGACCTTCAAACACCCAGCTAATTGAAAGCACTCGCAGAAAGAAAATGGTCTTTCCACAAGAGATCAAGCAAGGGTGGTAAGTATTTTGCAGTCATTCTATAGTGGTTGCTAATGGAAAAATAACAGCTCTAAATATTTTTTTTTAAATGTTTGGATAGAAAAAGCATAACAAAGAAGGACCCATGAATTCATTGAGGTAGTATCAGTAAAGTACACATTATTAAGATACCTGAGCTAGATTGGTCCAAAGCTGGAATTTCTGTTCTATGGGAAACCTGAGGAGTTGGTGTCTGAGCTGTATCTGAAGCAAATAGCAGATTTTTTGAAACCTTTTTGAAACCTTTTCTTGTTTAGTTATTTCAAATGAAAGTATTTACTAATGTGCATATGACATAGTTTCTGAAACTTTAAAGCTGAGTCCTCAAAGTCCTTGAGATTAGGAATTAAGGTTTAGGGTTCCTTAGTATACATGGTCCAAATTTCTGGTGCCCTTACACAAAGGTGAAAACCTGTGGTATTCTGTACAGCAGGGGCTGTCCTGAAAAAGCAGACTTGGAAAGCCCAAAGACTATTAGGTTGATTGTCTGGGAACTGTCTGTATTTTGTTAAACATCAATGGCAACTTAAATATTTTTAGAAGGCATTTCACGTTCAATAATTCCGAATTTTCCAGTTCAATCTGTTTCACCTGAAAATTCCCAGTGAGCTGTATCAGCATGCTTCTGTAGTATCTGAGTTTGTCAGAACTTCATGTTTTATGAGTACGTAAAATAAGTTGCTGTATCTGTCTTTCAGTTATTAGTGCACAACTTTTAGCCCACCAGTTTGAGCGGAAATCTAATTCTGGTGGTTTTGAAAGCTGCTGTCCTGGTTTTGGCTGGGATAGAGTTAATTTCCTTCCTAGTAGCTGGTACAGTGCTGTGTTTTGGATTTAGGATGAGAACAACATTGATAACACACCGATGTTTTAGTTGTTGCTGAGCAGTGCTTACACTAGTCAAGGACTTTTCAGCTTCCCATGCTCTACCGACTGAGAAGGCTGGAGGTGCACAAGAAGCTGGGAGGGGGCACAGCCAGGACAGCTGACCCAAACTGGCCAAAGGGAGGGATATTCCATACCATGTGATGTCATGCTCAGTATATAAACTGGGGGAAAGCTGGCCGGGGGGACCGCTGCTTGGGGACTGGCTGGGCATCGGTCGGCAGGTGGTGAGCAATTGCACTGTGCATCACTTGCTTTGTACATTCTTCTTATTATTACTATTATTAGTAGTATTTTATTTCAATTATTAAACTGTTTTTATCTCAACCCACGAGTTTTCTCACTTTTACTCTTCCAATTCTCTCCCCCATCCCACTGGGGGCAGGGGGAGTGAGCGAGCGGCTGTGTGGTGCTCAGTTGCCGACTGAGGCTAAACCACGACAGTTGCATATGACTGCTTTTGAGGCACATCAATATCAGCACCAGTTCAGCCTTGCACCCTAAAGAATTACAAGTAGAAAGCAGAAGAAAAGGTATCAATTTTCTCATTGTCCGAAGCAGAGTCTATGTTAGCTTTAATATGGAAACCATAAAGCCTGCTGATGGATAGAGAGGTTCCCTCTTTGGTGAGCTGGAGAATGTACAGTTAAGCAACTTTTTTTCTTATGGGCAACTACTAATATGAAGGAGACAAATGCACTAAAGCTGTGGAACAGAACAACCCAGGATTTAGGAGAAAAGGTAAAAACCCCACAAAACGGCTTTTACGAAAATGTACGCTAACAAACTGGAATGCAAATTAAGCTTGACAATAGTCTAATAGGTGTGGATTCCCCCTGAGGAGCTCCAAGTGGCCTGCAGGTCTCTTATTCTTGTGCTGTTTTGTGACAGGCATTCTTACTAAGGCAAGCTGGTGCTTTTCACAGGAGAAAATGGTTCCTATAAGATTTCCAAAAAGCACTTTAATATAGATTTAATACCTGGATTTGGTGCCTGTTCAAGGGGAATAAATGCCTTACAGATATTTGAAAATACTAAACAAATCAGAAAGAAAAAAAAAATACAAAAAATAGGTTATAAATAGGATTTTCCGGAAATGAAATGGAAGCTGAACACCAGAAATAATTTTTTCTTATGGTAACCACTTCTACGCAGTAACATAATTCAAGTGAAAATAGAAGAGGAATTATTATGGATGCCCATAAAAGCATTCTGTCTCACATTTAAGTCATTTACACTGTGGTGGTGATATTTATATGGCAGAACTTGTGCAGAAAAACAAAACAAGGACCCAAGATCAAGAAAACCATGACCTGCAGGGGAGAAGCCTTTCTGAGTAATTGCATTCTGATGTACCCTAAACCACTAGGCAACTTAAGGCAGGTCCTGATGTTCTGTCATTGCTTTCCTGAGGGTCATTAGCTGAAAACAAGGATGCTGGAGTTTTTGTCTCTCTGATTTTTGTTACCGATGCTAACTGGAGAAGAATTCAGCCCTCAAAACTTAAGTCCTGAGGTTCATCTTGTATCGCAGAGAGCTCTTGTATCCATCCCAGCTTCAGGATAATGCTTACAGATTGCTGTTGAGCCTTATAGTTAGTAGGCTCTTGCCATCCTCTGCCCGGGTGGTAGTGATTCTTTCCCCTCCCTTGCAGTCAGTCTTTGGCTTTGGTTGTTGTTCTACAGGTTTTTCTTGTTAAATGTTTCCCAGCCCGCAGTGAATCATTATGTGCTACTTTGTTCTGCTTTCCACTGTGTCTGAGGGCTTGTTTACTTATTAATAAGAATAATAACAAACAGAAATGCACGGCTTTTTCATAGTCATTATTTCCAAAGCACATTGTTCCAGGCTACCTTGCACCTGTGTCATAAATTAAGTCTGTAACAGACACTTAACATACATACAATGAATAATAAAACTAGTGTTTGCTTGGCACCAATTTAAAAATAATATATTTACACTCTGTGTGGATCAGCAGCTTCAGTATTTGGCTGAAGTTCTGAATAGGACAATGAAATCCTTTTATCTCGCGCTTAAGCCATTTATTTTACGCTGACGTTACCCACATGACAGAATTTACACAAGATAAAACAAAACAAGCTCACGACCAGAAAAGCTGTCCCTGCAGAAAGGAAAAAGGTTATTTCTAAGTCACCACATTCTGGTTTAAACCAAACAATAGCAGGAAAGTAGACAGTGAAAATGGATTCACATCAATATTAAGAATTAAGAGTTCACTCAGGAAAGTTCAGGCTGGATGAAAGTCATAGCCTGGCTGGAGAACTACAATAAAACTGTAGTTAAGGAAAAAAAGGTTGGTTTCTGCCACTGACATTTACGACTGCAAAAAAATTTAAATGTTTTTCTACTCTGCAGAACTCCGCTTAGAGCTGGTAAGGGACCCTAGAAATATTGGGAACTTGTCATAAACTCTCTAGGCTAGGCTTGGATATGGCTGGAAAGTTCAGTACTGTTGTTAGTGAGAAAGAGAGAGAACTGGGAACTGTTTCGTTGTGGGAAACTTTCACTTCCCAAATATAGTTTGGAGAACAAATGCCACTAACAGTGGCAGGCAAAAAACATGCCAGAGAGATGACAGCTGGCAGATTTAATCACCAAATGGTCTCTGAAAGAGAAAGAGGAAGGTCCTGTATCAGGTCTATTTTAGACTTTTAGCAGAGACATTGCAGAAGGTAACCTTGGACCAACTGACCACATGTAGAGTTTAAATTAAATGGAAAATAAAAGTCTGAAAGGACATGCATATAACAGTCTGAGGTTAGTTGAACCTAAGTTGCTCAAGGGTTTGAATACAGAGGAGGCTTTGCTTTTCTCCAAATCAAAAATATAACAATATATAGACTCCATATTCCTAGAAAGAGGACAATGTTTTTAGAGACAGGCTGCAGCGTTAACATCATTCATTCACATTCATTGACTGTGTTAGCTTATTCAGCATCATCTGGCAAGATAGATAAGCAGTGAATTACCAGACTCTGTTAACAATATTGAATTTATTCAAATTGTAAACATGAAGGTTGGTTGTAAATAACTGTAAAGGACCTCATTGCTGCTGATTTGGGGAGAACCTGTTCCCGTTCCCAAAGCTGCCAGCTTTTTCCTTAGCCAGGTGAGTGTCTCAGTGTATATTAACTCATATGAAGGTTATGCTCAGAGGCAACATTGGACGTACTCTTTCCTTTTTCCCAGTTTGTTTAATTTTGATTACAGTGTTTCCCAAGCTATAGTTTGTTTCTGGTTTCAGATAGGGCCTGAGGTCTTCCTACTCCTGCTTGCACAATGATTGGGGGAAAAGGTGTAGAAGAAGTGAAAGTGCGGGATGTAAAATGTCTCTCAAGGACTTGACTGCCTTTGCTTGGAAGGCTGACTGTAGCAGCAGTGAGGCTTGGGCAGCTGTATGTGCAGAGTCAGCAGATGTACTGTGTATTGCTAGGTCACATTGCCTGCCTTTTCGCCTCTGAAAATACCTGACTGAGGCAAAGTTTATCCTCACAGGCACTAAAATACACAAGTATTGTCCAGATGTGATTTTTATGTCTGATAGCAGGTTAAGGAAAAGGGCTGCTCTGCTGCTCTTGCTAACCTGGGCTTGGAGGTGCGATACAAAGCTTACGCAAGCCCTTCAGAGGCTACATTTTTCTTCTACCTTGCACATATGAAAAGGCCAATTAATTATCAATCTGGCTGGTATAATTCAAGAGTACCTGCTCTTAGAAACTTAACAAGCACTCTTACAGAAACTGCTGTGGTATATAGCTCAGACCACAGACAACCCCCCCATATGTCTTGTTTGTAGATAAACTATTTTCGTACAAAGCATAGTGCTGGGAATCCTTTGGCGTTAGTGCTTGGAAACATTTTCTGCTTTCCTAGGGCTCTGTTCCCTGCTCCACCTGCATGCTGCTCCCCTGCCGCAGGGCGGCGGGGAGGCCTCTCCTGCCCTGTGCTGCCAGGCTGGGCAGAGGAGTCCGTGCCCAGGCAGCCAGGTGCTCCGCTCCTGCCTCCCCACAAGCCATTGAGGGACCTTGGATAAATTTTTCATGCTCCTTTTTGTGCTACTTTTTGTTTTGTAGGGCTGAAAGCTCCCTGAACTTTATATTATCTCCATATACTGTGGTGAATGCAATGGACCCCTGAACTCTTCTAAGCACTCCAGTTTCCATCGTGATGTCAATAATTGCTAAACTAAGCTCCATAGGATGCCATTTATTTTCCAATACAATTTTCTTATTGAAGTGAAGGGCGACCAATGCTTCAAAAGACGGTGTGCTATGGCTCTAGTGATGATATTGTCAAATGTCCCTGAGAGTTTTTACAATTCTCCTGTTTTATTTTTTTGCTAGTAAGTAGCTATATAGGCACAAGGTTTTGATAACAGCTGGTTGCTGAAAGGCTCTGTTCTTACCAACAATTCAATGAATACTTATGTTTACATACTAGTTTGCATCAGAAATAGGCAGCTTCCCACTTTGGATGTTCTATACTTGTCATATTGCTGCTGTTAAGATAATTTAGTCCTAAAAGAGATTATTAAGGATATTAAAAAAAAAAAAAAAAAAGTATAATGTTTTACAAAAGACTAACCAGAAATTTTCTTTTTTAAAAAAACTTTGCCTGTTGTTAGAGAGGTGGTGAATAAGGAAGATTTGCCTTATCTCCGATATGGTAGAAATGCCAGTAGCTATTAGTACACTGTACGTATACATTCATCAGAGATTCTGTGGCACAATCTGTAGTGCAAACTGGCCATTTTCTATAGGGAAAAATAAGCGGGTGATCACATTTTTTTTAAACCCGCAATAGCTGCTTGACAAGCATGACCCAGTAACATTTTAAAATGCTATTATGGGACAGTGTAGCTTTCAGAGTGTGTTGTTTGGTTTGGTTTTTTTTTTTTTTTTCCCCCCAACATCTATTAGATTTCACTGCCAGCAAAGGCACAGAAGAGGACTTTGCCATTTGCTTTTGTAAAACAGTTTCAGACTGATGTGAGTGAGAAGAAAAATATTTTCATTTGTCTGGTTATAAATTTCCTTTCCTTTCCTATAAGCAAGTCTAATACAAGAAACCCATACGTTTTTCACAGCCTACAGGCTTTAAAAATCTGTTTAACAGCCATTTGCGTGGTTACTGAAATAATGTTGGAGTTTTCCTAGTGAGAATGTGAGCTGTAATTCTGTGGATCAGTGCTGTGTAGGGATGGAAAAAAATCCAGCAGCACTAGATACATGTGTTAAGTTACAATATCGTGGAAGGAAACTCAGGAAGTAAATGATTGACAGTGTTGGCCTTTAAGAAGGTATAATTAGTCTGTAAAGTTACTGCCTATTGAGACTTGTGGTTCCAGTTTGTCTCATGGTGCTGCTGTTTTTGCCCTGTCTGCAGACTCAAAAAGAAACCAGTGTGTGGGCTTTGATTGTTTGTACATAGGATAGTTAATGCTTTTCTCCTTCCTTTTTCTCCTTCCTTTTTCTCCTTCCTTTTTCTCCTTCCTTTTTCTCCTTCCTTTTTCTCCTTCCTTTTTCTCCTTCCTTTTTCTCCTTCCTTTTTCTCCTTCCTTTTTCTCCTTCCTTTTTCTCCTTCCTTTTCTTTTTTCTTGAAGGAAGCTTACATATTTAGAGCAGGAAGCAAAATCTTTAAGGTGCCTCATGAAGAAAAAATTCTCCAAATATGTGGATTTGAAGTGACTACACAGTTATTTTGTGTTTTATTAGGGCAAGCAAAAGAAGTAGTAGTCCATTTAATTGCACAAAGAGATCAGAGGTAGAATATACTAAAAATAAGGAATCAGAATAGTTACCATGTAGGCCAGGGCAGGGTGAATATATACATATATCACCCACTATATATGAAAAGTGAAATTTAAGCGCAGGTAAGATGGACTTCTTACACATTTGGAAATTTGCGCTGACTGTCCTAAATCCTTAAGATGTGTGGACTGATAAATGTTAAAGGCTTGTGAGTTTTTAATTTAAAAAAATCCTTCTTTATCTTTGTATGTCTTCCTGAGAAATCTTTTGCCACTTTTTGATTTACTTAATACTCTCACTATTGTTTTGTAAGGCCCTAGGATTCATCTGTGCAAACTCTGGTTTTGCCTGTTCCTGAGCATTTTGTTTGTGATACTTGTGGTGCCTGAGTGTCCTTAGGGAAGTAGTTCCTACAGTTATGATTTATGACAGTGTTAAGTAACTCTTTTGCACTACTCTGGCCCTTACATTTTGGGGGAAATCAACTGTAATAGGTCAAAGGCAAGTAAAAAAAGAATGAATTTAAATAGTTTTCTGAAGTTGTAACTTTTAGGGACCCTATCAGAGTATTTTGAGTAGCGAGGTTGATAACACAACATATCTAGGATAAGAAAATCAGAAAACTGAGGAAACATGTTTCTTATCAATTCTCCTCATAAGCCAGTTAGTGGAAGCATTTATTCCATGTGAGATTAACTCTGTTGACATTTTCTCCTATGGTTAGATAAATACTAGCCATTTACTATTGTAATATATCATTTGTACAATTTGGTGTCATTGAAGATCTTTACTATTCTTTTTTCTACCTTGCCTCTGTTGTACTGGGCTATTTTTTGGTTGTGTATAAGACCTTTGGATTTACCATGGCAAAAATTAACAGGTTCCTGAAGAGATGTGGAAAGAGAATAAATGCAAGTGTTAATCTCTCGTACATAAATGGAAAAGACTTAAAGCATACCATCAAGACACAAGTGTAAATTTATATACTAAATCTTAAACATTAAAACAACTTGAAAGAGGAAGGTACCACTTCTCCTCTTGCACAACTTTAGTGGTTCTGAGTTCTGACTGAAATGAGTCTTTCAACTCTTAACCTTCATTAACTTGGTTCTTTGAGAGATTTCCAAAGACTGGGAGACTGCTGGTGTCAAGGTACATATGAAATAAAATTATCTTTTCATCAGCTGGTTTCTCTAAACAAAAGGATCAGATCTGTGGCATTTCTTTGTGTTTTCGAAGCAGGAAATTGCTGTTTCTTGTCATTGTTGCCACTGACTGCATGGTAGGAGAAATACAGGGACCCTGCAAAGAGAAATTTATGAAGTACAGAGGAGGTCAGTGGTTGGTCTGGGACTGATGAAATAACTTTTATGCTCATCTTGGAAGGGATAAGACTTATTTTATCTGTGGCATCTTCTAACAAACTTGCAGTTATGCATTTTTCTTAATAGGATTTGACTATTTTGACTATTTGCAGATACTGTGGGAGATGGGCTTAGGTTTCTTGTGATAGTTTATCTGATTTTCTGAGTGAAGACTCAATACTGTGTAGGCTGCTGGAATTGGTGACTGATGTGCATCTTCCCCTTGCTGAGTCAGGGGATTGAGCCAGAAAACCAAGCACCAGCTTTTTCCCTTTTCTCATCGCTTGCTCTATTGCTGCCCAAATTCCCAGCTATAGCCTCATTCTTTTAATGCTGAGGTAAGTTGTTAGAAACATTTTTCTAGAAAATGGGAATGTGACTGTGCACTTTCTGCGGTAGGCCCAGCAGCACTAAATATCTGCAACGTGTCCCACCGAGGGGGGTGTTGGTACCCAGTGCTTTAAGTAAGGAAAGAAGACACAGAAAAGGTTGAGAACAGTTTGCTTCATCCCAAAACTTCATTTGCGAAACACAGGATTTTTTACAAGTTACCAGGTGAGGCTATTGACACAGTGTGTTGCAAAACTGCCTCATAAAATAAAATGTTTTGAAATCCCATGCGCAGTTAGCAGATGGACTAATTAGAGAGTAAATTATTTGTGGTAGATAACCTTGCTTTGACCCATCTGCTCGTTATCACAAGACCTGGGTATGACTTGTAAAAAAATTATGAGTATTTGCAGAATTTGTGATAAGCTGTGTTTCTTAAATTGAATCTAGCAGTTATCATGAGCCCAACACAAATACATGTCTTTAAAAATATATCTAAAGGTATAAAAGCAGAAAACAGGTGAAAATTAATGGGGGATCCTACTTTTAGGGTGTTTTCCCTTTTTTCAATGCCTTCCCCGCCCCCCCCCCCACCCCGCTGTTCTGGTTTCATCTGGGATAGAGTTAATTTTCTCCCTAGTAGCTGGTATACTGCTGTGTTTTGGATTTAGGATGAGAATAATGTTGACAAGACACTGATGTTTTAGTTGTTGCTAAGTAGAGCTTACACTAGTGAAGGACTTTTCAGCTTCTCATGCCCTGCCCGCGAGAAGCCGGGAGGGGGCACAGCCAGGACAGCTGACCCAAACTGGCCAAAGGGACATTCCATACCGTGTGATGTCATGCTCAGTACATAAATTGGGGGGAGCTGGCCTGGGGCAGGTGGCCGCTGCTCGGGGACTGGCTGGGCATCAGTGGGCGGGTGGTGAGCAATTGCATTGTGCATCACTTACTTTGTATATTCTTTTATCATTATTATTATTATTTTCCCTTCCTTTTCTGTCCTATTAAACTGTCTTTATCTCAACCCATGAATTTTACTTTTTTTCCCTGATTCTCTCCCCCATCCCACTGGGCAGGGGGGGAGTGAGCGAACGGCTGTGTGGTGTTCAGCTGCCTGCTGGGTTAAACCACAACAAATGCCTTTTTTCCCATTGTCAATGAAGGCAACTGCAGCATTGTGAGATGGTAATAGTGCATGAGATATTGGTTAGAGACTGATGGTTTACCACCTGAATCTTGACACGGATCAAATCTGCTGTCCTACTGTATGACCAAGTTCAGTAACCACTTAGTTCATTAGTGGCAGGCTAGGATGGTTCTTCATAGGGAAATAACCTGGAAATGAGGAAATAAATGGTTGACTTTGATGGTGTTATAAAGGGGATAGAAACGTGAATGGGTAAGAAAAAGAGAGGGGAAAATAAATAAATAAATAGAACAAGAGAACAGTTACTGTACAGAAGAAGAAACTAGCAGTGATGGAAAATGCAAGAAAGGAAGAAAATGCAGCAAATTTAGGAAGTAAATTGATGCAGAATTAGATGGGAAGAACAATCAGACAAAAATGAATTCTATTTTTTATTTTTGTAAAACTTTGTGCAAAAAGGAATACAGTAAATTGAGCTGGGCTGCTGGATATTAGGGTGTGGGATGCTCGCACTGATGTTCATAATGAGCACCTTTTGAGGGTAACACTTGAATATTACAGTGGTTGTTGCTTTAAAACCAGAAATCCTCCATGGCCACGCTGTGTATAGAACTTTTCTGCTCATGGTAATCCTGTTTGGAAATTATTGTTCCATTCCAAGACGCATGTGCCTTCCCTTTTGTCCCTATGAATTGTTATTTTGCCTTAAAGACGGAAATTTGTTGCATTGGCTGCCAGGTATTTTCCAACAAAAGCTGCTTGGGGGATTCTTTTCCTGAGGCTTTCATAATATAATGGTGTCAGGGAGTTTAAAATAGACCCACTCTTCAAATCGAGATTTCTGGTTTGCTGACCTTCCTCTTTCCTTACTTGGTTTTGGCCTGGAATGAACTCTTGTCCTGTCCCAAGTCCCCGGAGCTTTCCCCTGGGAGGCAGTACGCTCATCTGTGTGATGTCCATTTTACAGACTGCAATCCAGGTAATGGCTATATATGTTCTTTGAAACTACAGCCAATACAAATGGCATAGTGTTTGCCAACTTTGTGTAGGATATATTTGAGACTTGCAGAAACAAGGGACTATTAGGACAGATATCCTGGTGCTATTTGTTCTCAATTACCGCACATGCATTTTTTTATTCGAGAATTAAATGTACAACAGTAAAGCTATGGCTATTTATGCAAAGTGGCTTTTTGTTTCCACTGACCTTTGTACACTTTTGTATAAAACTAGCACAAAAACTCCAGAATAAAACATCCAGTTTTAATCTCATGACACCAGCGTTTATACTGGAAAAGAAAAAACAATGCCAAAACTTTAAAGCATATACATAATGGTTTATATATTGCTTATAAAATGAGAAAGCAGACACTGCTCCCAATTTATATATGTAATGGAAATTATTAAGTGATATTGGGAACTAAGTATGGTAAACAAATAATATGCTTGTGTAGCCCCAGTCAATGGCTGGGATACGGTGAGCTTAGATTAGCCTGTGTATTTCATTAATGCAATATTTTGAGGACAGGTTACCTTGTGTGGCATGAAGAAAGTGGCAGGGAAGAATCAAGATTTGCGGACAGCTGTGCTGCATGTGCCCGTGCATCCCAAGGAACCAGCATCTGTGCTCTATGATGACAACAGGAGAGGGGCACGTCTATACAGTGTGCTGGCCGGCTGCTGAGGCGAGGCAGTGCCGTATCGCCACCGAGCTTCTCTGCTGGGACCTCGTCCCTGCTGCCCCACGGTATGCAGCTCCTGACTTCTGGCAAGTGGGGATCTGCCAGCGTGCGTTGGGGGCAGGCAGCCTCCCCCAGCCCCATCCTCCCGCCCTGAGCTGTGGCAGGGTGGACGATGGCAGGTTGCTAAAGATGAGCCAGGATTGTTGCAGAAATACCGTAGAGCTGTATTTGCTATTCATTTTTTTAATTTCTGGGATATGCCTTATTTAATCAGCACTTCTCTGTTTAACCTTAAACTAAGTGAAAGCTGGAATAGAGGGGAAATAAGAAACCTTACACATAAACACTCATGTTGAAGTGTAGACACGCTGACAAATTTCAGGCAGCTCAAAATGAGAGATGATATTTTGTCCTTAATTTGTACCAGTGGGAAAAAGGATGTGAAAGGATGTAAGTTGGGCACAGAGTATCAGTTGGGATTTGTGTTCCCGCGCACATCCAAATGTTAACAATAAACTTAGTCTTTGAAGTTTTCAGAAAAAAAACTCTTAAGGAAGTTAAGCTCAAATCTGTGCTCTGTAAAAATTTTAATTTTGACAGTCACCAGTTTGCACTAATAATTAAATGTAAGTTAATTTACTTCTCCATTTTAGAACATTTATTTTGGGTTGTAAACATGTTTTTTTAGAAAGCTTGCTAAAGAACATGCAAATATAATGCATGCTGTGCATCTTTAAATATATAAATCAAAATTCCAATGCAAAGCAGTAGCTCTGGTTGCACTGTAGCAATATAAGTTCCTAATACATTAAATACTGAAAAAAACCTTCAAATTTTCTTTGGGCATTAAATTCTGGATAATAAACATTCTGGATTAAAAAATTTGCAAACCTATAGTCTCTTTTCTTTTTGGCCAAAGGTCAAAGCTAGTTTTTATGTATGTAAGTAAAAATCATCAAATAAATAACGATTTTAAACTTTTTCCTTTGTCTCCGATTGAACCATTGTAATTTTCTCCTTTAATATTCCTCAATTTACTCAACGGTTTTCATCCCTCTTAATTTTCTTGTCCAGATATAAAATCCCAAAACAGGGACGTGTAGTAAAATGTTGACTTGCTCTTATCAATAATACTGCAATACTAAGACACAAACCAAGCATACTTAATGTTACCAGTATGACAATTCACATTTTAAGTAGTGATAGCTGATTTAGTATAGGATACAACATTCCAGCTGTTTTATTTTTTTAAATAAAATAATACCTTAATTTATTTGTATTCCACTAGCATGAATACATTCATTGCAAATTGCATGCACATAAAAGGGAATCCATTTGTAAACTACATAATATCTTAACAATAAATAGTATTTGATCCTAATACATGATGGTAGTGCATTTCTTGTTAAAACTGCAAGCCTTTACCAAAATGAAAACAAACTCTTACTCTCCTTATAAATATTTTAAATAATTTTTAAGTACGTTTCATACCAATTATATAAAAATAGTATTTTTAGATAAATTAAGAGGTTTCATTTACATGACAAATAACGTGCAACAACTAACCACTCTCTACTGGCTCTATTTGGTTGATTGTCTAGATGACATGCAGCGATAATTGTCCCTTTGCCTTCACAGAACTGACAAACAGACCAGCAGGACCCACAATCACCTGAAGCAAACAGTGCCATAGATATTGTTTGGGAACAACAGTCAGACATTCAGGGAAAACCTTTGCTTCGATGAACAAAAGCCACTCATGACAGTTCTTTTGTCCTAGACTTCCAGCTGCTCTGACCCTCAGGGTCTTTGGACTATCACAGAAGTCTGCCAAACAGACCAGTAAGTTATATCTGTATACAAAATGCTTTTCAACATGCTTCTAGAATCTAGAAATCTTTTTTTCCTATAGTATGAACCAGCAATACCTTTCCTTATTTTCTATAAATCTGAATTTTCATGTTTGTAAGTCTCCATGATCGCCAGAGAAAAGGTCAAATGAAGCAGTCATGCAGTACTTTCTAAATTTAAAACTGGCAGCTGTGGAACATGCTTCGAGTACCACTTCACTGTTTCTCATTATACATCTATGGCTTGGTAATCTTTATCTTTAGCATCCCTTGTGCTTGTCACAATGTCTATCGGGAAATCTGGGGTCTGTGCAGAAACCGCTTTGGCTGTTCCTTCCAGGTCCCATGATCCCGGCAGGTTCTCAAGGCTTAGCGAGCTGATTGCACCTTGGCTAAAGCTACCTTCCTCAGATCTGCTGGGGAGCACGAGGTGTAACGATGTCTCCGATGAAGAGCATACTGAAGAAGAAAGAGTTGCTGAAATAGACTGAAGAGGAGTCAAGGTAGTGTCTGAATGGGGAGAGGTGCATCTTAAAAATTGCAAATTGTCTTTCTGAATTACCTGATACTGGGAGGGGGAATTGTGAAGGCCCAGTGTATAATAAAATTCACTGTCCATAGAATTTTGCAGGGTGGGTTCAGTTCTTTGGGGACTGCTGCCTACAGAGGACAGATCTGTATTCCAAATGTCACATAACGTGTTGCTGTGGCAAAGTTGTGCTTTGGTGCAAGTAAAGTTCCCAGCTTGCATGTGCGTGCAAGGTTGATGCGTAGTCCAAGCCATTCGAGACCGCATACTTTCCAGGGTAGGACTTCGAGATATGCCGTGCATAGCACGGAACCCTGGAGGCTTCTGGGATGTGAGCAGGTTCTCCAGAAGGTGCATCATGTTCTTTGTATCCTTACTTAATTGTGAGACTTCTTGAGTTAAAGTTGTCACCTGTTATGGCAGGACAAAATATCACAGCATTTATTTATGCAGTCATGCCTGAAATACACACATACATACCTTTTTTCCTTCCTTCTAACAATATCAGCTTTGATCTGTGGCACAGTGTCTTTACTTTAAAGAAATATACTCTACTAATCTATATGTGGAAAATAGTCCATCCCTCTACCTTACCACAGCTACATGTTACACTCCCTGTGGCATATTGAAATAATTAAAGAAACTCAATAAAAATGTATGATGGAAACACCTTAGGCATAACTTACCTGATTTTAAATGATACTCTGTAAATAAAGAATGGCCTTAGGATCAGAACTGAGATGATTTCCAGTGACAATATGACATCAATAGCTTCTTGATCAATCATTAAATATTTTAATGCATAAACCTTTTTTATTAACCAATTTTATACTGATGAATGATATAAAAGTGAGGTTTTGTGAAATCTTGTTCAGAAATAAACATGCGAAATATACTGCTGTCTTCGTAGTAAAATAAAAGGAACCAACACCCGAAGTTGTCGGATACAAGTAGTAGTTACATGAAAATCTGGTGGACTTACTACTAAAAACAAAACAAAGAAGAAGAAAAGAAACTGGAAACTCTAAAACCCGCTTGCTACCTCTAAACATTTAAACCATATAAAAGCCTGTGAAAGTTTGCTTCCATGTAGTTATGTTTATGCTTGAAAGGTGTTGCATATAGCACTTCAGAGAGAGAGTAATCCATAGCATAGATTATTCTGGTGTGTGTGCAAAAGGAAGTATCATATTTTGTATTAGACCTTTTTTGTTTTTTTAATGCTGAAACCACTGATAGCATCCAATGAATTACATGAAGTCTTTAATCTCCCAAAAATTGCTGGTTTGAATGGGGATCAGATTGACAGGTTCTAAATTTTTATTTTAAAGTAAATTGATGTATGAACATTAACGGGGACATTAGTTAGGACATTATAAGAACATTTTGGGAAATGAAAAGCCTAACTCAAACATAAAAGTGACCCGTTCACCATTTCAAATGTGTTTGTCTTTCCTTTTTCCTTCTTAAGGAAAAGTTTGTAGGAAGTAAAAATCAGTCAATTATTTTTAATAAAGAGAAATGAATCTATCAAGAGGTAGAAATGAACTTTGTCTCTATGGTAGCTAATCAATCTATTTTAGGTCAGACCACTATCATTACTGTTAAAATAGTGTTTCTCATACTGATGCTAGTGAAAATATTCTGTTGGAAAAAAAGACATGACTGCATTTATCTTCAGAAGGATAAACCACCTGTCAAAAAGAAAGAAGGCTAATTCAGGGGGCCTTTCTTTGCTCTGAAGTAAAGACACCGCTGATTAGGTGCCCTACACAGATTAATTTTCATGTAATCAGAAATACAAATACAATTTTCATTTTTCTGACAGGATAGTTCCAAACAAATCTGCTGAAAAGACATTTCAGGCTGAGTCTGACTGCGTTATTACTGACACAATAATTATAAAGAAATTCTGAGTTAGAAGGAAAGTAGGAAGCTCCAGTACAGCTCCTATACATCTCTTTGTTTCTCTCCGAGCTAAGAGTTGAAACCCATCATATTGTTTAATAGTCTTGTAATGATCACACTACCCCGGAGGGAAAATGCTTAAAGGGAGGAGGCTCTTGAGTGGCACATTACAGGATCTCTCTCTCCACCTCTCTTTCTGCATTTGTTACCTAATTAAGTCACGCTAGATAGAAAATAACTATGAGATCTCCTTCTGCCAGCTGAGATTAAGCTTTGAATGCCTGTGAGCTCATTTGAACTTCAGTTAAGTGAGGGATTAAAATATGTTAGGAAAGTGATTTGTGAACAGGCTTCCTGTGGGGTCAGAAGAGCCAGAGCAGGTTCTTGGTACTGTTTGACTGTAAGGAAACACACTGTGAGATTTCTGGACAAATCAACCATGCACGAACTTCTGTGCTCCACTATGAAACGGGAGATGGCGTTGCAAAACCTCCAAAAGCTTCTTTGGGAAGAAAGGGGGAAGAAGGACAACCAAACCCATGGCTACCTAGATTCAGTGGTCATCAGTTCATTTTGAGGATCATCACTGGCCTCTACTCTTAGCAGATAAAGCAACTTTATTTTCTGTGCCCAGTTTCCTAACTTGCATCCATTTTACAGGACTTTCTGCATTCGTGCAGATAGGAAGATTGATACTACCTTATGATTATGCATAATGCTGTGTGAAAATATCTGCAACTTTAAAATATCTTGTTTGGTTTGGTCCATGTTTTTCTTTTCCATTTCTGATTACTTAAAGGCTTTTCGAAAGTTTAATTTTTCTTTAACATGTTTCTTTTCCCAGTTCGTTGAGACAATACAGCAAAAATCAATCCCAGCATCAGTACTTGTGGCAGTCCTGAATTTCTGTTAATTACAACTTTCTCTAGTGCCCAGATACTATTTTTGATATATCAGCTAGCTCTTAGAGTGCTATCTTCTCACAAGCTTGCTCTTGCACAGTCATAGGAATTGACCTGATAAACTAGGCTTTGATGTATGCTTTAATAATTTCCAGTAGTATGATAGTTTAAGATCCAAAGTTTTTATGCCAAACTTCATTAGAAATTGACCACCATTTAGTGAGATCTATTTGGACCAATACTGTTCGACACATAGGGAAAGCAAGTAGGTAATTTTCTGGATCATTTAAAAGCTTTTCTGGATTTTACAAACTGTTAATCTTACCAGATTAAATCTCCAGTATCTGTATTACTGTTAATTACCATCTCTCTATATATTATTATACTTATATACTTACATAGTATACTATTACTGTTACTATCAGTACAATACTGTTTATGCTATCCTTTTTACACTCTGCAGAGATTCTTGAACAGATGCAAATAAGCAGGTGTAACAGGGAACAATTTTATCAATGATGTTAGTAATTTCACAGTGCTCCAGAAAGTGCAAAAGAACACAAATTAAAAGCAAAAGAAATTTTAAGTTTATGAAACAGAAATTGAAAGCAGTACAGTTTCCTCCTGAGTGAAAGGACTAATTCCTTGCATGGTGGTAAGGCTATTCTCTTTTCAGGAATTCAGTGATTATTGCTAGGCAATACAGCTAGTTGTACAAATGGTTCCCATTGTGCTAGGCAGACAGCTTTAAAACGATCTGTGAAATCCCAAATATACTTGAAATGCTGCCTTAACAGTTTCTACAACTTGAAAAAGATCTGCAATGTTTTCCTGATGTAGAAACTGGGATTTATACAGGTTTAGCTTGAATTAGCAAGCGGTGCTTCTCAGGCTGGTCAAAAGCAATGTGCTGGTACTTTTTTAGCAGACTCTGTTATAAAGAAAGACTATCTGTCAAAACAGAGGTTAAAAAAACAGATTTTTTTTAATATATGGACTTGAATAATAATACTTTCTGATGCCTTGACCAATATAAGTTTTAATAGTTGTATTTTGCATTTTCAAATTACTTCGACAGTTTCAGTAGAAAGAGTATTTTTTCTTTACTACTAGTATGAAACTGTTGTGCAGTTTGAATACTTTGTTCCATGTAGTTAAGTGGGAATGGAGGTGACTGTATTTAAACCTTTCCATAAAAGTGATGAAAAGCTCTATATAATGTAAGATGACAGTGGTGATTATTGCTTTGTTTAAATGGCGTTGGCTAAACAGGTTTCTTTGTTTTTCCATTATATATTCCAGCTTTTAATTTTTATTTTTTTTAATGTTTAATTTTCTACTAGATTGCCTCTCTCATATCACTGTTCCTGGAGAAATCTGGAATAAGCCTTTTTTTTCCTGATTAGAAGCCTAATAGAATACACTGCTATTTTTTTTCTCTGTGGCTTACTCCCTTTTCCAATTCAAACTTCACCTAGACGTCTTTCTACCATGATTCTTTCTGAACACCCAAAGAAGAGAAGAAGAAAATTTGCTTCTTAAGAAATGGAAGTTGCATTTTGGCAATGCAGAGAAGCTACGTGGCTTGCACTGCATATGGCAGCTTCTCTATTCCCTTGCTTGGTGTTTCATGGCTACTTCTATTCTGGTGCTTCATAAAGTCAAGGAGACTTTCAGCCAGAATGATTTGTCTTTTGAGGCTCAGGTTAATTAGCTGCTGATACTCTGTTTCCCAATAAGTGCATTGCTGAATGAATGAAATGAGAACTGAGCTGAGACAGACTTTTCACTGATCATCAGCATCTCTGTGGCCATTGGTGTTATGGTGACAGACATTTCTGATTTAATGGCGCTTTAGGAATAAAGCTAGTTGCAGAAGAAAAAAAAAATCCAGTGCAGCTAATCTGAGTTCATATTAAGTATATGGGATTTGTGCAATGATATGATGGTTCAGTTTCAGCAAAATAAATCCAGAAATCTGGATATAAGAAAGACATTGAGGTGCTGGAGCACATCCAAAGAAGAGCAACAAAGCTGGTGAAGGGTTTAGGGCACAAGTCTGATGAGAAGCGGCTGAGGGAACTGGGGTTGCTTAGCCTGGAGAAAAGGAGGCTGAGGGGAGACCTTACCGCTCTCTACAACTACCTGAAAGGAGGTTGTGGGGAGGTGGGTGTCGGTCTCTTCTCCCAAGTTACAAGTGATAGGATGAGAGGAAACAGCCCTAAGTTGTGCTAGGGGAAGTTTAGATTGGATATTAGGAAAAAATTCTTCACTGAAAGGCTTGTCAAGCATTGGACCAAGCTGCCCAGGGAAGTGGTTGAGTCACCATCCCTGGAGGTATTTAAAAGACATGTAGATGTGGTGCTTAGGGACATGGTTTAGTGGTGGACTTGGCAGTGTTAGGTTAATGGTTGGACTTGATGATCTTAAAGGACTTTTCTGACCTAAATGATTCTATGATTCTGTGCAGGAGTAGAAGAAAATTTGCTGGTTTCTCTGCTGACTCGCTAGCCAGCTCTTGGGCAACCAGTCTGTCTGGATAAATTAGAACACTAAGATTATTGCTATTGCTATTAAACAAGTAAGGACAAAACAGGAAAATATAAAGGACTAGATAATTTAAGTGTATTCAAATCAACAGGGGCCCCCATGAAATTCAGTCTAGAGAAAGGGTTCCCAAACTGCAGTTCTAATAATAATTTGTGGCTCTTCGTAGTTGGATATGGATGCTGCCTTCAGGTTGGCATAGAATCAGGACAGTGTCAATGATGGTGGCAATAAGAAAACCAGGTTTGGAAATTACTGCTTCAAGGAGTTCAGAAAGTATCAGGGACAAACTCTGACCAACTAGCTACTGACTTTGAGAGCAAATGGAGGATCATGGAAATCCCAGGTGGCTGGGAGAAGAGAAGCTGTTAATGTGTACTGTTGAATGAAAGCCTGAGGTGGTAATATATGACATTGGGCAAAAATATTAAGCAAACAATTTCTATAAGTGCCTAAAGAAATAGTTAAAAAAGAACATAAATTAATTAGTTAAAAGAGAACAACATAAATTTCTTAAGAATAAACCATGGCGAAACAATCTAATTCTCTTCTTTAACTGAATAACTGGTTTAATAGATAAGAAGAAACTGTAGGTGTAACATATATCTTGTCGGAAGACTACTCAGATGTTACTGTCCACACGACATTCTTCTAAACCAACTAAGAAAATGTGACAAGATGTAATCACCGTGAGTTGGATTCACACATGATTGGAATGGTTTATGATCAGCGGTTTGCTGTCCTCCTGGAAGGACATGTCAAGCCATTCTTTTTAGAAGCCTATCCTGATCTGTTTTTATTTAATGTTTATTTTTAGTGGCTAAATCAAATTCATGTTCACTTTTAAATATCAGTAATATGAAATTCAACAAAGATAAATGTTAAACATTACATTTGAAAAGAAAATGTCAGAGCCTATGCAGAGTATTATAGAAAAATATCTGAAGATTTTCACTGAATCACACATTAATCATGCTCCCAGGATATATCAACAGTAATTTTTTTTTATTTTTTTTTTTTAATTGGACACAGGAAGGGGGTTCTCTTCACTAGGATGACTTAGGCTTGTGCAGCTTGAGTTCGTGTACTTTGTTGGTGACTTAAAAGATCTAACCAAAGGCAATCCAGAAGAAAATGAAGAGTTTTAGAAAATGTGATGGGCAAAGAAAGATTAATTTGGTTTGTTGAGATCTGCTGGAATAGTGTGTTTCCAGTATAAATTGGTTTTAGAAAGAGAACGGCAATCAGCTTTTTCTTATATCTTCTAGGCATAAGAGAAAAAGCAGTGAACTTGCATACCAACAGAGATTTACATATAGATGTTGGGAAAATAGATCTTTTCAGTACAGGAAGGTTTTGAAATGCCTGTTAGAGAGTTAACTGGATAATCGCCATCATCTGTCATGGTAGTAATACTTTTTAGTCAAATCTGAAGTCAGCTTTTGGTGCCCAGTTGATTTTTACACTGCATTGCTTCCTCTCTTGATTCATTTCTGTGTCTCAGGTGTGTTTCCATGAAGGAAAAGTGCAAGAGAGACACGACAGCATATAGGACCTATGCCCTGTATGCACCGTATGTCCTGCTTAAAAAAGAAATTAACCTAAGCTTTAGAGCATCAGACATTTTTGTTACCTTTATCTGCCAACAGCTAGTAAGCTAACATTAAAAGAAAGGAAAAAATAGCTGGAAAGACTACTCTACAATCATCAGAGTACAAGAGCAGATAGAAACAGACAAAACAACAACAAGGTAGGAGTTCTTTGGAAATACAAATGTCAGTGCTAAAAGGAAAATATATTTTTGCAAATCTCAGTAGACAAAAAATGTATTTACTTGGTGGTTATGGTTTAGAAAGCTTTTATTTCTTAACACAAATAATACTAGGTTTTATGTCTTGACTTTTATGCTAAATTTACACAGTTAAAATCCAAAATGGGATAGATTAGTCATAATTAGTTTTCATCATCAATAAATGTTATTAGTTTGCTTTTTGCCACATTTGTCTTGATTGAAGGATATTTTCCAAAGTGAATTATTGGGATAGCCTTGCTGCAAAATAATTTCTCTCATGTGATAATATAGTTATGAACTTGTTATAAAGAACATGTTATTAATTACTGTAAGTCAGAAGAGTTCTTTTTATGAGTTCTCAAGCTGCAAATTGGACTTCAACAGTACATCCCCTATGTAAAACTGAAGGCCTGATCAACTCCGCTTTACCAAATATTCTTTGCTGGCACTGATTATAAAATGTCTGTTTCATCATGTGCATACATTTTTAGTATTAAGGAATATTTTTTACTTAAAAAAAAAGAATTCTTTTTTTTTCCTGTCCTGAGAGGGCAGAGATTGATTTTTGTCAGCTGGATGTGACATATGTTTTAAAATAGTCTATTTATAAAACTTCTTTAGGTAATCTGGAAAATAAGCATATTGATTTAAGATTGTTTCTTTTGTTAAATGAAAGTGAAATATCCTTGTGAATGCATTTTCTCTGTTCTGAATAAGTGCCAAATGCTTAGAGTATTTTAAGCACTTGCATCTAAAAAACCCTAAAATTAAAAATAGCTGAATTTCCACTAAGTGCTCCAACATGCTGCTAAACAGAAGGCAATTTTCTAGTACAAAACCTGACCCTATTCATATTTCCTCATGTTTGTTTTTTTCAGTTGAATGGGAGAAATGCGAGTACCCTGTTCATTATACTGTTTTAGTACTGTAATTGTGGGGTCTACTGATGTAGTAAAGTATGAAGTCAGCCCCCAAATTCTGAAGCTGAAGGAGGCTGCACTGGAGCTGAGTCGCACATGGCAAGAACAGGGGACGTGATAAAGAAATCTGAGTTTGTCTGCATGCACTGCGCAAGCTGTCCTGTACTTCTGAGCATGAATTCGTGTACCTGTGTATTTGAATGGACAATATGTACATGTGCACTCTGCAAATTACGGGAGAAAAATTATGACTAAAATTTGGGTATTTTCTCATTTTTAACTCGTCTATGTTTTAAATAATTCAGATTTGGGTTTTGCACGTTGAATCAAAGTAGAAGTATTTCCATGCTCTTTTCATATAGTTGCATTCAAATAATAGAGAGCCAAAAGCATAGTAGGTAGGGTACAGACGACGAGACAGTGATAGGCAGGCGCTTTAATCTAGACTTACGGCCATCTGTATATCTCAGAAAATCTGCTTGGTGGTTTCCTATTTTTACTTCTGGGCTCCTTAGTAGTTATGTATGATTGCACCAGGTAAATGGTGCCTCTGAAAAAATGCTGAATGTTTAGATACATTCATCTGATCAGTCTTTGCAGACACATGCGTTGAAAAGACCAGGTTGGGTGTACAGATCTCTGCAAAGGAAGGATGCATAACTGTAAGGCAGAAGACCTATTCCTAAATTCTCGCTCGGCCTAATTTGGAGCAGATCTTTGAATCAAGCTTTTCCCAGCTCAGAAAATGTGCCATGCTGTTGGGTATCGAGTCACTTAATCTTGAAACTATTGCTTAAATAATTGCATTTTTACAGGAGCAAGAACCTGAACCTTAACCTTAACTCTCTTGCCTGCACATACTGAACATACTGAACTATAATGAAAATCATGCCTTTTTTTTATCCAGTGATTATTTAGACTAAGTGGAATGGGAAAATAGGGTAGGAGATTAAGTAGTCCTATTTCACTCCACCTTGCAATACTGAACCAGAGGGAAATACCCTTTTATCAGCTTGGATCTCATTCAGGCTTAAAATGAGAAGTGAGGTTCGGTGAGAGAATGAAGGAGCTGGGTAACCAGCTGAGCAGCCAAACCATGGAGCTATACAATAGGAATCTGGGGTGTGTTCAAGTTTCTCTCACGTTGCCTAATAAAGTGGCAGTGCTGACTTTGGAGCCTACCCTCTTTAGAGGAAGTCTGTGCTTCCATTAATCCTAAAGTTAATACATAACAAACTCTGAGAAGAGAAATCAAGGCTCTGTCTTCTGTTAGTCCCATTCCTTAGGTAAATGAACTTTCCTTTGGATTATGTAGTAAGTGTCATATGCCTAAAATACTGCCAAGAGCTCCACTGGATATCTAAGCTGGATATAGCTGGTTTTGTGTATTTATCTCTGGGATAACCCTTTTTTGCTTTGCTTTGCTAGCAACAGACTGTATTGAATGTCTGAATGGGAAGATGCATGTCTTTGTTCCCCCAAAGAACAGCTGAAACGTTTTTAAGCAAGTAGTGAACTGTTCTAATACAATTGCCTTTCATGAAAGCAGTTATTTTTGCATTTGTTGATTGACTTCTGATCTCCACTGGAAAATGTATTAATGATAGTGTTTGCTGCTGTTGGCTACTTGTGACCTGTTTTCTCATATTTTCTTTTTCAGGAGGAGGCTGCATGTCTTAATAGAGAAGTTTGTTTCTAACTTTGACAGTATTTTAACTACTGCTAGCAGTCTGCTGCAGCGTCAGTCATAATCTTCCATTAATGGTCATCATCGAGTGATGGAATGATGAAAGCACTGGGTCTACAAGTGTTGTTCAATACTTAATGTAACAACAAAAAACCCAAGGAACAGTTAGTGTTTTCCAGCAAGGCTGCTTATAGGCTTATTTGGGTAAGTACCAAGTCAGTACTGTCTGTTCAGAAACTCCAGATGGGGCATGTTTGAATACATGTAGAATATGCAATTAAGCAGCCTTACAGTCATGCAGTTTTTTCAATGTAAATTTTGATCCATGGGAGGACTTGGAGGATACCCATCTGTCTCTGTGATTTGAGCCCAGAATGTTACCTATGAATTCTAAATCTACACCAGTTTAAAATGGCTCCTTGTGCTTTTTTTTTATGTCCCAATCCAATATTTGTCCATATTGTATGCCCATGCACTGTCACATTGAATTGAGAATTCTCACATATATAAATGTTTCTGTGTTTAAGACTCTTGCTTGATCAGAGTGCAGAATGCTGTCTTCTTTGCTAGGGGACATATTAGAAAACAAAATATGAGCTTGGAAAGTAGAGAATACTCCTTCCCAGTGCTGCAAGGCACCAACAACAATCTTCATCTTAAGCACATCTACACTAGTGTAGATGTACTCAATATAATGTACTCTATAAAGCATGGAGTAAATTAATCTTAGAGATACTGCAAAGTTGAATATAAATGTTCCCTTAGGTTCCTAGACTAAGTCTGGTGTGTTTTCCAAAGTGTAGGGTTTTCTATAATCGTTCGTGTAGCCTCATGTAGCTCTATAATCTTCTATAAGTTCTGTGAGGTTGTGTAATCAGAGAAAGGTATCTTTCTCTGCTGTGACTAAACAGTAAGTACAAGTATTTTCAGAATTTTTTCAACATTATTGTGTTATTTGTATCTTCTGGTTGTGTTATTATTAATGTCATTTTATCACTAACCAGGCTAGATGTAAATCAACTCAGGTGTTGCCAAAAGATGACTGAACCTACCAAAACCTTGTTTGGTTTCCAGTTTTAGTACTTAGCACTCTGTGTTGATGCAGGCCCCAGTCAGTTACACTACGTGAAAACAAATTCTGTCTCACACACCACGCTAGCAAGACTCCAGAAGTTGGTGGTACTCTTTTTAAATCTCCAAAGAGTCTCTTCCTTTTACTTACAGGACTCCTAATACCTGCTCAACAGACAGAGACTAAAGATGAACCCACTTCTGTCGCACTCCTGTGGAAAGAGGAGAAGGACCTGCTGGTGATGACTTCTCTTTGTCTGACAACCTAATGGTTGACTTGTTTAATCAAGAATTAGTGGTTCAAATCCGTCTATTCCAGGAGAGGTTGCAGAAGTCTTGGAAGGTAAGCACTTCTTATTTCAAGTGAAGTCTCACAGGTAGCGTACTATGTGAAAAAATGGATTGATCCCCCCTCCTCAATTTTAAAATAAAGGAGTGAACCATATTCAGAACAGTGAAATGTTTGTCTCTGGTCTTTGGATTCTGTTTCCCTGTGTGGAAATTTTAGAGTTTTACTGCATGTGATCATATTTCCTTTTTTATTTTAGGGTGAGCAAGGAAGTTGTGTAACATTTTGTTCAGATAGTGTTGGCAGGAAAAAATGAAGATTGTGCATGGAGGGAAATAACCTTCATCATGGTTTTTTTTTTCTTCTTTTGTTTAACATAGTGCCCTGTTGCAAGATTTATTTATTGCTTTCACTAGAAAAGCAATGACAAGCCCAGAACTATTGCAGTTGAAATATTTGGTTAATCTACAAGATGCCTGCCTTAGCACATCTGCCGCCATGATGTATTTTCCAATTGCCTCTTGTGGATAACCATGTAATACATCTTCGTATTTTAAAAATACCTGTCCTCTTCAAAGTCAAAAGGGATGAATCAACATGACTTGTCTGTTTCAAAAGTATTATACAAGAAATATAATTTTCTATCATAGTAGTGTTGTCAATGAAGACCTTGGAGATATTTTTGAGTTCTTTGACCAAGCCTTATAAAAATCTGTAGTCAATGGGACATGAGACTTTTGTCTGAACTCTACAGTTTGACATACAAATGAGGTGATGCATTCATAGTGACTAACTAACCATGCATGCACTCTTAGTTTAGGACGTTTAATTATCCAAACAAGTTAACATGAGCCAGGATGAAAAAGGTTTACAAGCCCAATACTTCATATATGGAAATAAAGAATAATTAGATTAAATGTACACAATATAGAAGGAAAAATAAAATAAAACTTGACATTTCTGGTAACCAAAGAGATTAGGAAAAAAAAAGTGAAACTGGTTGTGGAACTTATTTAAATATTTCCTCATGTGGAATCATAAAAAATTGTCTCTAATCTCTTCATACTGAAAGACAGAGTACGCTGGGAACAGATTTTAGTCTTGAGTATAACTGTGAAGTTAAACTCTGATGCTTTTATCTTGTTAGCCAAAGTACTGCAGTGACTGGAGGTATGAAACGGTTTAGCCAGAACGTCTCCTCTTTAGTATCGGATTGATAGTCAATTACAGGTTTAAAGTTATTAGAAGGGAAGAATAGAAGGCACCACTGAACAATATTGGCCCTGCCTTCGTCAGGTCATATTGCTTGAGCAGGAATGGATGACCTTCTGTTTCATTCTGAATAGGCACAGGTAAAGTGATTTGAAACATTTGATGTGAATTTGAACATGACTGGCTTTGCATTTCTTTCAAGGAAATTCTCCAAAAGCATAGCATTCACCAAAACAAGAAAAGTTGGAAGAAGGGGTTTGGGGAAAGAATGAGAGGAAAGAGAGAAACAGAAGCACATACAGAAGAGGATAAATCCTAAGAAAATTAGATACACTAACTATGCTAAACTCACTTTGTTTTTAGCTCTAGCACATGACAGAAACTTTTATATAGCTTTCATGTAGAAAATTAATCTGGGAAAGAGTTAAAAGCCCCAAACTGCCCTACATGTAGGAACCCCATTATTGTGGCCTGAATGAAGTTGTGCTGCCGCTGAGTGCTGCCGTGACGGACATGCTAGAACTTCAATACGAACTGGAGTCAAAGGCAGCCAAGCGGTATGCCACAACGGGTATCACTAATGCATTTTTCTCAATCCCTTTGGCAGCAGAGTGCAGGCCACAGTTTGCTTTCACTTGGAGGGGCGTCCAGTACACCTGGAACCGACTGCCCCAGGGGTGGAAACACAGCCCCACCATTCACCATGGACTGATCCAGACTGCACTGGAACAGGGTGAGGCACCAGAACACCTGCAATACATTGATGACATCATCGTGTGGGGCAACACAGCAGAAGTTTTTGGGAAAGGGAAGAAAATAGCCCAAATCCTTCTGAAGGCCGGTTTTGCCATAAAACAAAGTAAGGTCAAGGGACCTGCACAGGAGATCCAGTTTTTCAGGAATAAAATGGCAAGAGGGACGTTGTCAGATCCCAATGGATGGGACCAACAAAATAACAGCCATGTCTCCACCAACTAGCAAAAAGGAAACACAAGCTTTCTTAGGCGTTGTGGGGTTTTGGAGAATGCATATTCCAAATTACAGTCTAATTGTAAACCCTCTCTGTCAAGTGACCTGGAAGAAGAACAATTTCAAATGGGGCCCTGAGCAATGACAAGCCTTTGAACAAATCAAAGAGGAGATAGTTCATGCAGTAGCCCTGGGGCCAGTCCGGGCAGGGCAAGATGTGAAAAATGTGCTCTACACCGCAGCCGGGGAGAACGGCCCTACCTGGAGCCTCTGGCAGAAAGCACCAGGGGAGACTCGAGGTCAACCCCTAGGGTTTTGGAGTCGGGGATACAGAGGATCTGAGGCCTGCTATACTCCAAGTGAAAAAGAGATATCGACAGCATATGAAGGGGTTCGAGCTGCTTCGGAAGTGATTGGCACTGAAGCACAGCTCCTCCTGGCACCCCGACTGTCGGTGCTGGGCTGGATGTTCAAAGGGAGGATCCCCTATACACATAACGCAACTGATGCTACATGGAGTAAGTGGGTCGCACTGATCACACAACGGGCTCGAATAGGAAACCCCAGTCGCCCAGGAATCCTGGAAGTGACCATGGGCTGGCCAGAAGGCAAAGATTTCAGAATATCGCCAGAGGAGGAGGTGATGTGTGCTGAAGAGGCCCCACATTGGGTGCCAAAAAGGACTATCGTGGTTTAACCCCAGCCGGCCACTAAGCACCACACAGCCACTTGCTCACTGCCCTCTGGTGGGATGGGAGAGAGAATCGGAAGAGTAAAAGTGAGAAAACTCATGGGTTGAGATAAAGACAGGTTAATAGGGAAAGCAAAAGCTGCACACACAAACAAAGTAAAACAAGGAATTCATTCACTACTTCCCGTCAGCAGGCAGGTGTTCAGCCATCTCCAGGAAAGCAGGGCTCCATCACACATAACAGTTACTTGGGAAGGCAAAATGCCATCACACTGAATGTCCCCCCCTTCCTTCTTCTTCCCCCAGCTTTATATGCTGAGCATGATGTCATATGGTATGGAATGTCCCTTTGGTCGGTTTGGGTCAGCTGTCCCAGCTGTGTCCCCTCCCAGCTTCTTGTGCACCCCCAGCCTGCTCGCTGGTTGGGGTGGTGTGAGAAGCAGAAGAGGCCTTGACTCTGTGTAAGCACTGCTCAGCAGTAACTAAAACGTCCCTGTACTCTCAACACTGTTTCCAGCAGAAATCCAAAACATAACCCCATACTAGCTACTAGGAAGGAAATTATCTCTATCCCAGCCAAAACCAGCACACCCATCCAGTTTTGCAAACTCGTTTATCACACATTTATCATGTTGCCAAGTTATCTGAGTTTTCTCCAGCACTCGAATTATTGTTAATATCCTCCAACCCCCACAAAAGCTCATTACCTCGTTATTAAGCCTGGTGATCTGCTGTTTGGTCTCTTCTGCTTTGATAACAAGCACAGCAGCACCAATTTCGGCCTCTGAAAATAATTCAAATGCATGTAAATGTGAGAAGTATAATAACTTGGAAACAGCAATGCTATTCTTACACTTATCCAATACTTTAAATTTAAACCTAGTTTGCACTTGCATCGATGAAAATAAAATCTTGTGTTTAACGTTCAGTGTATAATGTGTAAGAAAAGTGTGACGAATAAAGTTCGCACTGCTCTCTTCAGTCTGAACCTGAAAGGACTGAAGATGACAACCCTGGTGCCAACAGTGTGACACGTCAACTGTTTTTAAAAATCAGAGATACAATTAAGCTTCTATTATTATTTTTCTGTTTGGCTTTAAGAGAAACAAAAAGTGTCTTAATAACCTCCATGCAAAAGGTACATAGCTATGTGAGGACTGTTTACTCATAAAAGAGGGGATGTTGGAAACAGTTTGAGCTGCACTAGTTGTGTCACTTCAGCATTAGTCCACTGGTCTCCCCCTCTGTCTCTTTCCTTCCCCTCCCATGTTGATGTGCTCTATTCCTCTGTGGTGCTATTTTATCAATCTTTTCAGAGTGTAGGTCATTTAAGGCTTCCTAAAACCTCTTGCTATTCAAGGTTTTCACTCTTTTACTTCTAAAAATCTTGGTACATCCATGCTCCTTCACTTCTGTAAATATCTTTAACAAAAATTGAGAGCCAATTTTGCATATGGCTCTTCATGAGTTGTTTTTTTTAATCTGGTATTAGAATGTTTTTGTGTTGAATTTTGTCCTTGTGTTTAGTACCTTCCATGCCCAAAGGTTTGGGAGCATGATCCTACAATACTGCTGGTAAAATATAGCGCATGAATATACAGAACTCTTTGCAAGCTGTTTTATCATGACTGTCCGTTAGCAGGAAAACAACAAATGGCCTTCGGGACCCTGTTGTATTTTTCTACAGTACCAGTTGTGGTACTCAAATGGTACTGAAAGTATATGGATATATGTTAAATCAATTTATGCTACTTCTGAGAATCGAAGAAACAAAGGGGAACAAAAAGCAGTTATGAAAACTGTTTTCTCTAAAGAGTGATTTTCCCAGGCAAAACTCACCTCCAATTGTAGGAGTTAACCTGGACTCCTGCCTGAGCTGATCAGAGCTGAAGTCAAAGGTTTGGCTTTCCTCATTATGGTTTCCATCTTCAATCCCATCAACAATTCTGTTGAGAAAAATCGGAGTGATGGAGCAGTTTCATAAACAGTTTCATAAACATCACATTCATAATTATGTTGTCAAAATGACTCCTAAAGGGCACATTTTTAAGCAACTGTAAATTTTGCTCAACATTAAGTTTAGAGAAAAGTAAAAACTATTATATTGGGTATAACTTCTTGTGAGTCACTAAAGATCAAACTTACTGTTAGAGGAAGGAATGTGAGGCCAAACATAATTAACTGAAGTTTCAAAATTTTCATGACTCCTACAGTACATTCTGGGTCTTAAAAAAACCTGTATTGAATATAGTTTGCTTTTCATATCTGAAGTAATCTGTTGCCATTCTTTCTTCTACACAAACTAAAGATGCTTCACTATGCTCTTGTAAAGTTTAAATCTCCCTGCACGTAACAGTCAGACTCTTTTATATTAGGCTTACTTAGGCAGAGCCTAAGCCTGAACATAATATATTTATGAAAGCATTTCTGTAAACCACACTCAAAAGTAGTGTTGCCATGCAAATAGCTATTCTCAAATTCGGTTAAAACTAACTAGCTCAGGCAGGGCAATCTTGTTTGCAAATTGGGTATAGGAAGATG
Organism: Aptenodytes patagonicus; assembly: GCF_965638725.1. NCBI lineage: Eukaryota > Metazoa > Chordata > Aves > Sphenisciformes > Spheniscidae > Aptenodytes > Aptenodytes patagonicus. The sequence continues at coordinate 130,816,600 of NC_134950.1, forward strand.
TGTAGACCAACCTGCAATATCCCAGTTACATTAGTATTGGTATTGGATCTAACTACTAGAAAAGGTATTTTTGTCAGTTATTTCTACTCATGCAATGCAGTTGACCTCCAATTTGCAGTGTCAAGAAATCCAAAGGAAAAAACAAAGCATTTTATACAATAATCAAGTGCTGCATACAAAGAATAGAAAATTGGCATCAGATGGAGGAGTCAATACACATTATTAAAAATATATAATTATTAATATTTTCTGTTCTCATTTATAATAAATTGTGCTATAAAGAGAACTGTTTTAAAGTCAATGAAAGTAACTCAGAAAACTGCCAACTGACAGATGTGGAGCATCAATTTCTTGTTTTGTCCAGGCACAAGATTCAGAATTTGTCTTACAGTAGGCAGATGAGTTAAATACTAATCTGGAAGGGCTAAAGCAGACAGTTCTTGGCCTCTCAGTCAACGGTGATAACTTTGTGATGATGGAAATTAGACTTTCCATCTAATAAGGATGTTGTCAAGCAAACCTCTTGACTGGAAATGTTTGGAGAAAGGAAGAACAGACAACACAGAGGTATCTGTGATGTATTTGGCTCGAAAGACCCATGTAACTTAGATCTGTAAGCTCTAAGAATATAAATACCATATATTCTTGTCCTCAGCTCTTCATGGGGATTTAGGGCTCTGTGTCATGTCTGAGTGTTCATGATGCCAGTTGGATATTATTAGATTTCAGTCTAATCTTAACCATCCTCTGTGAGGAGATGAGACTCAATTGTGGTGCTTGAGCTGCTCTGGCCTATACTGTTATCTGCAGCTGAAAACCTGAATGATTATTTTGTTTGAAATTTGTTATAAAACCTATTTAATGTCATCTGACCTCACTGCTTCAAAAAGAAAATTTTAAATACCTATATCCCTTTTATAGAGATTTCTAATTATATAAAATGCTAACATTTTAACTGCCTTTAAAGCACACAGGGGAAAACCTGCTCAGATGTGACTTAGAATTTATAGACACTATATCCTTTAAAGTGTTTAAAGATTCAGACTAAAAAGAAACCATATTAGTAAAAATAGCTAATTCTGGAGAGCCAAAAGACAGGCTTCTATGTGGGAAATATGTAATGGGCAAGATGCTTATTCATATACAAGGAACTGGCTGTGGAGCAACATAATCTAGTGAGTTGAAAACATGAGGGGACAAAAGTAATTGGTAAGTCTCACCCCTTTCTGAATTAGCTATTGTACAGCTCTGAATTTTCTCCTGAAGACAGACACCTCCACCCCTAGAAGCCAAAAAGTCAGAAAAGATTAACATGTGACCTCTTCTATCCAGCCGATCAGGGCTAGAGTGCACTCGTCCAGGTGGGTCTGAGGAGATTCAAATGCATAAATGCCTCCTCCCAGGACTGCCTTTATTATCACTTACACTTTCTTCCTTTTTCTTCCTTTTGATGCTGTTCTACTTCATAGGCAAAATACCCAAAAAGTGATTGGGAAAACTATGACTGTATCCAAGAAGTTAGAATGCTGGCTTCTATTCCTTGTGCCAAGAACTATTTAAATAATTTACCCAGTCTCTGTGCTTTATTGCCTTCACTGTGGTGTACAAAGAAAGAACCTGAAGCACCAGTGAAGAGTTCTGGTTGGCTTACTCGAGGGAACATCCACAGTAGAACAAGTTTCTTAAGCAGACAAGGTATATTTTCTTGACAAAGTATGGTTATATACCTCACAACTGCACTGACTGGACATTTCAACCAGAGTCTTGCCTTCCACTTACGCTGCTGTCCAACAGCAAACGAAAGCAAGGATCTCAATTAAAGTCTTATTTTCTCCTTAATGGTTACTAAGAAACATTTAAGGCACTTTTTAAAGTGGTTTTAACTTGTCAGTTTAAATGTTCTGGTAATATAAACTCATTTTGGGAAATAATATGAAAGTATTTTGGCTGGAAAACAAAGTCTGAAAAACACGTGTCTTTGGCCAATTTTCCAGCCTATTAACAGGATTATTCTGCAGTTACAAAATTATGAATGGAAATAGGAAATAATAATATATGTAACAATACTTGCTTCACATTTGCTCTTGCAGCCTTGGGTGCCCACGTCTGACTGCATATGTTCAGAATGATAATCAGCAAGATTACATTTCAGCAGAAAATATGAAAGGTAGCTTTTCCCTGAATTGCCACCTGTTATGCAAATGATAATGACCTTTACTCATAGCTGACCTGAACCAAATTCATATGAGATCTACAAAAGAAATGAGAAAATATCCACTATGCATTTCAATTTTGCTAGCGTAGAAGCTGGTTTTCCACACATTATTTTCCCTTATATTGACAAAATTAAAATCAGTTTGTATCCTGCTCCTATTTGAAATGTAACTGTACTGATCAAACATATGATGAGAGGGAAAGATTTCTATATAGTCTTCCATGTCCTTTTTATGATTGCATTCTTAGGGACAGATGCCTTGACAGAGCTAAACAAATATTGGTCAAGCTGTGGCTATTTCATGTTTGCTAAGGCAAGTTGCTGAAACTACCACTCTGCCTCTAGTGAATAAAGGAAGTTCTTGAATAGGTAAAATACTTCAAATTATAAAAACCAAAACTCGAACTGGAAGATCAACTGCTGCAGCTCCTTGTATGTGAAAAAGTGACTGTATTTTCTGTAAAGAATTGATCCCAAACCTGTTGGTTAATAGTTAATTATTACGGTGCAGCAATTTAGAAGTAAGATAGATAGATCAGCTTACAAGTAAAAAAATTAAAATATTTAAAATTATACACTGATAATACCACAGTAAACTATTATGACTCTTGTTTGTGTCAAAAGTCACAACAAAACAGATTTTCTCAACTCCATATTTACTCTCTACGTAACTTGCATTATCAGATTTCCTTTCTTTAATGTAAAAAAACTCTAAATATTTTCTAAAATTTCTAAATATTGCTAGGCCATACTTTTCCATTATAGTTCTCTACTCCAGCAATTTTTGTATTTGCACAGCTATGCTGTGTTATCATCTACTTGCTTTCTAAATTGCTGTCTCTCTGATGGACTTAGAATGTTTCACAGTGCTATTGTGGGAATGCATATTATTACAGATGGATAAAATGATACTATAGAGCCAGACTATTCAAATAGTAATTTTTGTAATTGCTCGATACTTTCCCTTTTTACTGGTAGAAATATTTTATTTTGCAATAAAGTCCTAAAGTCATAACCTTCTTCATAGTGTGTAATAGTTCCTACAATAAGAGGACTTTTCCTTCTCTGTGGGATGAACAAAAGTATCAACTATTAAAGAAAAAGAAATATTTTATAGTGTTCCGATCATTATGTTTTTAATAGAATTTATGTGATAGAGAAGAAAATAACTGTTCATAACTATTACCTTGGGCTCAGGTCAGGTGGACCACTGGTGGTCAGTGCTGAAAGGTGTAACTTAAGGTTTTTCTCCTTCCTTCTGGAGTAGTAATGGAGCTCTGTCTCATGTTTGGTTCTTGAGGGGTTTGAACTGCAAGCACGGATGGGTGAATGAAAGGGCACCGTTCCTGAGGCCAACTGCTTCAAGTTTCTCCCTAGGTGTCCTTTATTGCTTCCAGCCTTCTTCTGCTGAGAACAATTTGTGCTTCTTGTATGGATTGGTGAAAGGGTGCTGCTCTCTTCTTCTCCTTCCTCATCCTCATCTTCATCTTCCACAATTGAAGGGAGTCTCTTCTTTATATTTCCATTTCCCTTGAGCTCTCTCTAAAATAGCAGATAATGCATACTAGCATAAAATTCAGAGCCTGATGTTGCAGAAACACAATTTCTGCTGGTGTTCGCCCTGGAACAAACCCAGATCTAGCACAGCTTTCAGTTCTCATTAGAGAACGCTCTTTTGGAACTCTTCCATAGCTTCCCTCTTCAACTATGGCTATATGTGCATACGTGAGAAAAATACAAACAAATTAAAAAAGGTCACTAGCAACATAGCTAGTGAACTCACTGCAATATTTTTTGTTACCAGGAAAGATTACATGACTAGTTCTTACAAGCCATGTGCTATATGTACACTTTGAGTAGATTAATCTTGCTTTACTGAGGTATTATTTCTTTTGAATGTTACACTCTCAGACTCCTGGTGGACCAAGGGAAAGAACGGAGGCTGATAATTCATACAATTCTACATTTTCATTCAGAACCATTTGTAATGTATAAATAGCATTTACACCAGTTCAGGTCAAGCCTGAATGTTCTCTGCATCCTTCTTAGTTGTAACTGAAACCACTGCTGGAATAGTAGGCAGATTTTTCAGTTTATACAAAGTCCTGTTAATGCACCAGTAGTGTGACAGTGTCAGCTTCAGAACTGAGTCATCGAAAAGCAGAGCTACATTCGTTTTTTTTTAAAAAAAGCAATTTGAATGCTCAATATTGGAACCAATGCAATTTAGAGGCAACATAGACCTGGGTTCTGTACTTTATGTACTAATTAAAGCATAGTGTAAGAGAGCAATGTATTGTTTGTTATTGTTTCATGGTAACAAAATACACTGGTTATACATGCTGAGATATGCCAACTGAGCTCATGTCAGGATCAGGCTATAACTCAAAAATAGTTCCATTTATTCCCATGGTACAACTTACTGTATTTATTGGTGGTAGGTGAATGGACTAAGGCAGAATCAGGTTCCAGGTCAAATTAACAAACTCCACACATCTCAGTGAAGAGTACAGCCAAATGCAACTTCATGGTTTCAGAAAAGGTTGCTATTCATTTTTTTTCAGGCTACTTTTCTTAAGCTTGATTAAGGGACTGTTAACTTTAGATAGAAAAGCTCAGATGAGCTTGTACAGTCAAATTTCCCGCATTCAGGCCAAGTAAGATTGGCTGGGTGAAAATGCAGATTTGGGGAATTTATCCAAACGTTCTAAACCCCTATTAGTATTTGTCTAAATGTTTTGCAGCATGGGTTTAATTTTGCTATATGTTACAACACACTTCCATTGAGTGAATGCTTTTCTCTTAGTCTACATTGACAGATTTAGTGAACTAGGTCCTTTCCATCTGAGATGTATGAAAAAGTAGGAATTTAAAACAGAGGCAAAAGACCTGTCTATATAAAATATAATAGTCTTGTTGTGGACTATAGGAGTCATCTGAAGGCTGTCATGATGATCAAATTGTACAAGACCTAGCGCTGATGCAGCCTATACTCTACAGAGAATGAGCATTACCCGTATTCAAAACTTTGGTTTGGGTAACCATGTATTTAAAATGCAGGTGCTGTAGTAGGATATCCAAATCCAGCACCTGGAAGAAAAGATCATAAGCTGTTACTCATAAAATGGACAGTGGCAGAACTGTCTGCAGGATGCTATTTAAAGTCTCATTCTGAAACCATGGAAGTTAGTTGGAGTTTTTCCAGCTTTGCTCTGGCCATAACTGTGTGCATGTTTCAAAGTCAAGCTTGGTGTATTTAAAATGTGACCAACATACCTGAGATAGCATAGACTTGTTTGATAATTTTGATATTACCTGAAAAAAACAAAACAAAAAAGTAACAAATATGTGCATCTGCACAGTATTGGCTTCCAAGAGCATACAAACATCTAAACCAAAACATTTATGTTGATACAGGAGAAGAATTTCATGATAAAACAGCTGTATTAAATTAAATGGTGACATAGCACTGAACTAAGGATGCTCCTTGGAAACAGATGGTGTGGGGAAAAAAAAAATGTTTTATTTTTATTAAAAAGATAGTTCCTGCAAAAATAACATTTTACTTCAATAAAAAGTTGGGTCAAGGTTCCAAACCTGTGAATGAATATAGATGGGTGAATGTATGCCTGGTTGGTTTCGGTGCTGGTTTGATGGAATCCCATGCAGGAACAGTGCTCTGCTTTGGCCCTATCTCTTTGTAGCTTTAGCTCGTGTGCCAGCCTAGTCCTTACATATAGATGATCTAACTAACTGTAGCATCTTTGGGCAATTTTCAAAGGCAGTGATGGGACTGAAGCAAGTAGGACCAATATAATCCTGAGGGAGATAAGTGCCTAACAGCTATTCATAGACCATGATATTTTCCCTTCTTGGATTAAACAGAAAGCAAAAGAAAAGGAAGAAGAAAAAATCATGCAAAGTTTAATGTGTAGCTACTATACTAAAATCCACTGGAACTGCTAAATAATGTGTTATAAACATTCTGTTGTTTATTTGAATGTCCACACCTCGACCACGGGCAAGTCTCTGACAGCCTACATGCTGTATTTATAGGAAAATTTTTGTCTGCCAGGTAGAATTTTCAGAAGTGATTTTCAGCTTTCCTAAACCCACATGTCAACATAAAAAGTGCTTAACACCCATCAGTTTTAAATTCATAGCATCAGTTTATTTTTCTCCAAACTCAGGTAGAAGAAGTTAAGCCTGTCTGGACGTCATTGGGACTTCCCAGTTTGTTTGATAACAGTCTTCAGAACTCCTAAATACACAAATTTTAGGCACAGATTTGGAAAAAATAGTTGTGTGGGTTTTTTTTTTTCTTTTTTTTCCTTCTTCACAAGTCTTTCAGGTTAACCTGAAAACTGCTTTGTAGTTGCTCATAAAAATGAGGGTACTAGTAGTGGTATAATATACAAATACACAATATTTAAGTTTGTGTAAGCAGAAATCCTACTCTACAA